>NW_026623233.1:8707903-8880647 GCF_030028575.1 Malurus melanocephalus | reverse complement strand
CAGCTTTCCCGGCTCTTTTAAAGTTGTGGCAATTTCTTACTTTATTCTGTGAAGTGTTTTACACTGACTGACTTTGAACATATGCACAGACTGAACCACAGAATGGGAGCCATTTGTGGGTGTGTTTGAGAATCAAGCCCAGGCTCCCTTCATTCATTGCCTATCCCTGGATGAGCATTTCAAGATGCTGAAAGAAGCCCAATTTCTTTTTGATCAGTTCAGAATGTTACGTGATAGTACCYAATGCTGTGACTTTGACCCTGCCAGCACACCCCCTTATCAGATAACTCACAAGCAAACCACCCGACTGAGTAGCTGAAGAGTCCATCTGCACTCAGGAGGATAAAAAAAGCAACTGGAAGCTGTGCTGGGATGAGTGGGATGCGCTCTATCTGTGCATGCAGCACATCTAGGGGCTCCCATCTAAGGGCTGCCTGCAGTCACACCAAAGGTGTCTTCATACATGCGTGGCACAAAGCCTTCCCAGCACAGCGTGCACCAGCAGAGTTGAGCAGTTGAGCAGAGGGAGGGGATGTGAGGACCATGGCTTCCACTGCAGTACAAAAGCAGATTGACCAGATGCTTCCTTTAGCTTGACCTCTTCTGGAAGCTTGAGCAAGAATTAATTTTTGGCTGGGGAAAAAAAGAGGTTGTTTCCCACTTATTGTCTGAGAAAYTGAGAGAAGGGAAAGGGGGTGGGAAGAGAGGAAGAGGAAGGGAAAAGCATTGCTATAATCACACAGTTCTGTTTATATATACATATTTATATCTACACACACAATTCTAAATCTTTTGGGCCATAAAATACATGATTTCCCTGATCCACAGAAAAATTGCCAAGCAGACTAGCACTGACAGGTAATTTTTCTCAGCGGCTTTAACATTGGGGGAGGACACAGAGGTAGAACAGGACAGGACAGGACTATTAAGCCACTGACTGAGCTCCTGCACTGAGATCTTGTGCAGCAGTCCTTCGCTTTCTGCGGAAGGCTGGTCTTGCTGTATGGGTGAATGTTACAGAAATAAGGCCAGGGTCCTGACCCCCACCTTTGCCTGAGGAGGGGAGCATTTTCTGGCAATATCCTCCCTGTCCTGGTGCTGGCCCCAGAGGAGGCTTCTCGGTGGGGCAGGCTCTTGCTGCTGAACAGCTGGTCCATAGCCAGAGGCCAGCATRTCTGGGCACAGAGGGCTGGGTGAATTGTCCCCACAGCCCCATACACTCCCAGATGACAGTCTGTGTTGAGCCTTGTGCCCCCCTGGGTACAAACATCACTGCATGACTTCTGTGCATGCAGGCTGGAGGCTTTGCTGATTCTCTGGCTGGCAGGTTTTTTACTTCTGGGTATTTTCTTTATATCAGACCTTTCCAAATCTTTACAGGAGTAAATCTCAGGCAACTTGTCGGTATGAGGCATAGCTAAATTTGTTGCTGGAATGAGGGCCACTTACCAGGGCAGGCAAGGACCGTGTTGCTGTAAGAGAGGTCTCAGCCTCCTAAAAGCAGCACAGAGGGGGAAACTCAGGGGGCCTGAAGCACAGAACAGAAAAAGCACAGCAAAGCAACAAAGGCTTCCACTGAAAGCAAATGTCCACAGAAAGATCTGGGTGCATGGGCTGTGGCCAGCGTTCTTGGAGGGAATGCTGTACACTGCAGTGGGASATGGTGCTCCTGGAGGCCTGGCCCTTCCCCTCCCCTCTGCAGGCAGCATGTGGTCGTACATGTCCATGTTAATTCTTCCTAATGTGTGGCTCTATGCTTTAGATTTTTTATATTGCTTTCAGGGCTGACATAAATTCTTATGGCTATAAGGAGTTGATTGCTTTAGAACGGCTAAAACAAGTTAATGAAGAAAATGAGGAATTAATTAGAATTTTATTATGTCCTGGGATGTGTATTCTTGTTTACTCTTCCACCCCATCCCACAGACCTGGATAACCTTCAAAAACAATTTCATTTTTTATTCTCCTTCTTTGTTTTTTATTCTCCTTTTTTGGCATCAGAAATAATTGAAAGGTATGCAGAGAAAGGCACTGGTTCCCTGAGTGCAAGCACTACCTAAACACTAACTCTAGGCTGCTGTTCTAAATCTGTTTGCCATGCAAAAATTGGTTGCTTAAGGACCTGACTTTGATTTTGGGTAAAAAAAAGAAGGTCTGAATCTCATTCTCCCCACTGGCCTGGGGAGTCCTGCCAATTGCAAAATTACACCAATACAACTAGTCCTGCCATCAGCCAGTGTGACACAGTGAGCCAGCCCCCTGACAAGAACTGCTAGTCTTACCTGCCACTGTTCAGCCTGGGCTGCACAAGGGAGAGAGGAAGGCCAGCCTTGCAGTGCTGCCTTTGGATTTACCCTCTGGCTTACTTGGATTACTCACTCTGCCTTGCTGGCACAGAAGAAGCAACTTACAAGGTTCTGGCTCTGAGGAATACTGCATACAAACATTCCTTTTTTTTCTTTTTGTTTTTTTTTTTGAGTGAGAGCAGATGTCTTGAATGGACAGGTTTTGTTGTCCTTGGGGGTTTTATGGGCCACCACAAAGCCAGAATGGTCAATCTCTTTGAATGAGGCTCAAAGACAATGCTAGACTATKTTGAATAGAGGAAGAAATCCTTTGTGGGTTGGTACACGAGACCTGCAATCATGGTATTTCCAGCAGAGTGGCAAGACAGCTATGCCAGCCTGAGATGGGATTAACTGTGTGCATTAGTTTCAGATTATATATCTTGCCTTCTGCTCAGACACAGGCAGACAACATTATTCTCAGTAGTAAATTAAATCTCTGTTTGTTAAAACAAAGTCATGTGTTGGCTTCTCATGTGTTGGCTTCTCTGTGGATGCTTGCAAATATCCCCTTTTGGCAAATCAAACTTTCCCCGTGGGTGCAAGAGGAACAAGATCCTGGGTACAAGGAGCATATTTTGCTCTTTGACATTTCCTCTTGTTCCATGAGTGACCAACCTTCCATCTGTGGAACTTAGTTGCATTTTCACAGCTATTTCCAGCAGGTGGCAGATGATAATCATGCTAGTAACCCAATCTGGGTACAAATGATGTGTTTTCCAGGCTGTTTACTCAGATATTGACTTAAATCTACACATTATGTAGTGGCTCTTAATGTGTTTCCAAAAGCAATAAAATAAGATTGCATAACTGGATCCCAGTTATTATTATTWTTACTAGTTACCATGATAATATGTAATTAAATACTTGGATATCAAGTGTGGTATGATTTTTATTTTAATTTTCTTTTTAAATTTTTTTCTTTAAATTCAGCCTTGATTTTTTTAATCTCCCAGATCAGAGAAATTGCTTCTATTCCAAAAACCTCCAAATAACCATCTGGCTAATTGCATTTCACAGTATAAGATTATCTTTGCTCGTCAGCTGTGATGGGATAGGGTTCCTCCATGTAGTCATGCCTGGATAATAAACTGATGCTTTAAAGAATTATGTGCTAAAATATAGTGACAACTGTTGCTATATTGCCTTTCCTACGTAACTTCTCGCTGGCA
This sequence comes from Malurus melanocephalus, assembly GCF_030028575.1. Classification (NCBI taxonomy): domain Eukaryota; kingdom Metazoa; phylum Chordata; class Aves; order Passeriformes; family Maluridae; genus Malurus; species Malurus melanocephalus. The sequence goes on along the minus strand of NW_026623233.1, from coordinate 8,877,130 downwards.
GAGTTGTTCTGCCTGAATGCTACYAGTGCTAGAAGGTGTTTTTCAGATTGGCAGCCCCTAATGAGGACCAGATTTTGCTCCTTTTGCTCTTGTCAGTAGTCACTCACACACATGAGTAATCCCAGTGTGTTCAATGGGAGCTATTCAGCACACAGAGAGAGTGGCATTTGCAAGTTGACCTTCCAGCATTGGCTTCAATGGGGTATTTGAGCAAATGGAAGACCACAGGACCTGACCCATACTAAACGCGTGACTGCATGGAAAAGTCTATTCAAGCCTTACAGCAGCATGTGGGATAGCTGTGYGCCGCTGCTCGTGGGTGAATTATGCAAAGCTTCACAAGTCAATGTAAACTTCATAGCATCTGTCTTACAGGTCTTGCTTATAGCACAAAACTGGAACACATCTTGGAGGCAGAGAAGTGTTTGTTTTATGTGTGTTTTGGGATGAATGTTGGTAGTACAATCCCAATGGCTTTCCTCAGGGTGTGGATAAGAGGGAGAAGATGGGGTAGAAATTCTCTTTGCAGACCCCTCAGAAGAGGGGGTTCAGTACTATTGGAGCTGCCAAACTGAGAGGGTGGTTGAAAGGAGTTTGCCTTGGAGCTGAAGAGTAGGGGTGGAATCATGTTTTGTCAAATAAATTCTCATGAAGAATAGAGAAGACTACAGATGAGCTGATGACATAAAAGCAAAGGAGATATGAAAACGGTGATCACGGCTGCCAATGTGCAATGACTCGTGAAATATGGTTGTTTATATGCCTGTTTGCATAACCATATATTTATGGTAAACAGGAGTACCCAGTATTTTTAAAACAGTAGAAAGTCCTATTGCGGTTCAGTTTTTACTTCCTCAATATTATTTGCTGTTTTTACTTAGCAGTTTCRCAGAAGGTTAGTGTGGAAGATATCAGAATCCATTCATACTTATTAAACTGCAGTAAAATTCACAATATTTCATTCTTTGACATAATTAYTGGGGGTTTTAGTGTTTCGTTTTGGTTTTGTTTTTTTTTTTATTTTTTATTTGAGCTTTATTACATTATAATCTTTTATAGAAGGTTAAGAGGATGTATTCCTTAATAGGAAAGCAAGGTTTGTAGGTTCAAGTAAAGCAGATATGGCCCAGAGCACAATGCTTTTGCAGTTTAACCAGAAGGTATTTCATGTTGGTAAACTTGACTGAAGTCCTGAACATTCTGTGCTTGCTGCTGAAATAACTTGGATTTTAACACAGTTACATATTTTAGGAGGAAGCTAGACTGACAGATTTTTAGAAGTGATGAACAAGAAAAAAAWTTTAAAAGCATATACCATGGAAATCAGTTGCATTATCGTGGCTATTGTAACAATCAGTTCTTACTGGCCCCTTTTTCCTGTAATTAAAGTCATTTTTCTTTTCACCATTCTGGCCTCTTCCTGGCCCAGTGTTCCAGCAACAAGCAGCAAAAATGTGGGATTTTTTTAAAGGGCAAGTAGTAAGAAAACCAGGTAGACATACTTTATTTCCTGTACTCAGGGGTCACAGGGGAGATCTTTGCTTTAAGTGTAGTAACTGCAGTGCAATTCCCGGTTTTCCTGATTCTGATGCACAGAACTATTTTTATCCAGTGTGTGAGTGTACCATACATGCGTATATACTGATACATACATAGAGTTCAGTAACAGCCATCTCACTAGTATCTGCTCTTTCCCATGTTTCTCCTTCAACTAAACTTTGTCACTTCTGTATTATTGTGAAATCTGTGCTTTCTTGTCACTATTGCTGACATTTTGCTAATTGAAAGTTTCTTCTTGTCATCATTCTCTTTCCTTTTTCTTTTATTTAATGTAATGGCCATAGTGTTTATCTGCCAGAGTAATCATAAAAGCAATTTCACTACTGTTTCTTCATTCCTCTGTAGCTACATCAGATGCAAACTCTTAGCCTTGGGAGACACAGGTAATCACAGACTCAATCTTAATTTYCTACTTGCATAGTATATTTCTGCCATATCTCACTCTGCATAGAGACTGGAGGAAGGACTGCWGCCTTTTCCTGATCAGTGGGTTTGTTCTAGGACTTCAGGAGCAAAAATACCCGTCTACTTTTGCTGACTTACTGTGAGAGGTATCACTGCAAGATCTGAATTTACTACTCAGAAGGGAATGGGATGCAGAGGCACTAACAAGATATCTTTGTTTCTCCACTCACTTTACCAGAGATAAATGTTTATTGGGYCACCCTTGTCAGCGTAGTAGTCATATCATGCAGCATATCTATATGGATAGTAGCTGCCTTTAGGCTTGATACAGATATTATTAGTTGAAACTGTCTATATCTTCCTAGAATTCAATTAAGGTATCTTGCTCAGTCATCAGATCATAGTCTTGCTTTTTATAACAGTGATATTTCCTTAGTTTCATCTTAAATTTGTTGTTCCTTCACATAAATATAGGTAGCAGCTTTGTGCTACCCTGGGGATAGAAGGTTCATATTTTGTTAGTTTCTTGCATAATGCAAAAGGAGATTAGAGAGCTTCTTATATTCTGTTTCCTCCCAAGAGAAAGCTATCATGTAGATCAAGAGAGGAAATGATTTCCTTGCTTGGCACAAATGAGTCACAGAAAATGACCTTCTTTGTAGTCTAATTTAGATCCAAGAATCCTCTGAAGAGCTGATAATATAAACCCATATGGCTTGGATGAAGAAAGTTGAGAAAGACATTGTTACTTACAGACTCATCCACATCTTAAAAAGCAGTATTTCACTTTGCCTAGATTTTTTGCCTAGATCAGACTGCTAGCAGCTGCAAACCTCATGTTGCCTGCACATATTATCTGTWATACGCACATTCATATGTGATACTRCTACTGAGGTTTCATTTCAGCCATGGAGAAATTGAAAAAGCAACACACATTCTTTGGCTGTTTTTTATACTGTTTCACATCTTTAAAAATACATATTCATGTGAATTTTGAAGCAGTGCTTCCATTAACATCATTGGACTGTATAGCATTTGGAGACATGTTTATTACACAGGAAGCAACTTCAGCTGTATGTCAAGAAAACAAGATCCGACAGAAAATAAACTAGCACACTGATACACCAGAGCACTGCCAAAGAGTTTCAGCAGAAAAAATCTGGTGGGAAACCAGAAGTGTAGCTGGACAGCACAGAGAGCTGCAAGCAGCCATTTGTAGATTTTAATGTGAGGAATCTTAATTTATTCCATGGTGAAAAGTCTAAGAAGGGTTTTCTCAGATTTTTATCCCTATTGCTAGAAGTTGTTTTTTTTAATTACTTTTTTTTTCAGTGTTTTGATGTTTTTAAATGCTGGTCTGTTCCAATTGCTGCTAATTGATTCTGTAGGCATCYTGGTAGTTTCTGTTGTGCTTAAGTGTGGAAGTTGGTTGTGCTTGACTATATTTTAAAGGAAAGGCTGGGTTTATGGTTAAATTTTGCCACAGCTTTCCTGGACATATCCATGCTCTTGGCAAAGCTAGGCCATCCTGAAAAACATCCTGGAAGTGTAMCTGTGGGCAGGTATGCATTCCTAAAGCTGTCCAGCGTGCCACTTTGCCCTAACCACACCTTTGGACTGGGATGCTTTCTGATCAGGTTGCTTCTRATCCTGGGTAAAGAATTTCCAAGTGTCATGCCTTATGGGTCTCTTATTTTTCATAATATACAGATGGGAGTCATGACAGTGTATTTTTATTTTTTTACTCAACAAATGTGTTACACCACACACCCTTTACAAGCATTAGCACAGAGAGAGGCTGCAAGCAACACCTGAGGTTAGGGTGTGGGAAAAAACCAGCAGTTTAGATTACAAGGTGAAATTATGCTCGGTCAAATTACATTAGATTTAAGGTGGTGGGCTTTGTCTGCAAATTTGGGTGCTTATAGAGGGGTGGGGAATTTATGTATAGCTTGATTTTTGTGAACATGTAATGACTGGGTTATAGGTAGATATATTCTTTCATTTCCTGGACATAAAGCATATAGTTACAAGTGCCATGACTGTCTGAAAAGAACACTCTGGCAAATTGGGAAGGATAGTCTGTTCAGGATCTGCTGAGAACAACACTTACAACAGCAAATGCTGGGAAGAGTATTGAAAAATTGATTTTTTTTTTAAATGACTGTTTTGGAGTCAAATTTCTGCAGATAAGAAAAGCTTCCAACAGGGAAATTAGGCCAACTGAAGTTCTTATGTAGTGAAGGCAAACATAGAAGTAAAATACTTTATCTCAGATCTCCCCAATATTTAGAGCATAGAAGCAGGTTTCTCCCTGATGCTGTTGAGGAAGATTTCTAAGGATCCTAAGCACAGGATACGTTTATCTTTACTTACAGCTAAACATTATTGACTTGYTTATAGCTGTAATTCTTTGTTTGTGCATGTGTATAGCATTGTGTGTTAGAGTTGCTTGTCGTTTTTCTTCAGTGAGATGGCCCAGTGGGGTTGTATTTATTTTGTACCAAAATATTCAAGGTGTGTGCATACATGGTGAAGGAGAAAAAGCAACAGAYTTTGTATATTTCTTTTTCTATCTGAGCATATGAAGAGTGTTAAAACAGACATATATACTCCAAAACTGTTCATTTGTCACATCCAGCATTGAGAAGCAACATTGGGTTAGCCAGCCTGAGACAATGTCCTTCTTAAAATGTGAGCTCTCTGATCAGCATTCTTGTAATTTCTCTTCAGACTGCTACTTGTGCCGCCTCTTGTCCAGCTGAAAGGTGAGACAAAAATAAGGGAATCAGAAGTATTGTCAATGGTGAAATTTGGGTTATGGTGCAGAAAATGCTAAAGGTTATTAGGGCAGGGAGCACTGAAGGCATCATGGGGAATGCAAAGGACCAGTGGGCAGAGGAGCTAAGTATTGCAGAGAGCTGGGAGCATTATGGAAGGAAATGGTGGAATGAGTATAATGAGATTACAGAGGACATTGGGCATATTACAGCRAGGAAGGAATTATGGCATGGATTTTGGTAAATGGAAGCCTGTACTTTATAATCTCTTTAGAGTCCTGTGCTATAAAAGTATTTTTATCAAATTACATATGTCACTTGGCTATGCAGACAAGGAAGACACAGWAAGTCAGGCAGCTCCTTAAGATAACTCATTGCTTCCTTTTTTGGCAGTGAGCTTGGCAGTTTCCTTCAGTTAGGCCCATACCTGTGTGGGAAAACTCAGATGTCTCAGGCTTTCCTACAAGCTGACTTCCTCTGCTGTTGGAGCTCCTTCCCAGCTTTTTATCTCACTTTTTACCTTTTTGGTTTGGTTTTTTTTTTTGGGGGGGGGTTTTTTTTTTTTTTTTTTTTTTTTTTTTTTTTTTTTTTTTTTTTTTTTTTTTTTTTTTTTTTTGGTAATGAAAGGCATTTATTATGTTGTACCTTCCATGATTCAAGCAATGATGCACGGCTCGCCAGTATTCACTAGGCTCTTACGCACAATTTCTTTGGTACAGAGTTCATACTGCGTGTGATTGATTTGCCTTCTGATTTCTTGCTGTCTTTTATTACTAGCTTCTTAACATATGTACRGATTGTCCTTAGTGTGCTTGCATTTCTTGTGCCTCCTGAAATTAGATCTAGAAAGGGGAAGCATTTAATTTTTCTTTTTTTTTTGTCTGAAGGCTTGAGAAAGGGCTTCTCAGACACATTGGACTGTGATGTACCTGGCCTGTTCTGCATAGGGATATTCCAAGTGTCTTTGGGGGGATTGTGATTGCACGAAAGGAAATTTGATTTTTTGTTTTTGGAATAATGTAATCTGTAGACCTCCTGAACTTYGTCGTCTGCATTTGCCAGACCTTTGGGGAAGGAGTATTTCAATTACTGACTTTACAAGACACAAAGTTTGGCACTGAATACTGACACAGGTCCTATTTCTTGCTGTTTAGCGTGTAATCACGCAAGTCTGAAATCTGAATTCCATGCTCTCCCCGTGCAATCAGGTAGAGCCAGCTTTGCCGCTGATCAAATGGAGCCAGGAGACAGACTGGCCTGCTCCCAGCGCCCAAACGGGTTTGCTTATTTAATGCGGGACTTCTTATCCTCACTATAATGAATGGCTTTCAACCTGGGGCATCGCTAGTGCCCTCTCTTTATGGCTGTGTGGGAAGCAGGACTTGCACATCCCTCCCTCCCTCCCTCCCTCCCTCCCTTTCGCCGTGACGCCAACGGCTGCTCCCGGCAGCTGGTCCGGCCCGGCAATGGAGCGGGGCCACGGAGTTAGTCAGCCCTCGCCCTGTCCGCGCTGCCTGGTCGGGGATCCCGGCGGGTCCGGGTGCGGATGCGGGTSCGGGAGCGGGGCAGCGCTCGGCCGGGCGGGCACTGTCGGGGCCGCGCTCCAGCTGTTGCCGCGCTCCCCCGCGCGCTGTCCCCCCCGCGCCGGGCACCGGGCCAATCAGCGCTGCGGCCGCCGCCCGCTGGCCAATGAGGGGGCGGCGGCGGGGCGGGCGCTGCCGGCCGCGGGGGGAGAGGCGGGCGCTGCGCTCCGCTGGGCTGCGCGGCTGCCGCGTCCCTCGCTCGCTCCAGCCCGGTAGCGGCGCGTCCCGAGCTGTCCGGCCGYCTTCCCTCCTTCCCGTCCGGCGGAGCATCTCGCCTGCCTCCTTCTGCTCGGTCCCCGCGCCTCCGCGGCGGCGGGGCTCTAGCACTGCTGAGCGTCAGGCGCAGCGGCGGCACCACCACCACCATGGCGGTGGAGGAAGAGGGGCTGCGGGTCTTCCAGAGCGTCAGGATTAAAATCGGTGAGGGCGCGGGGCAGCGGGCAGGGAGCCCCCGGTGGAGCGGAGCGGAGCGGAGCGCGGCGAGGCGCCGAGCGCCCGTTCGCGTTGCCCTGCGCTCCGTGTCCCGCCGGGGGAGCGCTGGGGGCGGCGGGCCGGGCGGTGCCCGCGGTCCGGGGGGGCTCCGCGGGGCCGTGCGGGGCGGGCGGTCCGTGCCTGCGAGGCGGCCGGGGCCGCGGGGACGGGCAGGCAGCGCGCTGCGTCCGGCTGGCGAACGGCGCCGGCGTGAGTCCGGGCTGCGCAGGATATTGGGCGGATTTCGCGGGTTTTTGTTTTGGTTTGCTTTTGGGTGGTATTTTTTTCTTGTTAGGGTGGTTTTCGGTCTTTTTTTTCCCCTTTTTCATTTTTGTTGCTAAGCTAGCCTCTGAAAGTTTGAAGGCGGTCACCGAGTCCGAGCACTATGTGTCACTGACAAAGCTGGTGCGAAACCGGCCCAGAAGCGGCTGTGTGCAGAAGCCGCTGTCTCAGCCCCTTTCCTCGGCGAGGGGGACAGCCAGGGGCTGCTGCCGCTTCCTCACGGCTTCCTCCGACTCGCTCTTTTGGAGATTCGCTCTTCTTGCTGTTGAGCGAGTTCCAAACCACATTATTAGAAAGTAAGCGACAGATGTCAGCGAGCGGATTAAACTCTCCCTGGTCGAGTTCTGAGTGTGCTGGCTGAGAGGGAAATCCCTCGTTTCCGTAAGACAATCAGTCCCGCATACCGAGGGAGAGGTTCTCCTCCCCGGGCTGGGGCGCGGGGGCTGCGAGCTGCGGTGGAAGTGGCGAAGTTCAGCACCGGGCTCACACCAGTGGGTACCCAGRGCGTGTGGCTTCCTCATAAAACCCTTGAAAAATCTCCCTTTGCATGTCCCTGCGTTCGGAAGCAATTTTGCAGCCACCAATTGTCGTGTTAGATAATACTGAAACGTGAGATTACGTTCGAAATCTCATTATTGGATAGTGGCATTAACATTTCAAAGAGATCGTTGGTTACGATCGTTTCCTCGTTAATTGTGCGCAGGTAGTTCAGTGATAGCAGGTATTAAGAGTTAAAATTTTATCATAGAAACTAAGAATTATATATTCATTTTGTGTTCTTGCATACAGCCAGAAAACAGATTCAGTAAGACTACAGAGTATGGTCAGACACTTCCTCTCTCTCTTTTCAAAGAGGGGAGGGGAAAATAGAAAAGGTCGYTTCACAAGGGAGAATTCCAGGCACCGTGCGACTGTGTTGTCTATTGCAAGTTGTTTCTATCTGGTGCTTTTTAGTAGAAGGGGTAAGAACAGATCTCGCTTAGAGGGTGATGACTTTGGGTAGGGTGTTTGTGTTTGACTAGGTGCGGTATTTTGAGAAGAAAACCATGATGATGTTATGCCTAAATGATTGAAGTCACAAGTRTGTGGGAATTTCTTTGAATTACAAAAGAGATCGAAAATAATAACAGTAGCAAAAGCCTTGAGATCAATCTCATTATGTCGCGGACTAAAGTTAATCCTCCTGCTGACTTCAGTTATCGGAGCGGAACCCCTGTCAGAGCTAAGCACTTGATTGCTGCAGAACTGCAGCAAGGATCCAACTGCAGCTGGATTTTAGCCTGGAAAGCTAAGAGTCGGAAAAGCCCCGTGCATCCCGGGCTCTCCGGTGCTCCGCTCGTGCCTCCGGAGCGGAAGGTGTTTCCCGGAGGAGCTTGAGGACAATGCCCGGCGCTGCCCCGCTGTTCCGCCGCTGCCCGGCAGGGGGCGGAGCCGAGCGCTTCCGTCTGCCCGTGGCCGAGGCGTCGTGGCGGCAGCGCCACTTTCTGCCACTCGTGTTYAAAAGTCACACTCCTTTCTGTGGCTGACTGGGACATTTGTCAGAAAAATGGGAAGCGACAGGATTGCTTTTAAGGGTTGAGCGAGTGTTCCTAATCAGACAGGCGTCGTAAAGCAATCCCCGTCTTGAAGAATTTGTATGTGGAAATTTGTAGGGTCCCTGCCAAACMTCCTGTGACTGGATCTAAAGGGAGGTCATAGACTCGCAGAATTGTTAGGGTTGGAAGGGATCCGTGGAGATCACCTATTGCAAACCTTCTGCCAAGGCAGAGTCACCTAGCAAGGGTTATTAAAACCCACCTGGACATATTCCTGTATATCTTCAGAGAGGGAGACTCCATAACCTTTCTGGGCAACAAGTGCTCTGCCACCCACAGTGTAAAGAAGTTCTTCCTCATATTGAGGCGGATCTTACTGTGTTTCTGTTTATGGCCGTTACTCCTCATCCTGTTGCTGGGCACCACTGAAAAGATGGTGAACATTGGAGAGACACTACTTTTTTCAGCAATTCCCAAGAGTAAATTTGTCCTTTAGCAGTTCCCATTCATGGWTATCATGTAGGTTTCTCTCTTCTCTAGTGACAAGAGGTTTTGAATATTTTAATGGGTTAAGAGATAAGTCATTTCCCACCTTGATTTGCTTTGATTTATCATGCTGTAGAAATGGTCATTTCTATTCTTTGGTAGCTTGTTTCTTGGCCAAGCTGTGACTGATCTCTGCCTTTTAAATATTCTGTGCTTGATCTGGTAAAATGTTTCCTTCTCTGTAGCACCTGTGCTGGCAAATCATGAATGGGGACGCTGATGTGCAGGTGTGCCTTGGTATAAATTGGATGAAATGTAGGATTGATGGTTTGAGGAATCAGTGCAAACATGGTGTGGACGCCCATATTGGGATGCCTTCTTTAGTGGGGAGGCTGATGCAGTTGGGAGGCTTCTGGCTGTGCAAAGCATCTGTAGCCTAGAGATGTTTGACTGCCCTGCTGTAATGTACTKCTATGGCTGGCTGTCCTGTATTTCCAAGAAGCTGCAGGTAAATTAAAGCATTTTCTTCTGCTCCTAGAACTTGTYCTTTTGAGACTCATGAATCAGCTATATTTAGCTAGATGGGTGATTACATCCTGGATCTCCTAAATGCTTCYATGTTCTGAGGAGTGTTGTTTCTAGTCATGCTTGGATTTGGCTTGAGCCATCTGTCTCCTTTTTTTAATTTGAAAATGTTGAAGTTTTGWAACAGTTGAGCTTTGTAGGAACCTGTGTCTTTGTCTTGTTGGTTTGAATTGGCAATGGTGTGACGTCTCCAAAAGATGTCTTATTGAGATGTTGGTGTTGTGGGGCAGCAGGGTGAGCTCTGTTGATGTGGATACCAGTGTTAAGAGGAATTGTTATGGTGCTACCTCTTGTCCAGTTTTTTCTGTGATTAGCTGAATTGGAAGAACTTAACGCCTGGCAACTTCTGCTCGTGTTGCAAGGAAGTAACATGCACTAAAAAGAAAAAAAGTAATACTTGTGTTAATGAATGYGCTGTTCGGATGTCTAGTTGAAATTGATTTATTTTGGCTTCCCATAACTGAAACTGTTGTGCTTATGTCTTTTTTTTTCTCTTTAACTGAAAATTATTTTTACCGGAATCCCTAATACATAAACAAAACAATGTGTCATGTAAGACTAAACAAACACTTCCTATAAGATTGCCACTTTGAGGAAGTGTGCAGTGCTGATATTTCCATGAGTCAGTGTTTCAAAACCTGAGAGGAAACAACATAAGGCTCTATGGCTGATGATTGGCTGGAAAAACTACAAAGAGAGTCCTTCTGCTTGACAACATGACTTTTGTTGCACTGTTAATATTTAATAAATATGCTGTATTTAATTGCTACTTTTTTGTCCTTAAATGGCATCAACTATTAAGCTTTCTGTTGAAAAAATAAAAGCTCATGTTCAGCATTTCTGCTGTTGAAAGCTGTATGCTGGCTAGARCTTGCTGCCAGATTTTACTTTGTGAAGTTGTTTATACTTGAAAAATCTAAAGAAACAGCTCATTTGTGAATTTTCACTTCAACAAGCTTTTCATGTTGCTGAAATCTAGCACTCTTATACTTAGGGGCATTAGGCTCTGCTTTAAAATAATATTTTTTGTAGCAGTGGTAGAGCTTGTTGTAGCTCTGTCTCTCTGATMGTTTTAGAGTAATAAATGGGACAGGAGGATACTGCACACTAAGAACTTACTGGGGCTGTAATATAGTGAGGRTGACCCTTTACTCATCATTATGTTGACCTGACAGATAGTAACAATACACTTGTGCACTGTGAGGGATTTAAGATATTCATGAACTTCCAAAGTTTTCTTTTATAATCTTTAGAAAGGACCATTTTGTGGTTACAAGGTTTTGAGGTCTTACATTACGCTGCTGGAATTCCCACCTTTTAGACTGTCATTAGTGCTAAATGTGTTCAGACTCATGAAGCAGTGAAATTTTTGTGCTAAAATTTGCCTCCTACCTGATGTAGGTTGGTGCTTCACACACAACTTACCCTGTYCTAAACTCAGCCCATTTTCTAGAAACTATGAGACCTTGTTTACATCCAGTTGACAAGATGAGGATGGTTGGTCTGTAGATGTGCCATCTCTTTGCCTCTTATTCTCGCTGTGCATTCTKTACTAATTCATGCAGAGTTTACGACATTGTGAAAGCAGCTGAACTTCATGAAACTGAGCATCTTGGGTGAARTCGGGCTGAGTATTTGCTTAAGTGCTAGTTTACTGATGTTTGAGCAGGTCAATTGCCAAGAGAAGGTATTTACAGGCTTCCACCATTAAACTTGGTACAGGGTAAATGTTTGAGATGTCTCTGTGTTTCCAAGSCTAAGGAGAAACTTACCTTGTCCCTGACAAATTTAAGGTCTCCCTTAAGTCTAATAATACTAAGGCTGTTCAGGGAAATCCATTTTGTCTTGAGAAGATGTCCCTTTTAATGTTGTCTGCTGGGATTTAGTACCTTAAGTAGTTACTTGTAGAAGTAACTACGACTATATATGTTCACTGCATAATACTATAAAAGGATTTATTCCCATTTTAATGGGGCAAAAGGTTGTGGAATAGATATTTTTAGAATGAAAAAACATTTCCCAGGTACCTTTCTCTCTCTCACACTTTATATATATATATATATATACACATAAACCAGAAAACGATTATTTAGGAAGTGTGAAATGTTTCTTMTAAAGATAACAATGTTTTTTTTTTTCTGGTGTTTCCAAGTTAGAGGACCAAGAARTAAAGGAAGGAAGAAAAGCTGTTTGCATCTCACCCTTAATATGTTCAAGACTTCTCGAGATCTTTTTGTCACATTAAAAAGTTAGCAAGTACAGCTTAAACTGATGTTGCCCAGGTAAAATAAAGTGGCAGCTTATCTTCTTATTGATTGACTGTAGCAATGTGAATTAAGGCTTGAGTTCCACTGGCTATGAAAGGTGAAGAATAGATTATACAAATTTGTCACTGCTGGTTCATTATTTGAAATTGCTACATTTGATGGTGGTTGTCTTCTGACCAGCTTGTGTTGAATGGAAGAGGTCTGGGACCAATGCTATTCCTAGAGGCAGAGTGCCATGGTTTGTGGACTGTCAGGAACAGCCATAACTGTAGCAAAAATGGAGACCAAAGCATAATTTCTGCAAGTGAGAGAAAGAAACAGAGGTAGCAGTGGAAAATGCGTCAGTGAATGTAGTTTTGATGAMATGGAATATGCTTGTGTTTGGGGCTGCCAGCCTAATTCTGTAGCCTTCCATCCATTGCTTTACTTTCTTTTAAGTAGAGAAGGATTCATATATGAGTGGAAGCTGATGTGTTTTGGTTTTTAGATTGTGTGGTGGTAAATTCACAGGAGTGAAATATGTTAAACAGATCTGCTCAGAGCCTCTGATGTCAGGAAGCAAACTTCCTAGGTTTTTTTAGTCTTCTGGAGTTGGTACATTTGAAAAAACTGTTGTTTAATCACTCTCTCATAAGAAGTATTTTCTTGTCTCTTCATGGAGGTGATTGTCTGCTGATCAGAGTACYAAATGCTCTTACATGAGGACATGTAAATGCTGAGTGTCCTAGCTTCACAGTTTTCCAGAAAATGCTTTTCAAAACTTTTTACTGCCTTGAATTACTCTTCAGACTGATTTATATTTTTTCAATTTTTTTTTTTACTACTTCACTATCATTAGTTAAATTTTAGTTTAGTTCTGAAATTGCTGGCTTAGTTAGATGCCAGTATTTGCTTATCTTGTTCTGTTTTTATGTCTGTTTTTCCTGCTGCTGTTCTTTGTTTTGCACATTGCTTTGCTTCTGTTTTATAGTTGCAGTCCAGAGCATGACATCATGACATGCTAACCCAAACTGGTAGCTTGGTGGTGCTGAAAAGGCAGGTCTTGTGTTTCCCCTTCCCTACTCATCTTGCTCTCAGCCTTTAAATGCTCTTTGCACACCTTCTGTTGACTGATGCTTCTCTGTTCACAGAAAATCCATTTGCAAATCGATTTGCAAAGTAGGCCCAAAGAATGCAACTTAATTTTCTTTCCAGGTTTAGTTTTCTTCCATTTCAATGAGGCGAATCTGTGCACTCTGGTGGATGTCAGAGCTGTCTCTGGACAAGTATCCAGGAGCTTGACTGGGAGTGTGTGTGTGTGGGAAATTGGAGGGGACAGCAGGCGCRTCCCTTACTTTTATGTCTGTGTACGGCAGTGTCGTGGTGTTGCCTGACTCTTTCTATGCTCTTCAGTCTGCTCCCTTTCCTTGCTATGGGTTTTCTGGATGGTGCTGTGTGTGTTAGCTGCCAATACACACCAGCTTGGTCAGCTGCTCTGGAGGATAAATGTTAAAACTCCAGCAAGAACAGYAAGAGGATTATCTGACAAACTGATGTATCTATATTTCTGACCTTCCAYCTGAGAACTACTTGAACCTCACACAGTTCAGGAGTCTTAGCTGTTTGTGAAAGTTCAGGWGTTTTAATTGGTATTAATAGTCACACATGCTGCCCCGTTTCTCCATCACACACTTGTCTTTTAAAGCTGAGGCATCTATGTTGATTATCTTGTTTATGCTTAAACAGAACTCCCCCTCGCCTTTCGTTGCATCACAGCAAGATTTCTACTTACGCAGTTATTTTGTCAAACACTTTGTTATAATATGAAGTCATTTGTTGCACTGATGCTCCCATTTAAGGAAGACCTTCTCTTGCCGACAYTGAAGGGTGTTGCCTACAGCAAGATTAGAAAATACATTTAAAAACACCTGTCAAAAATACCTTTGATAGTATTCAACAGGTTAAAATTCCCTCTCTCCTTTTTCACTGACTGATCTCCATTACAGGAATGTAAATTATGAATAATTCCGTTGAAGCCAGTAATTGCACTTCWGTGAATTGAATTAAGTCTTTGAGTGTCTCATGTAGCAATTTTTTTTCTTGGAGGAGGTGGAGGGGAAAGGATGAGGCAGAATCTTCTTTGGGTTGTTAAGGAGTACTTCATACTTCTCATGTTGTTACAATTAATTTTGCAAACGAAGAATAAATCTTACAGCTAGCCCATGTGAGATAAAAAGCCCAGAATAAAGACAGGCTTGTAGACTTTGCTGCACGCTGTAAAACATGTGAATATCTGACAGTTGTGTTGCTCATATCAATCAGACCAACAAGTGTTCAGCCAAATATGTCAAAGAAAAGTTAGTATTTGTGTGTGCCAGTGGACTATTAATGCTTCTCAGGCTCATATTAATAGTTAAATCATGCATTAGTAAATCTTATTGCTATGCTTTTAAACTTTGTAGTACTGGAGGTTTATATATTTTGTGGTTACCAAGGAAGAGCTCAAACTTGGAGTTAATAACAGGTTGTATTTTATTAAACTGAAAAGCTGATCATGGACTTGCACTTTCTTACCTTCTGATTTTACTGACATTTACTAAGTCTTATGAAGTGTCTATTCTTTAGCAGTGTCTGATCTCTTCAGTATAGTGGCTGGTGACTGGTTTAGGACCCAAATAAAAGCTTTGTTTTGGAGTAAAAAACAAAACAACTCTAATTTCCTTCCTCTCCAGTCCTAACCTCTGCCAAGGGGAAAGGAACTTCCCTGAAACTTCACATGTTGTTTTCCTTCTTATAGGAGAGCTTCTGGGTGAAAGTTTTGCAAAATGAGATGTGAAGCTTCCAAATGATGAAGAACTGGAATATTTTCCCCATTTTCCTTTCTCAGATTTTAATGGATCATTGCCAGCTGTAAAACACTTTAAATATTCTGTGGAAAGTTTGGGGCATTTGAGGTTTGGGGTTTTTTTTTTCCCCTTTTGCCTGAACACGAAAAAATGTAGTGTAACTGTATTTTTGAGATGTGTTGAGGAAAGAACACAAATGTTGAAGGCTTACAGCCTGGTCTGACTTGCCTGACTTCTGAGGCTGATTAATGTTTCTGCTGTTCAGTTTTCATTCCAGACCTCTGAAGTCTTACCATTTTTTTTCTACTTGACTAGAGACTTGTGTGTTTGCCTGTTATTACCTCTCAGGGAGCACTGGGGCCAAATAAAGGTCCCTTCATTAGCCCAACAACTGAATTTTACTGCTCCCTGTCTCCTGGGGTGTGTAACTGTGACTGCATTGCCTTTGACTGAAATGGATTTGTGTGATGTGATGATAAGAGGGTTTCATTTATTTAAGAATGACTGGTAGGTTTGAACASGTAGTATTTGATGCATTGTTTATTTGGCATAAATATTAATGTCCTTTTATAAGCTGCTAGTAGGTGGATGAACATTAGAGGAAGTGTCTCAATTCTACCATGTAYAACAAAGGACTGAACAGTCTTGAAGTTGGGAAGAACACCTATTTCTGTGATAAAGGGAGGAGGGGGAAACACAGATCTGTGTTCTGCATGCTAAAGCTTTCTTTTCATATATTACWGTGACTTAGGAGGAAATATACTTGTCTATATGTTTGTCTCTAARCTTGTTACTAGGAGATTTCAAAATCCATTTAGAAGAAGTTTGCATTGAAAGGCCTGAGTTTGTGTTTCAAAAAAAAGGAAGATGAAACATTGGAAATGTTGTGTTACGCAGGGAGCAGAAGGATGTATGAACTTGTGAAGAAGTTTTATTTCCAGGATTTTTAACCTGGACTGGTTATTGTTTTGAATTTATAGATGTAGGAATAAACTTTTTAAGTGACTGATAACTTGTTTTATAGCAATTTGTGAATTTAAATTCCATTTAGTTCGTTGCACAGAAGGCATGTAGTATAAATCAACTTCACTAGTTTTTTTTATTTTCCTTGCTTTTGAGTCTTTAATATTCTGAGTGTTGGAAACCAGACAACTTGGAAATATTTTCTTTACAGTTGTGCTTTYGTTATGGTTGTTTATATAGATTTCTTATGTTTAAGAAAAGCAACTCAGAAAACCAGATGAACTGGTGCCTAAGTTTTAATCTCCTTAAAAATAGAAGGGAGAGGAAGAAGTTTATTTTTATTACTGTTTCAAATTTCTTCTAAAAATATTTCTATTTACAAATTGTTTACAGCTACTTACTTTTGTTCAAGAACTCTAGAAGAAAACAGTTAGTTATTGGTAGCTTTTTACAAGGCTTTAGTTGATTCTTGCTTGTATTTCCCWGCTGGTGTTAGAGTACATCTGGAATCTATGAAATTCCTTTCTTTGTTCCTCATTTCCTGTTTCATTGAGTACTACAGTGCAACACTGTGGAAGCTATTTCTCTTAGCATCTTCTAAGATGTATATTTTAAAGCAGTTAGTGAGTTCTTAAAGGTAACAGTGTAATTACCAGACAATTTGAATCATATCGTGAAACTTCTCAGATGCTTTGTTTTCATATTTCAGTGAAAAGTAGTTTCGTTGATTTATCTGGCTGTCGTTCAGCTTGTAGAATTGTAGGAAGGAGGGTGGTAGAAATAGAAGAAAAATCTGGTAGATAGTACAAAAGCTGCCTTTCTTAGTCTCTCTCTCTGCCCCTCCCTCCTCCCCCTGCCCAGGAACAATCACCAGTTTATAATGGAAAATTAGATCTATTTTGCAGGAGACAGAGGGTGTGACATCCTACGGTTGCTTTTAGATTCTGGTTTGAATGTGGCTGGTGACTGCTCCAGAGCACATGAGCACAACCTTGGAAAATTGAGCTCTGACAATGCAGCACAATGTGAGCGTTGTGAGTATCTAAAACAAAAATAAAGCCAATTCATCCTCTCCAAAACAGCCATGTTTAAGTTAGATATACTGGTTGGGATTGCATTGTTGTAGATAACTCATAGTCAGTAAAAAAGAGASGAGGTGCAGTTGTATAATAGAATTGCTCTAATTTTTTTCAAGAAAGTAGTACTGTTCTTCCTGGAAAAAAATGTACTTTTCTGAATACTGTATCTGTCCCAGTGGCTGCCCCAAGTTTTCCAGAACAAACGGAGGTTCTTCATAGTCCAGTGGTCGCCTCTTCTGTTGTTGCCATTTGCCAGTTGTGTTTCGGAGGTCACAGCTTTCATTCCTTGTGCTGTCTGTAGTCATGAAAACTCTGTAGTGGTACAAGATGTGCTCAAAAACTTCTTCACAAAGCACCTGCGCTTAAGGTAGGACTTGCATTGGAAGCATTGCTTTTTCTCTTTATAAATGCACTTGCTGTTTTCCCTTCTGTTTTTATTTGTGGAATATCTGTGAAATGGTAGCATTTGCTCTCATGGCGAACTTAATATTGGGAAAAYATTTCCTATTTTTAGCTGCTTTTAATACATTTTAGAAGAGAGACGCAAGGAATACTAGCCCTGAGACCTGTTACTCCTCAACAGATCTGATCAGCCCAGTTCCTTATCTTCCTTTGATTTTTTTTTTTTTTTTAGATGTCCCTAACAGTATAATTGATTTCATGAAATAGGTTGTACATGCAGGTAGTTGCACATTGTATTTGTTCTACAAACTGTAAGGAGCTAAGGSAAGTGCTACTTATTTCCCAGAAGGTATGCAAAAATAGTGACAGAATTATGAAACTACAGCAGTTGTCTGTCTTTTAGGTGATATGGGTACAGAACCTTTTTTAACGTTCTCAKGTCTTCTGTGCTTAATGAAAGTGACCGTACTGCTCAGTGTGGCTGAGAATTTGGCAAACCCAAAAGCCATTTTGCTCTGTAGGTGATTATTGTTGATATTAGACTGTACTATGCCCTGTTTCAAGTGTTCAGTAAAGGTCCTAGAAAACACACACCTGATCTGCTCAAGTCAGAGGAGCTGTGCTCCTGCAAATTTTGTGCCCTGTCTTAACTTTTCAGTATGGTAGCCTTGACCCAGTCTGGTCCTAAGAGACTTCCTTCAGACCACCTCTCCCTGTAGCACTGGTTCATAAACCTATTAGTTCAATTCCTGAAATTGCATTTTACCTCCAAGAATATAATGTACAAGTTCTGAGTTTTTTGTGTAAAGTATTCCCTGGAAGATAAGCAGGAGGGACAATCAGCTATTTCYGCAAGTATTCTGTGGCCCATTCCTCTTTATAAACTTGTAGTCACATTTATTGTGCAGATATTTGATGTTTAAGACTTTGGTGGATGTTTCATATAAGCTTCATACTTCAATTTCATTCAAGTTTCAAATTGTTGAGATACCTGAAGAACCGCATTTGTGCTCTGTTAGCATTTCTTGCCCTAAGTGTAAGGTAGGAGTTGACCAACACTACTCTTATTTCTGTAAATATTTGTCTTAACCTGTGTTTGTAGATTGTTCCACATAATTAATTTTGCTGCACACTGAGAGCCAGCAGCTTTTGGAGGATTCTGGTTGATCATTGTGAATACCAGAGTTCCCACTAACCATGTGCAGTATTTGGAGGCAGGAGCTCCAGGTAGTTGCTGCAGGATAGGTTTGGATGAACAGTGCTTCAGAGATGATGATGACTTAGAAAGGAGGTTGTGGTCATAAATTCAGCCCTGTCTAAAGCTGGGGGAACTCTTAATGCCCCTTCCCTCTCCTTACTGATGTCTAGAACCAGGGTCTGTGCTCTGTGGGATAGTGCCTGCAATGGACTTTGGGAAATTGGTGTTGCACTTTAGAGTTGGAAGGAACTAGATTTCAAGATAGCATAAGATCCCCGTGGCTATTTATTTTTTTAGGCCTGCTGAGCAAAATTGCCTGAGAGGGAGTAAAAAACCCTAATTTTTATTCAGATCAATACTCATGCCTGTCTGTTTTTGAATGGTGATTCTGTGATTTTTGACAGGGAATAAAAAGTGCCTGGGGGAATTTGGAATGTTGCAATTGAGAAAAATAGTTTCAGTAAAAGTGAAACTTAACAGGCTGATGATTAGTGTGTTTTGACACCTGATTCTGTGACAGTATTCCAGAAAGTTGTGAGTTTGAAAGTGGGAAAAAAAAATAAGCTGAATTACTTTTAAGGCCTGCTTCAGTATTAAATGTAACCAGTCTCTTGTAACAGTCTAGTGGAAAATGTCCTTGTTAAAGTTTCCTGATAACACCTTCAGAGTTGGTAATCTAGTCCTGGAGGTAACTTTTACTGCATGCTCTTGAATATGGGCTTCACTTTCTTAAGCAGAGTGAATCTCTGGAATTTAAGGTGCATTTTTCTTCTAGTCCAGTGGAATCTTATTCAGGTTTAGTTGTACCATGTCAGACTTTTTTTTTTTTTTTTTTTTTTCTTTTTAATGTTTGATGACAGAGCTATAACCAGAAGTACCAGATACTTGTAAGGTAGAGTCTCTACTTCAGCACTACCACACACACTGCACTGGGAAACATACAGGAGCAAATTCTGTACTGAATGGACCATGCACAGAGGCAGAATGAAATGGGGTCAGGCATGAATATCTTTTCCAGGAAGGGCTTAGAACCAAGTAAGAGCTTACATGTCTGTGAATTAGTGCCAGGCTTCAGATATGCCAAAACTCCTCTGGCCTTGCGTGGGGTTAACTCGGTGCTACAAAATGTGATCTGAAAAACTCACTRCTTGTGAGGAATGCTGGATACGGGGCTGGGCCCAATTCCCTCTTGCTCTCCAGAGCTCCRCAATATGAGATATGGGCAGGAGCTTCCATCTACTTCCTTCAGAGTATGGGGTCATTTGCAAGGCAGGACCTTACAGCTGTGCCTTAAAGACAGGAATTTGGTTCCCTTTGTACTTCTGGAGGAGGCAGTGGTGGTGATTTATCAGTGTTTTTCTTATATTGTAGGTATAACATTTGGTGTCTTCAGTGTCATTGTAAAATGCTAACATATTTTGCAGTGTACATATCTTCTAGGGTACCAGCCTGCAGGAGATGGAATTGGGATATTTCTCTTGGGATAGGTTGGGTTTCAACAGARGCAAAGCACAGTGTGCTTTGGTCTAGTGCAGGTGTCATGTGCATTTATTTGATAAGTTTTTTTTACCATTATTTTGGACATAGATGCATACTTTTTTTTTTCCCCCTCACAAAGTGTTTGTTTCTCTGTCCTCTGTGGTACACCTGAAACCAGCTGTGCTGGAGTGCTCAGCCTGCACAGCTGCATGGGGAACAGGGTGTGCGAAGCATTGTGTGCTTGCTTTTTTTTTTTTTTGCTTTCCATTGCTTTCTGTTTGTTAAATGATAGTTTTCTTTGGGTAACATGAGATTAGCACTAAAATAGGCCAGCATAGGATGAAGATGACGACAATATAAAGCTTCTAAACATGACTTTGTGCCAATGGGTTAGCTTCACTTTAATCAGGATTTTTAATTTTTTTTTTTTCAACAATCATTCAAGTAAAGTCTTTGGACCAAAATAGCTTAATATTGGGACTGTGCTTAAGTATTTCTTTTGAAGAATGGAACACTTTGTCAGATGTTGATGGAGACTAATGTGAATTCTGTTGAGAGCTTTTGGAGGGGGGGGAAGGGAAGGAGGTTGAGACTTTGTAAATTAAAACTAACTCAAAAGGATGCTGCTGTTCATCATCCGTGGTATTAGTGATGCCTCCGAAAGGTCTTTGGTTATACACAGGCTTCAGAATCGTATCAGGAGTTAGGGCTTAGCCGTAGATAGTGTAATCACTGTCTATGATTACAAAATCGGTTTGTATTCTTGTAATCATCCAGGTTGGGTGGTTCAGCCCCAAACCTTCAAGATACAAGACAGTAAGTTTGACCTGGCCCACTTAATTAATTTTACAGTCTCTTCAGGTGTAATTTTTTAAATTCATTAATTACCTAATTAGCCTTAATGTTAAATGAGTTTTTATGCTAATTATTTGAAAGCCTGATCTAAGAAAGTCACTGAAGTATATAGCTGCTGTTCTGCCTGTAAGACAGCCTGGATATTTGTCTCACAGTGACATAATGATATCAGACATATGTCTTCATTCATGTTCCTGGCAGCTGGAAGCAGTTGTCTCAAAGGCTTGTATTGTTTACCCGTGTCTGCTAAGCACCGGTGAGCTTCCAGAGTCAAACACTTGAAATTGAAGTTAACCATCGTGAGGGTTGTTCATTGTAATCTTGAGTCCCTTTGTGTACACAACATTTCCACCTTTACAGGATTATATATTTACTTTTAAAAGAAAAACACTATGCTGCTTTCAGCCCACTGGATGAGTGGTACTTGGGTAATGAGTAATTATTCTATTATTAATAATTTATTATTATTGTCATTGTCATCATCTGTATTCTGTTCTTGTAGTGGAATACATGATTTCCTGCCCGTCTGTTTGCTCTGGCATTGTTGTTGAGCTCTTTTGCTGCATTCCTTACGATACAGTGGAATTTTAAATCATCCAGCCTTTCCTGAGGCAGAGTTGACTCTTCTAAGCAGGGGACAGTGTAGAAAAATGGTATTTACTGGTCATGGTGCCAATTTGCATCTAATTGTACATTTTTCTGGAAGGCAATTTTGTTGAAATGGCAAGGATCTTGGCCCTGAATGTGTATCCGGCCATTGTTATTTCATTGTGGCAATCTTCTTTCTTCCTGCTCACTTCACTTGTGATGTGCCTTCCCCCTGCTGAGATGCAGCATGCAGGTGCCTCACAAGCACCTCTCCCAGTTTTATGTAGAGATGAAATCAACTGGCTTTGGCTGAGCTGTGCCTGGAGTGATGAGGGAACCCTGCCAGGGGAAGGGACAGGGGAGGACAAGCAGGATTCTGTTTCTCTGCCTGGCCAAGTCTTGCTTCCTTCCTTTCAAGATCCTGTTCTTGTCAATCTGTACTTGGAGTCAAATGCCATCTGTATCTTCCTGACACGATAGGGCTTTTGCAGTTAAAGTCCTGCCTGGCATCCAGTATTGGAGAAATGAAATGCAGTACTAGAGCAAGTATCTCTCACAAGGATCAGAACAGATACAGATTTCTATTTTCTGTGATTTGGGGGGATTGTGACTGAATTATTTAAGGTCCTATTTAAGGTTAAAAGTGAAGAGCTGCCTAATACTTAATTCTGACATCTGTACAATCGTTGAAGAAGATGACTTCTAGCTGAAACACTTGARGGGAGTTGGAAGAGTTTAGTGGAAAACAGCCTTAATACTCTATTTGGGTCTGAAGAGCAGAAGCTAAAGGGGAAGCTGTTGTTAGGAAACTAGTACTGAATTGTTGCTTATTATTTTCTTTCCCCTGTGTACCCATCCTCCCCTGCCTKTTAGACTTTCCCTGTTGATCTGCAGGATTTAATAGAGTTTTTGCCTTTCTCTAAGCTAACAGTAATGGAATTTTGAGTGCTGCACTACCAAGGTTTTGATTCTGGTGTAGAGCATTGGTTTGTGCAAGAAACTTCCGTTCTAGTCTTGGAGTTTAAACAATGTACAGAAGTCTGCTATAGCCTTAGTAGTAAATTGCATTTTGTATTCTAGCTGTTTACCTGTTTGAAAAGCTGCTGTTCACTTATGTTACAACATAACCTTTTGCTTAGCCTTGACAAGTGTTGCCCTGTTCTGAATAACAATGGTTAAATACTCCACTGATCCTTGTGACCTTAGTAACAGAACTCCAGTGCCCTGCTGCTATAAGGGCGTGTTTTATTAATATTTAGAGCAGAACTGAATGAACAAAAGATTAATGTGAGGCTATCCTATTCCACTTGTCACGGAGCACAAAGTGGATTACTTGGTAAAAAAAGGCAGGCAGCAAGCTGAGTATGGCAGCAAAGCGGACAGGGCAGTGATCTTGCCAGTGAAATCGGGAATCCTGTGGCAGCCAAAGAAGGGCAGAGCAGGTCCATGATGTTAGCCAGGGTTGACCAGGAGCCTGGTGATCACCAGAATAGTCTATAGGGATGAGCATGTCCAAGGTAACGCCAGTATTTAAGTCAGCAGGCCAGAGTCAGGGTCGGTAAGGCAAATGGCCGGGCACAGACAAACCTGCAGGGCTCTGGCAAGGGCCAAGGATCCGAGCTGGAATGCAGCCCTGAGGAGGGGAAGGGTGCCCAGTGAGGCCCCCTCCAGTGCTTTCTCCCCGGCTCCCTGGGCAGCAGGCTGCTCCGAGTTTACACAGCTGCACTGTGTCACAGCTGGCCCGCAGCCGAGGCCGCCAGACCCCCGAGGGCTGCGGGAGAGGCTCCGCTCAGCGCCCTGGCACCGCTCGTGTTTGGGTAAGATCTTGTCTGGACTAGCCTTAAATCACAGAAAACCTTCTGCAGTTCCCGATCCTGGCATAGCCATGGTGTGAATCGTAAAGGGGGAAAAGAGGAAGTGGAGATGCAATTACAGCAAATGGGTCTGTGTTGTTTTGTAACACCGGCTGTGGCAATAAAACGCATCCTGTGTGCGAGGGGAGCCAGCCCCCCGTTGTGATTCTTGCAGTCACTGTGACTTGCACTGGAATGGGGGATATCTGCACWGCTCTTTGTGGATAAGGGCAAGTGTGGGAGGCACTAGGTATTAGGTAGCTATTGCTACTGTATGTAACAATAATTGCTAATTGGACTGTTGGGATGGACAGAAAGTAAATTCTCTTGGGGTCTTTAACCTTTTGCAGCTGTGTTTTTATCCTTTTATTCATCCGTGTACTTTGACTAATATCTTGCTCTCATTCTATGACATTTTTTAGTGATTTATTCTTCTTCCTGCTTTCTGTGGTTTGAAAACCGTGTCTGATTTTTGTGAAGTTTCTGGTGCATGCTCTTCTCTGCAGGCTGTGTCAAATCTGCCCTTACATCATGTCAGCAGCATTCTGTTGATTAGCAGAAGAGACCTATTAGTTCAATGTTCCTTTGTTTCCTGCCTCTTTTCTTTCCCCCTTCCCCAGAAGGATAATTTTAGAGACTTCTCTGTGTTATTTCTGTGGGAGCTGTGTTGAAGGAGTCTTTGCAGCAGACAGAGGGTTGTGTAGAAATTAGCTTATGAACTCAACCAGTGGTTTTCCCTGCAGACCTGTACTTGAGATGAAAGGGTTGGTTCTGTTTGCATTCGAGTTTCCTGCTGCTTTGAAAGACAGTGGTATGTCTCATAACAGAGCACTTGCAATGTGCTCCTTTCACAGAAGGGAGAGTAATGACCAGTGTTTTGTAGATAGGCATGTGGTGCCTCAGTCTTCCTCTTTAGTTCTGCCTGGTTAAAAGAAGTTATCGCTGTTCATCTTTTTTTTTTCTTTCCTGAAAAGTGAATGATAACTCATGCAAAATATTTTGAATTATAGTTGGAATGCATATCCTGGTAACTTCACATRCTGTAGTACTATTAAATGTATCTGAGGCTTGTTCTGCATAATCAAATTGCTCAGAGATTTTTATCTTCTCTTAAGATGCACAGAAAGTCTGTACTGTGTGGGCTTTGCAATTCCTTGCTGCATGACATCAATCATTCCCATATGTTTGAGGGTATCTTGCTTGTATAAGAGCAGGGATATGACAGGCGATCAAGTTAAGCAAAGATTAAGGAGACAACAGTTGCAGGATCGGGGGGAGGAAATTCACAACTGTTATATAAAGTGGTATAGGATCTCCCAAAACAAAGTAGCAGAGAGAGCCCATGAGATAGATGTGTTCAGGAAGATATGGAATGATTCTTTATAGCATGGCTTTACTGTTAGTGCTGGAGTTTTATGTGAGTTCTTTTCCTTAAGTGCAGTGTTGATTCTGGCAGTGTCTAAGTTAGATTAGGTGCTCCTTTGAGCTGGAGGGTACAGCAGGGAGGTGGAAGTGGAGAGAAGTTGAAAGGAGGGCTTATCTGGTTAAGTGGCGTTTTCCTCCCTGCTGGGAAGACCACAGAGCTGTACTATCTATTCAGTAAACATCTTCCCCTGGGTGTGAGYTGTTGGTAATTTGCAGCTTTTAATGATAACAAGCGAGAGAACTTTATTTTAGATAATCCACATGATATAGGTGGTTGTTGTAAAGCATTTTAAATGGGTATCTGTCGGGGAGCAAAAGGATGAGGAAGGAAGCTTGTTAAAGAGGAAGGAAGCTTGTTAAATGGGTTTCCTTCTCATTCTTGCAAGTACACTGTAAGTGGTTAAAGCTCAATGATGTAATTGGATTCCTTGGCAGATTTATTTTAGGTGGTTGTTTTGCAGTTATCAAGTGTACATGTGCCCCATCTCCTTCCATTTAAATGTAAGCCTGACTGGCAGCTTTTATGACTTCTGAAGAAAATGAGGCAGGATGTATGTTTGAGATTTAGAAATTCAGCTCCTAATCTACAAGACAAATTTTTGATACATGTGTTTATGTGTACTTTGCCTTTCCAAAAGGGAGAGAACTAATGGAAGAGGTACATTTAAAAAGGTTTGGGTGTGGGTCTGATAATGGGAAATGGCACTCGGTGTCGTTTACTTGAGTTTTGTGGTTTTCAAGACTGTAACGATTTTCTGGTTTGTTTTTTTTAACCTCTGCAATGTGAATGTGTGTCAGCTTTGGTTARCCATGCCAGCAGGAGTTACACAACTTACTTGGAATGGCAGACTGCTCCGGACAGAGGATATCCCGTGAATTTGAGAATGAAGCTTGTCGATGATAAATGCCAAGGCAAGAGTTAATTTAGTACCCCCTTTCCATAAATAGAGGAAGTTGATTCATACAGTCACAGCTAGAGAGTACATGAGTATGTCAGAGACTTCACTGTCTTGCTTGAGATCACAAATTTGCTGAATTATGTGGCAGTCAAGTTGCAAAATCCAGTCTTCTACCCTTAGAATGGAAGTCAGAATGACAAAATGGCGTGGAAGGAAATAGCTTTTTTTTTYCTGTAATTGTCCTCTTTCACTGCTTGGCTCTTTAATATGCCAAACAGTTTTACTATTCCAGACACTTCAGATATATTAATGATCTAGTAAAAGATTAGCAACATATAATATTTAATTGTGCTTGTAGAAAGAGAATAAAGAATTTTCATCTCAGATAAAGTTGTATCAAAACCCAGCAGAATAAGCAGTCAAAAATGAAATTAAGGTTTTTTAAATGTCAGTTGAACAGAGGGAGTTTCAAAGTTAAAAGCTGCCTGCAAGTTCTGTAGGGTTTCTGTGTATCTCTATAGCATGTGACTGTACAACATAAAAAAGCATGTAATGTATAGCACTTACATAATTATTGGAATATATATTGTGCAGGTTATGATTGTATGCAGTGTATTTTATTCATATATGCTATATATTATTATGGAGAACAGTATTTCAGTTTGTATATGTGCTTTACTGACCACAAGCATTGCTGTTTTGAGGCACATTGGCTTCAAATTATGGCAGTAAACATGGGTGGAAGAATCACAGGGACTATGGCTTGGGTTATGCTGTCAATGATAGGGTTGAGTGTATCCAGAGCTGAGTTTAGGACCATCTCTGTTTCTAAATGTGCTAACCATCTGGCACAATTTATGTGTGGTTTGTTTTATGCTTGTTTTTTTTTTTTTTTTTTTTTTTTTTTTTTTTTTTTTTTTTTTTTTTTTWAAGGGGGATGAACAGATATACATATCTTTTGGGCCAATTTTAGTGTCACTATAAGCTGGTGTCTAGCTGCTCCCGTTATTTACTKTCTAGTTTTTTAGAAATCTTAATAGACTAGGTGGTGGAGGTTCATACCAGGCTTTTTAATGGAGTAGGAGAGTAGAAGTGGGTGTATTTCTCTGCAGATCTGGAGTAGGGTTTTGAAAGTTGTCTGAATTGGCAGAGGCTACTTTGTTGGCTTTTAAAATAAATAAATTATTCTGCCAGGAGAAAAAAAAAAAGCTGCACCTTGTAAATACTTCCATGTAGACCAGACTTGATTAGTCACTTCCAGGAGYCTGCCCAGAAAAATGGTGAAATGTTGTAGCATTGTTTTCTTCATGACTCTGAATTTGAGACTCAGAGACATTAGTACATCCTGAGCTGGTAGTTTGGGTGTCTGTTGTATACTGCATTTCAGTTCTAAACATATTAGGAAAAAAAAAAAACAAACCCAAAATCCACTTACCCTAAACAATTTCCTTAAAGTAGATGCTCAGAAGCATAACTTTTATTTCTGTCCAGAATTTTTCCTTTGGCTCTAAATTGGTCCTGTAGAAGCATAACCAATTGTGAGGATTCATTGCTGCCCATACATGCTGATGTTTTGGTAGGAATTGTTTCAACATGTGGTAGCTCAATAATGCACGGTTTCCCTCAACGTGTGTTTAAACTGTTATAGTGATGTATTTATAATTTCTTACATTATACTCTTAAGTGTTTGGAATATGCATGAAATGCAGTTAATGGGCTGTAGCTGAGCCAGACCTACACAAATAAAACCCCCTCATCATGTTCACAGAGATAATTAGTATGGCTTTAAATATTTTTTGCTGCTTTCCACCCATGTGAGTCTTGACTGAAATTACTAATGATTATTAAAAAGTATACACCCCTACTCTCCACGCCTGTTACTGCACTGATGCTTTGTAGGTGTCTTGATGCTGTCAGACTTTGTAGGTGTTTGAGAGAGGAGATAAAACCATTGAGAACATTGTTTATAGGGAATCTACAGCAATAGCTTTGTGTTCTGTACAACCTGCAGTTTTTCTGTGCAATTTGAAGTATTCTTTTTTCTGCCCTTCTTCTTGATATGTTAATTATGCTATATTGTACTAGCAAAATGACATTTGGCATCAATTTATTTTTACTATCCCATTTGGTGATGCATGAGTGGAAGACATCCTGTACAAGTGTCATGTTTTAGAGTTAATTTTTAAAATTATCTAGCTCTTGTTATGTTGCCATCTGTTTTCCACTAGCTTGAAGTGGAAACAGCTGTTGTGAATAATCTCAAGACAGTATTTTTAATAAAGTCTAATAGGTCTGCTTACCTTCAGTTTGCATGTGCATTGCAGGGAATGACTGTGCTGGCTAGGAGGAGAAATGTGGTTTTGCAGTAGGAGCTGTAATGAGTTTGGTAAAGCAGTGATTCTGATGTGTCTTTTCCWTGGCTGGATTAGAATACAGCTGGAGAGATCAGTGTTGATGGGGCACACTTCTCTTGCTGTAAGTGTTCATTGTCTCGTAGAGGGGCTGTTGTTGCAACTTCTGCCCTTGAGTGCAGTGGTTGGCAGGAAACCGCAGAGTTACTGAACCTGGTGATCCAATATAAAAACCAACTCGTGGCCACGCTGTGCTATCTTCAGTGTGCTGATCCAGCAGAGGCAATGGCTGTACTTGACCTCAGGGAAAGCACTGGAGATGGAGACCCAGCTGACAGTATGCGGTTGTATGGAATTAAAAGCAACAGCTTCTATATCTTGGGGAAAATATTAGTTCTCAGATGGAGAATAAGTCTTACTGATGGCAAGTAGAGTGTTGGTTCACTTGAATAGCTGATTGCCTTGTGGGTTTCTTGATTGTATTTTAGACTTCATTTTGGTTCGGAGAGAGAAACCTCATGAAAGASATGATGTACAGTATAAGCCTAAATCATAGAGGTGATTCAACTGAGTARAGGGAAGGATGAATAAAAGTAGAGAAGTTGACTGTCAAAGAATGCCTTGGAAAAAGGTTTAAATTGGTTTATTTGAGCTCAAACATTGCAGAGTGGCCAAGATTCAGTGCTGTTTTACATAGATTGGCTTTCATCACTGCTTTCTATCAAAATCCAAGGGAAACCCTTTGTTGGTCTGGAAAACTTAGCTGGATGGATAGTTTTTTGAAATAAAAAGGCTCAACAGTAAAGAGAGTGGGAGAGTCTAACCAGCAGAGAGTATTAAGTGGTGGTCAGGGAGTACAGAGTTGAATGGAAAATTATGATTAATTGAACTGGATCTTCCTGTAAAGGGCAGATTCTTTCTGTCAGAGATTCTGTTGCTTTTGCTTGAGCCTTTAGATTAATGGCATTATAGAACAGCTTTAGCAAGAATAGCCATGAACGATGAGCCTGTAGTTCAAGTGCTTGAGATTTCAGGCTCAGATCTTCCAGGAGCCTCCATCCCATAAATCTGAATGAAATAGGTGTCCAGTGCCATGCAGTGGCACAAGCTCTATTCTGTTGACTCCTGTTCCTGCCTCATTTTTTGCAACAGGGCAAAAGTCTATGGTGTGGATGCTTTAGGAGCCTCTAGAGTGTCAGAGCTAAGATCTCTTCTGAGCTGATGTGATCAATTCTGCCTGATGGATTCATGTAGCATGTGAACATGTGCGTTTGCACCTTATGGGGGAAGATGGGCAGCGAGGAGTCAGCTGCCCTGTGGTGGCTTCAAGTGGCTGTGAAGCTCCAATATTATTGGAACAGGTGAGACATTGCTCCCTGCTTAAAAACCCCCTTTTTACTCTTGTCTTCTGACACAGAATGAGTGTGTTGGAGTTCAGGAAAGTAAGATACTGATCTGCAGTTTAGTTGCAAATCAGTTATACTCGCTTTTGAGCTTTCCTACCAAGCTTMTGCTATTAAACAGTATTTGCTGTTTCTCTGGAGCACTATCTTATATACACTAAGAACATATTAGTACAGAAACCTCTTCTATCTGCCTTTCAGAGGTGGGAAGCTTTGATTGGCAATTCTAAGAACTCTCAAGAAATAATCAAATAACAGTGACCCAGAATATTGTTACCTACGTAGATGTTTCTTTTAAAGACTGATGTTTTTGTAGGCAATTTCTTTGGCTGAATAGCAAACTTGCATGTGTTTTCCTGCTTGCAGGTATATCCACTGCCTCACTTCTGAATTCATAATACTAGTATTTTAATTTCAGAATATGTTAGAGCTGGCGATAAGAAACAAGTTTCTTTTACAGAAGACCCCACCAGTCAATTATTTCAAAAGACGCGCAGTCAGAAGAGATCTTTTCTGTACTGAAGATTTCTAATATTCCTGTTCACAAATGGTTCATTTTGGGAAGAAAATGGGAAGCAAATGTCTTTCTTTGGATCCCTTAAATACATAGCTGGCAGTAGCATRGTTATGCAATGGTTATGGCATGGGTATTTGGGACATAGCAGTGCTGGAGAATGTAGAGATGGACTTTCTGTCAGTGGGAACTGTTGCTGAGCTTATGTCTGCATTACTGTGCTTCTGTTGAGTGTGCATACCCTCTCTCTACTTGGGAGTTCCTCTGCCCTATGGTTTTGGTATGGAATACCTCAGGCAGCTTCCCATGAAGAGTGYTTTTTCTGTCAAAGTAATTTCTGTCATGGGACATTTTTTTGCCAGGTTGCTTTGCAACTGCTTTAGTATTTTTTTCATGCATAGGTTAGTGTTTTTTTCCACAATAAAGCATTTGGAGGCCGTTTTTTTTTTCTCTGTATGTATGTGACAGCTCTGCTGGAAGTATACACTGCTAACAATGAGATATTTCCAGATATTTCCTTTCATGGTTACCGGGAGCTGTTTGTCTTACCTGTTTGTTACGACAACCAGGTGCTTTGTCTTTGGCTGCTCTGTGCTTGTAAATTCTGCTTCATGTTTGATTTCCCCCTTGGGCTGTCACGGCAGCAGGCAAGAGGCTTCCCAGACCACGATGTTGATCTTGACATGCTGCACAGGAGAGTCCTTTGGTGGAGCAGGCTGGGATGACTTTGCTGGCCCTCAGATGCAGCTTCTGCAGTAYCTCTGCAGTTGCACTATCAAATACTGTAACACAATGCTCCAGTGTAGTCTTTGGTCTGAGGGATCTGAAGTTGCATTTTGATTATGAAGCACTAGAGAGGGATGGAGTTTGACCATGGAAGTTTGCTGTGTGGTTTACTGTGCACAATCACAGATGGAGTCAGCAGCAGAACCAGGATGGAATCCAGGTCTTCGACCATGGGAGGCACCTTCTTGTACGGGATGGAAACTTCTTGCACAGAACAGCTCTGCTGTGTGGTATTGCTTCGTAAAAACAAGTGGACTGTTTTTGAAACTACGTTTTGAAATGAGGAAGGTGTTAACAAAAACTGAATTAATGATTTTCCTTTCCTGGGTGATCTCTGCAAAGAAGCACTGTTCTGTTTTGGTAGCCAAATGTCTGGTGTGTTCATCACCATCCCAGCATTAGAATTAATGACTACAGCATGCACATGGATTTGTGTCCATCTACTCTAGGTAACTTATGTTCTACCCTAAAAGGTAAAAGAGAGGAATATTTTTATCCAACAAACAGTCTTTGGATAGGCATATCTATTTACATGCTTTAACTTTTGCAGCTGGTTATTGTAAATGTCTGTGAAGATCTTCCTTACAGTCTGTGAAAGTGTGTGACATAATCCAGAAAACAGCTTCATTTTACACATGATTATCAGAAGCATTCCCTGACTCAGGTCCCTGTTCTTTTGCAAGCCATGAATATGCACAGGGCCTTGAGGAGATTATGTGGACTGGATATTGCACATGTATAGTTTGGCCTTTAGATCCCTACTGACACTTGTTACATGTGATAGCATGGCTTCATGTGACCCTCAATAAATACATGAAAAGATTTATTGCTTTTTATTTTTCGATCTTGAGATAAAACTGGTCCATGCTGTGTCAGCAAGAAAAACATGATTTTATCACTTCTGTTGGGCTCTGAAAAAAGATGAACTGTAAGTTGTTGTGTGTGGGTAAATTATCACTTTTTGCTTGCTTGATGTGTTCTGTAAAGTGCTGATGACAGAGTTAACCAAGGTTCTGTGTATTTTGGGCTTTTGATGACTGAGTAGTTGCACCACATAACTGTGATTCAAAACTGTGAGTTTAAATTTACTCGAGTGTGTTGTTCTTTTTGGTYATTGGGCTGAGGAAAAAGCTTGGCTGCAGTGCCTTCTCCACCTATGTGCCCTGAATGCAAGCCACTGTCACCAACCAGCTGTGTTGGCTCAAAGACTSTGAAATTTGATCTTGGTTTCATTTGGCCAAGTTTTCAGAATAAAACTTCTAAATTAAGATTAACATCACATTTCAGTATATCTTTTTTATTGCATTATTTAGGAATGCCATGCCTTTAAACCTCCATCATGTCAGACATCCTTCACCTGTCCTTCCCTTTTTAAAGTTTAATCCTCCCTTATCATGTATGAATATTTGTGTAGGCTTAAGCATTTTAAGAAAGAGAATGTCTTCTATGTTGGTACAGCTCTCATTAACACTGGACCTCTGTTACAGAGGCAAAGTCAGAGTAGGTTTTTGTGCTGTGTTAGACAGAAGTATGAAAGTGAAGATGCATATAAAAAGAAAACTTCCAGATTGTATTTTGGAGTGATTGCCAGATATTCCTCTTGTTCATGTTTTTTAATTACTTCATTTCTGCATAGACAAATTATTTCTGCTTTGTCACTAGTAGGAAGTACGCCAAATATGTAAGACTTCACAAATACTTCACAATCAGTGTGAMTTACCCCCTTTTCTGTAGCTGATATGACTAACTAGTAAACTGAAACCAGAAGACTGAAAGAAAACTAACATCAATTGAGTTTCATTATGTTAACACTTTGCATAATTTAGAAAAGGAAACTGGGTCACTTTCCATTTTAATACCCACTTTATACTTYGCATAAAACCCAACAGGATTGCAGACAGTTCATGAAAAGTTATACATTTCCCTGTAAATAYGAATTTTAATCATATGAGTGTTTGTGATAATTGCAGGGGAATATTGTAATTTTGGCTTAGATGTTTTTTCAAAATCTCAGCTGTTTATATCAAGTGATGTTTTTTTGGAGCACACAGCTACATGAACTTCTGAAGTCTGTGTTTTTGATCATTGCTTGTAAATAAATGACTATACTCGGCTTCTTGCTTGTTTTTCTGCAGCGTTGTGCCTSTGTTATCTATATTTTGTGCTGAAGAGTGAAGAAGTAAATGTGTTTTCTCTTGCCATAGTTACTGAAGTTGGATAATCAAGCATTTGTTTCTCATCACTCTGCATTGCCTGCACAATGAGTCATGCTTTCTTCGTTAGGTTTGTTCCTCAGGCCAGGATTCATGTGATGTTCCCCTTCTCTGGGCAATCAGATTAGACACTGTTTGAAATCTTGTTTAAAAAAACAAATCGCACCACAGGTTGATTCCTGCTTACCCGTTACACGCTCCCCCACTGCTTGCTGTTTGGGTTCAGCAGCATCATTATGTTGAAAAATGTTTTATAGTTGTGGTAGCTGGCATATTATTGGAGTCCCACTGGAATTAGTGTGTTAAATTCAGGACTCAGAGAAACTGGCAAAGACTTGTCTGTAAAGCAGGTAGTAGAATTTTAAGTAATTCAATGTGCTGAAATAGATCTCTCTTAAACTTAGCTTCTTTCATTATGCTCTTAAGAACAAAAACTACATTGCAAATGTAGTAGTAACTTGAACTTTGTGAAGCCTATAGATTTATAAAAGCAGTGATAATAACAAAAATAGTTAACATGGATGGCTCACTGTCGTGGTACTTGAATCAGACTTTAAATATTTGGGGCAGAAACTCTTCTTGTTGAATTATCTGTACCTGGAGGTGTTTGATAGAGCCAAAATTTAATGGAGGTTTCAAACTTTAGGACAGCAGCMGAGTTTCCAGTCCCTACTATGTGATATGCTGTTACAAAGGCTCTTGAAGGTCTTTATCTTGATACTAGAAGATTTTAGGGCTGATGGTGGGAAGTAGCATTTTGAAAAACAAACCAATGCAGAAAATGTGTGGTAGGAAATAGGAAGAGAGCAGGGAAAATATATACAATGTGGTTGTAARCAACATAACCCAAATGTTGCTGACTCTATATATGATCAATGGACAATGAATTATGCTTCAGAAAACATGTTCTATTCATGGCCCAAATCCTCTTACACAGTAATGTTAATGCAGGCACCTAAATAGTGCAAAATGTTGCATCTTATGAATATCCCCAGGAGGGATTTGAGAGGTAGTTAGGGTTATGACATGTAGAGGATTGGAAGTTGCTGAAATAAATGAGTAAACTCTGTCACAGTTTATAGAAGACAATCTGAATAGAAGAAATGATGAATTAAGGTCCCACATTAARCTTTGATTCTGGTTCTTATGAACAACTTAGTTTTTCATGTTGTTAACAGTGTTTTGACAGAAAAATGCTCATGAAKTAGGTGGAGGTGTAGACCAGTGTGGTAAAAAATGAGATTATCTGTGGAAAGTCTGAATAGTGGTGTTCTGGGGTTTTTTGCAAAGCTTTTTGTGGTGGTCTTGTTCTGTCTCCAATTTTCAACAGGTATCAGACACTCACAACTGATTCTTACAGGTATCAGACACTCACAACTGTTACAAATATTAGTTGACATTGTTAATTTTCCTTTCATTATGTGTGGGACAGATGCATGTGGTGACTAAACACATATGCTAAAATTCAACTTTGGATGAATTTTGACTGTGTGGATGAGCAGCTCATAGGCAATACCCAGCTTCCAAAAAACATTGGCAGATTTGAAAAATACTCAGCCTCTAGGTGATTAACTACAACCAAAATTTATTTTTGAGTCTTGCTTTTATTTTTGTGAGACTATCCACT
Organism: Malurus melanocephalus; assembly: GCF_030028575.1. NCBI lineage: Eukaryota > Metazoa > Chordata > Aves > Passeriformes > Maluridae > Malurus > Malurus melanocephalus. Next base: position 8,842,716 of record NW_026623233.1, on the reverse strand, counting down.
GGAAAAGAGCAGTCCTGGGTTTCTTTGAAGTTTGTTTAGTCCTGCTGCATTGGCTTCTCCTGGAAGATGACATGAACCCTRTATTTTATTAGTTACTTTGTGCAGAGATGAGTGTGTTGGGTCTTACGTACTGTGAGATGATGATCTGATCCTTTGACTGCAGATGAAGCAAGAACAAGTAAATGCTTAGGTATTTGTGAATGTGATCTTCATTATTCTGCCAGCCACTACCTGGGACACTGGGAAATTGGATGGGGAATTTCTTGTTTGTTTTTTGCAGTTCATTTTGCTCAATGCTGGTCAGTCAAGTCCCATATACGGCTCTGCATTTGTAGAAATTTACAGCTTGTTTTAAAAACAATCTCATCCACTCTTAACTTGCAACTTGACAACTTTCCAAGGCTTAAGACAGTGGTAGCTACAATTGTCATTTCCTCCCTATACTGAGGTCAGTTTGTCTTCATCTGTATTTTCTAAGTGAAAGCTTTATTTCGACAAGGAGCCAGGAATCTGTGCTGATGAGATTTTTGAGAAAACATACTTGTTTAGTAAGCCTGCTAACATCATAAATGGAATGCTTAGGATCTTGGATGATGATGGTCCAGTTCTGTCAGGGTGTGGATATTCTGGAAGAAGTTGCTTCTAGAAATTCTTGGGCCAAMCTGTGTGGTGGCAGTAATTAAGGCAGTCTGGCTTCAGAGTTAGAGGCATGTTGTCCTCTTACTTTCTGTGAAGAAATCTAGGTTTGTAGACCACTTCCAGTGGTCCTTGCATCTGCACTYTTATGAACTCAGTTGCACAGCACTGCAAGCTGGTGAAAGGATTGCTTTGATAGTCAAGCTCAAATACTTTTAAGCACCTTAAAATGTCATAGGRGGAGATGCTATTGGTTTTGCTTCATTAGTGGAACTGCAAGCTGGCAACAAGGAATTACCATAATTTATGTAAATCCTTGTGCATTGTTGTCATTCATCTGTGCAATACAGGCTATTCAACAGTGAAAAAAAATTGTGTTTAAAGTCACCTAGATAATTTAAAGGYACCAACCTTAGGAATGTCCAAGTGGAATTTATTTTTGTTTCACTCTACTGGAAAAAGCGTTGTGTAAATAAAGGCCCAGTAACTAAAGTAAAACAAATACTGTGGCTGATTTTAACAATGTCCTTATCTGAGAGMTGAGTTTGTAACATAGCATTTGTCAGCCACCTAAAACTACAGCTAGAAACTTACGATTTCCCTTTTTCATTCAAAACCCATTGATAGGCATGTAGACTGAGCACTGGTTATAATCACAGTTCTCTTAAAGGGTTTTCTTTTAATTTGTTCCTTAGGGCACAGGATGCTCATTGTGTTTGAAGAAACACATGAGGAATATTTAAATGGGAATAATGTGATCTCATGGTAGGAAAATACTTACTTTCACTGCTTTTGAAGAAAGACTAACATAAAGCAAGTTGAGGAGATACCAAAACCTTGTTCTCTCCCTTATGATGATTYATTTTGTAAGAGGAAGAGTGTTTTGAATGTGAGGAAGACACTATTTTCTCAGTACATTCCTAAATCTTAGATGGTTTTCAGGATTGCCTTGAACTTCTGTGTGCAAAACCACTCAGTTTCTCAATAGACGTGTTTTTTTTGGTTTTTTTTTTTGTTTGAACGTTTTGTGGCCAAAGGACCAAACTGAACCTGATCTAACTTGATCCTGTAAGACTGTTAGGTAAAGACATTTTTAAATACATAATTCTAAAGCAAATAAAGTTACAGTACCAGTAAAGCCTTTGACTTTTCRTAATTCTGACTTTTGGTTAGAAGTTTGTATCTAAGCAAAACACAGCCTTTGGTAGATTTGTACTTTTCCTGTTTATGTATATTATGTACTCTAAAAATGTTTGATGTTGCTTGTGTGCTAGTGTCCTGGAAGAGAGAGGGCATCACTCCTTTTCAATTGCTTTTGTTTTGTTTTCCCAAAACTAGCTATAGCTTTTTTGATCTACAATTTTAAAAAATGGGATGTACAGAGATAAAAATTGTCCTTTATTTTCTTTTTTTTTTGTTTTTGTGATGCGACTTTTGGTTTTCTCTATGAATAAAATAGATGAAAGTAAAAATGCTTATTTTCACAGACTTTTTCTTGCATTGAGAACACTGTTTTAGTTCCTTAGCAATGACTAGATTCCTTACTACAGAGCAACAATCTTAAATTATCCTAAAGTACAGAGGCTCTGAAAAGGGAACACTTGAATTGTTGTTGGATTTTGTTGTTTGATGTTGTAAATCATTTGCTTGTATTTCCTGTCTCATACAGTTTTTCTAAAAATAGCTGAAATTGCTGCTGTTTGCTCAGTGCAGCTCCGTGATGGAGTAGCCTGTTTAAAGTTACTTCCTCTCAGCTACTCTGCCCCTCCTGCAGCCTGAATCTCTCCCTCATGGCCTCCCACARCAGATGTTCAGTGACTTAGACTTTTCTGAGAGAAGATCTTTTATAATTTCAGGAAGCTGATTTTTTAAAAAAATAACCACCACCGAACCAAATAACGCCCCCTCACAAATGCCCCACCTCCGAACAAACGCAAAAACCCTACTGAGAACTGCACAAGCCACAATCTAAACAAAGGTCACAATTCAGAGACTACAGAAAAACCTGCAGCCAGTCCCTACAGTACTGACACTGGTAGGAAAAACCTCACAAGTCTATGAAATGCATCTGGGAAGTTGTATGAGGTGTGTCTTGATGCAAAGTACCATCTTCAAAATACAAGCTGGATTGAAAATAATATATGTGGAGCTGAGTCTAACTTTGTATCAACACAGRTAAAGAGACAGCCTAGCTAATTAATCAGTTTTTCCTGCAGAAATACAAAAAAAAAAAAAATCATATCAAAGCAACTTTGAACGCTAATCCCAGAATGCTACAGGAAAACTGAATTCAAATGTAAACTCCTTGAGAACACCTTTTTCCTGGCAGTGTTCTATTTGAAAATAATATCTTCAAAGTATCCTTTTACACAGAATAGCTTCAGTCTAGTTAAAAAGCAGCTGGACTGTGTATTTTTTATTTTGTGGGATTAAGTTACTATTCTAAGGGGATCTTTTGAGAAACCTGATGCCTGCCGTTGACCACAATATTGGCAAGTAGCATGCAACCAGTTATGTGAAAGAATGGAGGAGAATTGTGCCTCTCTTCTTGAACAAACTAAAATCTTAATTTTGCAAGGAGCTCTCATGAAACTTGCTTTATAGGCATCTTTCCCCTCAGCCCTGGGATTTGATTAACAGCCCTTGTGCTGTAAGCACTTAAGTACTTAAGATCATGACAAGATCTTTTGAGCCTTTTCTGTGTTCGTTCTTCTTACAAGAAAAGTGAGACTGTCAGCCTGCATCTTCTCTTTGCTCTCCAGTGAAAATATCCTCAGCTGCTTCTGTTACACCCAGAAAAATAAAGTAAGATATATGGACACTTCATTGTGCTTTCAGGGCTGCAAAAGGAGACCTGGAATGTCTGATCATACATGTATAGGAAAAAGGGAATTTGGCTACTTGCCATTYTGAGTGATAGGTCTGAGTCTGTTCACCATGAAGGTGTGGCTGATTAGGCTTAGCAATTGTTACAGTGGACAGAAAGGCCTGTTTGCTGTGTCAGAACGGGCTCCAGATCAGAGCAGGTCYGTATGAAGGTTCCTAACTGGTATAGAATAAGTTTTATCATGGGAGGGGAAGGAGAGGTAATATAATACTATGGTGCTGGGTGTGCTGGTGAAGTGGATTGTGCAGATRAGATTTTCACAGATGCCAAATGTTCCTGTCACTAGGCTGTGAMTAGAGATATCGGTTGGTGCTGGTCTTCAGTTTCCTGCCAAAAGATTTGGGGTTGATGCTGCTTCCCTGAAGCCTAGAGGGTTTCCACACAACACTCTTGTCTAAAAAGTTATARTTAATGTAGTGTGCTTTCCTTGATGGCTGCCTGCTGAAGCAACACTGGCTGTGGTATCTGACAGTGATATTGAGCTGCTTAGGGTTTGTTGCTAATGCCCAGGTCATCAGAATTATTTTGTTGAGGAAGGGCTTTCCCTGAGATTTCTAATGTGATGACCATTTCACGTGGAAAGAGGCTGGCAGGCAAGGGCTTTTAGATTAAGAACAGGTCATCTAAAAATCTCATTTTCCAGATCATCGAAATCTGTTCACAGATGGCTATTTTTGACCTGGTTTAGAAATCTAATGCAATCTGTCTCTCCATGAGAGGAAAGTTGTGTGTCTGCATGTGTACATAAATGCCAATGGTCAAAGCAAAGAGAGGTTGCTGGACAAGTTGTGTTTCTAGCCACATCTGTTTTAAGGGAATTTTTTTTAATATATCAATTTTCTTTATTGGCCATTTAGGATTTTCATGTGTTTTTCTTATTTTTAAGCTGAGACCTATATGCAGAAGTTGAGGGAAGAAAACATTTTTGACACTTGGCATATACTGCTTAGGAAGTATTTATTGTTTTTATTTTACTATAAAAGTACAAAAGCACACTAAGCTACTTACACATAGCTGCATGCTGGGTTCTTGGAACTTCACTTTTAAAATTTATTTTATTTTATTGCTATTTCCTATTTGGAAAAGCAAAAATTAATTCAAACTTTCTTTTCTGAGAGGTAAACACAGTATACCTACATATAGGAATTCTATACAAATGTAGCCATCTATTCTSCTTTCAAACATTGCATCAATGTCATATAATTATCACAATAAGTGTTTGGTAATAAAATTGATTTCTAATATGAATGGAAGTTTTTCAACTGTGACCATTTCAATACTGAAAGGTATTACTTTCTCAGTACATTCCTCCTGAGGTTTTGCATTTAYATCCCTCCTCTAATCCCCATCTCATCGACAAAAAAGATGATCTTTCATTTGCAAGAAAATGAACTGGTTTCTCAGCATTCAACATTAATGCAACTGTTTCTGTTCACTTTAAATTTAACGCAYAGGCACAAAATTCTAGGTATTTCTGTGTTTTTTAATCAACATTAAGTGGTATTACATTTCTGCTTTGAGTAAAATTAAGTATTAATTAGAAACTTGCTGGCATCTTAATATTTTGCATATATGCTGAATTTTGTGCATGAGGARCTTTTTAAGCATAAATTGTGATAATCAGAGCCCTGTGTGTACACACATTTTCCTTTTTCTGTTTTCGCTTGATCTCTGGATGTTCAAGCAATAATAATTTTTCAGAAGAAAAAAAAACATGAAAGGAGTACTTGAGATAAGTTTTCAAGATTTCCAGCATCTCTATTGAGATAGAGAGCTTAAAGGAGAACAGGAGAAGCTTTTCATTCTTGATATACATTGCTATTCTGGTTTTGTTCTTGAAATGCTTCCCTACAAGCTTCTTTGGAGGGTGCTCTCCTGAATATAGCAGTAACAAAATGGATTGCTGGGGGTTTAGATACAATGCCCTTTTCAGATTTCAGGTATTTTGTTTCTGTACTCAAGTTTTCAGCATGCTCCCTGAGGTCAAATGCTCTGGTATTGAAAGCTCAGTTGCTTTTGTTRGATTTCTTTTTTGGAGGTAGACTTTTGTTTGCTTGTTTGTTTTCTGAAACAGTTTGAGAAATGGTTCTCTCATGACATCTTGATCAAATATGTTCCTGCTAGAAAACAGCAAGCTAAATTTGTTCATGCATTACAAAGTGTTCCTTAATGCATTCAGATTGGCAGAWGTGTGCTGGTCACCCAATATCTGGCAGCACAAGAGCTGGACTTTTGTTGCAAAAGGTAGAAATAATACCTGGCTGTCATTCGTTCTCAGCTTTTCATAAAGTTGCATCTGGGAAAATATGTAGAAGCAAAGATAACACAATGTCAAATCTCTAAATTCAATTAAAAATACTTGATGCTACAAAAAATTTCAGCTGGCAAAACCGTAATGAATGTATATGTGTATTTGTTTATTCCTAGAAGCAATTTCTACTTTTTTTAGTTCTYACTGGTTATGCTCCCAGTGGCCTTCCCTGCCATATGTGCCCTTTTTCCTTGCTTTCCTTTTACTGCCAGTGATTTAGCAGGACASGAATATGCAACATTGGAAAGAACAAGGAAGATTAATACAATTTTGAGTTTTCCCTTTATTTTTTTTCCAGCTTGTTGCATTCCCTGTGCCTGTCTCAAGCCAAGCTATCTGTGCTGTGGTAGTCTATTTTTGAACCTGTAGTAATTCATGGGGAGAAGATAGCAAGCTAGTGACATACTCAGAGTTGTATAGTCTGTTTTTTAAGACTTGTCCAAAATACCTGATGTTAACTTTTCCGTAGCTGAAATCAGCTTTGCTAGGTTTAAGTACTTAGTGCTAAATTGAGTTCGGCACATAGTTAAATTAGGGCCCATGTACATTAGAGGTGCAGGGATAGAGGGAAAAGCGATTGCAAACTTGAACAGATTATTCTGCTACTGTGGCTCCAAATGGAAGCCTTATGCTCCAAAACAAAGTTCTTGTGTAGTCTAAATTGTCAGGGTCTTAGACATCTTAAGAAACATTCCATTTCTTCTTAGTGGAAGTGGAAAACTGAAGGTTTTGAAGGCGAGTGTATTGACCTTTCATCTGCAAACCCTCTCCAAGTTCTCCAGCATCCAGATACTTCGCAAATATGAAGAGGGGGGAAAAAATAGTGGAGTTGGCTTTTGAAAATGCAATTGATGAAGGTGCCTCTTCTACACAGATAGTTTAAGTGATTAAATCCTTGCCCAAAAGCTGTGATCTTATCAGCTCTGTTTTTTGAGAAAATGGAAATGGTGCATGACTGTGTCATGTATTCTGGGCTTTCTCTTTTTTCATTTCAGTAGTAGCAAAATCAAAAAAATAGTGATCTAGTTCTTCAGCTTCATTGTAGATGGCAAAACAGTGCCACAGAGGGAACTTTTTTGTCTTGGAGGAATTTAAAGAGCAACTGAAGCTCTAACAGAGCGCGTTTGTTGACATAAAATGTCTGGCTAGAGAGCTGAGTCTTTAGCTATGCTTGAAAGCTTGACAAATTTTTCTTTCTCAACTGCTCAGTGCTGGAGGAATCTAAACAGYCATTGGCTGCTGCCGGTGTTGGGAAGAAACAGTATTTTTTTTTGTAAGCTACTCAAGTCAGCAACATGATTAATCTATTGGGTTGGTCAATTAATCCTTTGTTCGAGTCTCTGTGGTTTTTCAGGGTCTTTTTCCATTTTAAAGAAAGAAATTACTGTAAAATGTCTTCTCCCTCTATCTTCCCCCTGTGCCCCACTTTCTAACATTGTGATGGTGGTGACCTTTAATTTGCTGTACAGACTGTATAGGGCAGCCATTTTCTAGTAATGCTAAATGATGTCTTCCCTCACACGGCTTTTATGTTTCAATATTATGGGCTTTCCTATTCTAAGTGTTTTAACAAAGAAGAGAACTGAATTCAAAAAAGGATTCTCAGAGTGCTTGACATAACTATTACCTTTAAGTGCTTAAGTAAATATTGTTCACATAAAAAAATGAAAATCAAGATGAAAAAATGAAATTTGATCTCATGTGATGCATTTAAGTAGGAAGTAGAAGAGTGCAGAAAAAGGAAGATGTGTTATTGTTTTAGTTTGATTTTGAGCTTGAAAATTTTTGTCTTTCTCTTGGAAGAGCCGTGAGAACAGTGTGCCAGCCCCAGAGGAAAACTTCCTTATCATTCTGCTATTGAAACGCTTCCTGTTGACACTGTCTCTTTGGGGAACTCTACCTAGTTATCCAGAAAAGAGGCTGGTTTCATGTGACTTCAATGTGAGAAAAATGAATAGAAATTTGATTGTTTGCGGAGAGGAGACTTGGAGGCCTCAGTCTGCTTGAGAGTGGTGCATTTGATTTGTAACTTGCTTGAACTCAGACTAAYAAGAATAAAACTTGAAGGTTTAGTATGGCAGGATAGATTTCAATGCAGACTGAGCATGCCATCAATAATCCTCAGTATATTTTTGTCTGGAGCTGCTGCAGTTAAACTATTGCTAACACTTCAGCTTAGTTTAATGCCACATTGGGCATGCCAGCAGATGTTCCAGTCACACCTTCAAATTACAGTGGAGACAGCTTTTTTTAATGCAGTGTCTCACAACTCTGAAGGAAGTGGGAAGAATGCTATCAAGTTGTATCAGCTGAGCTGAGAGAACAAACTTATTTAGGAGAACTCTGAAGTGAGGCATTACTGACTGAAGCAACAGTTTCAAGTCCCTTTTTAGTGCCTCTATATATGCTCCATGGTTAGCTTTAGAAAATAAATGCACATAGGGTCACTCATGCACAAGCCATTTGTGAGAACTGTGGTTGTGTGATGTTTCCAAGGGCATGGCATGGGTCAATTAGCAAACGCTTGCAAACAGTATGACAGAAGTAGATCACAGGCAGGAAGACATGCCGTCCTGTGTCATTTTGTGCTTTTTCTTTATAGGTGAGGATGCAGGTTGGCTCAGCCTTTCCTTGCTATGCATCTTCAGTATTTACATGTGCATGCATCAGATTGCTGTTGAAAAAATCTGCTGAAAGGAAAAAGTATGTCTTTTCTGAAGATAGGGGTGAAAAGTGGTTCTGTTAATAGCACAAAGCTATTTGGGAGCTGGAGACTGGGAAACAATGTGTCTGGGAAAGTGCTCTTAAACTGAGCTGCAGACGTTGGGTAGAAAGTTATATTTGTTGCCATTATTTAGAGTTCCCTTCTGTACTGGCAAACAAGCCCGTGTTCCCTTGGTCTGTGCATTTTTAGTTTTAGTTTTATATTTTTTTTATTTATTTATTTATTTATTTATTTATTTATTTATTTATTTATATTATTTTATATAATATTCCTTGTATTTTTACCAGGAGGGAATGATCTAGTTCCCATGGTATGTGCTAATAATCTCTGGGTACTGGAAGAGTGACAGTAAATAAGACCATGAGCACTGTAGACTTACATTTAGGTCTGAGTTTTGTCTTTAGAGTGAAATCTCTCATCCACATAGTGATGAGCTGTTTTAGCAAAATCATGAGGGGAATTGCCCAGTTTACGGAGAGTTTTAGTTTTTATCAGTCAGCCAAGGAAATTYAGTGCTTGGCTTTGTTAATGGATATGTAGAGAAGAAGACTGTAGTTTTCTTCTTGTTTCATATTCCTGGGTTTGTTAGTTACCCTGMGTTCCTCAGCCCTGTCCTTTGTGTTGTTGTTAAATATAGGATGCAAACTTCTTGCTGCAGTTTTGAAACAAATATTTATAATGAAGAATATTCATGACTTCCATGGTACCTTTGTGCAAGGACCTTAGGCAGCTTTGCAAGTRCTAATTATCCCATCAGAGTGCTTTGAAGTCCAGCTTGTGATCTGGGGCTGTTGGCTGTAACTAACATCACTGTTTTCCATCTCCACATCTGTGGAGAATGGTGGAGCCAAGGGTCATCCTCATTTACGGTGTTCTGGTAATGGCTTTAGGATAAAATCAGTGGGCTGTATTGGAAAGCTTGATCACTATGTTGTGTGATGTTCCTGATATCTTATGGGAACACTGATCAAAACCTAAAMACGAGAATGGAAGGAGGCAGTCTGCATCTGAATACATGTGAATAAATTGGATGCAACAGACAGTTGAGCTGAGTTCTAAACTCAGTGATTGTCAGGATCTCTTCCTTGAAAACAGGAGACTGCTGGAAAATTTAATAGAGACTTCACATTTGAGAAGGAAAATGTAATACTTTGTTTTAGCCATGTTGCTGACACTGCTTTARTTGACAGATAACTAATTTATGGATGTTTTAATATGTAATCTTTCTGGTTTTTTTTTTTCTTTCTTGTTTTAGGTGAAGCCAAAAATCTTCCTACGTATCCAGGGCCAAACAAGATGAGGGATTGCTACTGTACTGTAAACCTGGACCAGGAGGAGGTTTTCAGGACCAAAATAGTGGAGAAGTCATTATGGTAACACCTACATATATAAATGTTAACTCTTCTCATTTTCTGTTTGCTAGGTTTGTTTAATATTCCAAAGATACTTTCTTGAGGAGAGAAGAGATAATGAATAGGATTCTTCTTCCAGTTTTAAATCATTAGTGGTAGAACCAGTAATGTCATGATCCCTATATGTAGTTAYGGAAAAATGCCTTTACGAAGGCAACCCATATTAATTTTATTCCTAACRCTGTAYTRCCAGTKCTYCTTTCTTTCTGCAATAYTTGTTTTGAACTTTCCTAAGCTTTTAAAATCTCAACTTAGAAAGGAAGCACTAAACTCCATTTTGCATCTTTCTGCGCTTAGAATTTTGCATTGGTCTTGCTGCCAGTGGGTTGAGTTAAGGATTTTATTTTTTTTCCTGTTATGAGGCTGTAACTGAAAGGAGAGGTTTGAACATAAGATGCCTGTCTGATTATCTTGGACACTTCCTATGAGATTGCACAGGTCAAATGTACAATGAAACAGAATGTGAACCATGTAGCAAAAGTTAAAATGCTTTCTCTTGAAAATCCTGAGACATCAAAAAAATAAAGGGAACTAAGCTGGGCATATATTTATATTCTGGTAAGTGARGCTTTTTTTACTTTGAGTGGAGAGGAAAGAAGCAGCAAGGAACAATCAAGTTTGTAACTTTTATCTTAARAGATAACTCTCACCCTTTTCCCAATTTGAGTAATATGTTAGGAATTTGCTGTTTGTCTTGTTACTGCAAATAATRTACTTCAGGAAGTGTCTCTAGGCCTCACTCCCAACCACTCAGAAGTACCTGACACATTCAGGAATGTGAGTGGGAATTATTCCTGTAAATCTCTTCAATTGTTCTTTCACATAAATTTTTGTCAATTTTAAGCCTTGGTGTTTTTGAATGATGATGCTAATGCTTTCCTATTTGTAGTATACTGTATGAACAAAAAGCAAAAATTGGTCTGTATGCCTTCTTGCTCACCTCGTAGCTGACACGGTGTCACTAACCCTAATATCCCTGAACTAGTTGTTTCTCTAAAAGTTATTTTGTAGGTAAATTTTTTTGTTGTTGTTTTGGGGATATTTCTTTCTGGATATTCTTTAGTGCTTCACAGGGAAATGGGAGATGAGAAGTGAGGATGTGTGAGAATAGTTGATGTCATTTCCTTGAATTAATCCAAGCATTTTTCTATTGAAAAAATAAATGCTTCGTAATGAAAACAAACAACAAGTATAATTCCTTCAGTGAGAAAAGTTCTATCTGTCTTTAGATTTTATTATAAAGATGGAGAGGTATGCTGGGGCTGTATAAAACTGGAAGATTTCTGGTTTCCTGATAGGTCAATTTTGTTAATTGAGGTGAATTCAGAGGAGAGCTGAGCAATAATCAGAGGTCTGGAAAATTTAACCAGTGAGGAAAGATTAAAATATTGGAATTGTTTGGCCTACAGAAGAGGGATGAGAGTAGATACAAATATGTGAATCAAAAAATTGAACAAAACAACAACAAAAAAACCAACCCTAACAATCCCCCTACCAGAACAAAAATTTGAGAGGGAGGGAACTGGTCTAACTCTTTAGTATGGATATTGCAAGTAATAACAACTCAAGTTGCAGTGGGAAAGGAAGTTGAGGTTAAGGTTTACTGTGAAGAAAAATCTCTGTTTCAGGTCTGAAGCACTGGAGTGGCTTGTGTTGGGTTTGGTGTTTATTGTTGATGGCTTTTAATAGGTTCCATGTAATCGGTCATAACTAAATAATAGGGATCTTCCAACTTTGAAATAGTGGAAATAGGATTCTCAAAATCCCATTATGGACCTATTTTCTTTGATCTCTAAGGCTTGCTAAAGATGGTCTCCTTGGTCAGTCTTTCTTCTCCCGATGAATTCCTGTCTTCAGTGGGACACTGCCTTCTCCCTSTGTGAGCTTCTGTTTTCAAATACTATTTTTGAAAAACTCGCTGCTTTATAGTTTCTTTAAAGACATTGGTATCCAACCCAGTCTATGGGTAGGAAATGCTCTTAGCTTTTGAGGCACACTCAAAACAACTACTTTATCTTTCATGGCTACATTTACATCTTTTAAAACAAATGCATTGATAGACTTCCAGAAGAAGATGTTTTTCAAATGATATCAGACCCTCCTGCAGTGTTTTTTGTAGGATTCTGGGATGAGTTGAGGAGCCAGTTGTTCTGTTACATTCTTTAATGCTTGTTTGCAAATTGATTTAACCCATTAACTGAGTTATTGGGCAGGTGAAGCTTATGTGCCCTATGGGCTGTGTAATTTCTGTGCAGCAGAGAAATTCCAGCTCTCTTACAGCGCTCCTTTGCCAGGCACTTGTCAGCTTAACAGTGAATTGTGTGTTGGTCCCTTTTTCTGAGGCATCTCTGCAGCGATACACAATGTTTAGGAGCAGGGATGTGAAGCTGGGCCAATGCTTGACTAAATTAATTGTCTTCTACCTGACAACTCCACGTGGCTGGCATTGGAGTGGGTGACGCAGTTTGACACAGTTCTCCCCTACGGTGTGAAGGGGAGAGCACTGGCTCTGATCTTTTGTTTATGCCTGTTTGCTACTTCCTGTCACTTCATGTCTGGCAGGGCCTGGCTTGCTATAAAGTTTTAAGAATTGCTTGTATTTTTACTACTGCTGATAACTCCCTCATCTTTCAGTAAGCTTAAAATTATTTTTATGTAGTCTATACCAGAAAATAAGATGCTTTGTGTGAAAATCTGAATTATGAGGTTTTTTGTAGCCCTAGCACTACTTATTCTGGAACAATATCTTTTTGTTCAGATTTATCCTGGAGAAGTCCATGTTTTGCAGCATTTCTGAATATTTTTTTTTTCTTCATCTGCATGAAAAGGCTTGTAATTGGCACAATGTCTTGTGTAGCTGGGAATTATTTTTTTCGCCCACCTTTTTTTCTCAGTTGAGCTTCATTAGGCTTCTACTAGGCATTGCATAAATATATATTTTTCCAGGCAGGCCTTCTCCTGATGTAAAGCTTAAATAGAACTGGCAAATGGGAAAAAGAAGCAGTTATCTCTCTTTCCCAGAGGGACTTAGATGAATGTCCAATTCTGGCTTGCTTGGACTATCTGTGATAGAACCTTCAGACTCTGACTCATCATCTCCTATTTTATACTGGGACAGTGTAAGGAGTTGCCTCTCACAGCTTTGTCCTAATCTTCTGCAACAGATTTTCTTTTTTTATTAGACTGCAGCAGAGGCATGAGAAGACAGCTGAGAGCAGTAACCTTTTAAATCAACAATGCATGAATCATTCAGAACTCAAAAGAACTGAACYAGCACATCTGTTGTCCAGTGAAGTGCCCTTACCAGTACTCTGAAGAGAATTKCTATGAGCTTGATGCCCTTTATCTAAGTCTGCAGCTCAAAAACTGAGAACAGCCAGCATGGTGAATCTTACCTCCTCTGTTCAGCAGTCAGGTGGGGCTCATAAATTACAATTTGGAACTTAAGTCATTCCTGTCATCCAGTCTCTTGGCTGTTCTTAGACTGGATGGTGGGCACTGCTGCCTTGTGCTGGAAGATTTTGAGGGCTGCTGTGATAAACTTAGCAGTGTCTGACTGAAACAAGTCAAGGGTTGGTTACCACTGGGGCAGGCCTTCCTAGAAAACCACAGAGCAACATGGAAATGTTGTTTATATGGGTAGTTCAGAATCATCCCACTTCTCTGGTGAAATTTGGGCAAGAACAGTGAATGTGTGAGTTGSTCAGAGCAAGAAATCCAGGTTCTCAGGGAGAGAATTTTGAACTCTTCAAGCAGCACTGTTTTTGTAAACTCCTTGGCACAAGCTTTTACTAAATTCTAAGAAGATCACATGCAAGTCATAAGATATGAGGGAGAGGTCAGTTAGGATTTAATATGCTTCTCTGTTTTGTATTTGTCATTCAATATYTATATTAGTATCATCTACAAAGACACTGAATAGATTTGGATCCATTCCATATAACCTAGCAAAGACATACGTGAAAGGACTTGTATATTTTACGTCCTAAGGAACATGTTAGAATGGCTGTGTTTTTTTTGATGCAGAGATTACAAATTTTCTTTAATCCTGAGTTGCAAATAGACAGCCTGACAAGAATTTTTGCCTGTTAATTTCCTTTGCTCAATAAACTACTTATCTTCCCCCATTAGTAGCTTTCCCTACTTCAGGCTTCACCATCCAGGAGTATTTCCTAGCTACAGTTATTTCCTGAGGATGAACTTCCTTAKCTTGTTGGTGTTAAGACTGACTTTGCCTTTGCAGTTTGCATCAAATGTGCCCATTCACTTAAAGGGCAGTGTCAGCTGCAACAGGAAATCAAGGCAGCTTCTCAAATCATAGGTGAAGAATGGAAGGAATGTGACATCTCTAAATTTGTTTCAAGGATATGAATAAAGGCAAAATGTGTCGTAYGCTAAGAGTCAAATGTCTGACAGTGTGTGCTTTAGAGAGGTGAGCCAAGCATCTTGAGTCTGTGATTATTTAGTTCACCACTATTTCACTGAGGAATTTTTCACGTGCTAAACATAGTGATCAAAGCCTGAATGAAACAGCAAATGAAGCCAGAGACACTTGCCCACCCCTAGTCTTCTTTTTTTTTTTTTTTTTTTTTTTTTTTTTTTTTATTGTCTGGTCTCTGATACAGAACTGCAAGTCTACGGTAGTTCTGTGAGTGTATATTGAAATGTGCTGTAAATTCATAGTTAAGGCTATGTTCTCTTTAATAAGTGGTTGCTCTGTCTTTTTTTTAGAATTAGATCAGRTAACAAATTCAGCTAGTAACTCTCAGAACTTTAAGTTTTTCTACTGCCATATTTAATGTCGTTATTTTCTAATTCTAGGTTTGCTTAAATAATTTTTCTCCGTATGTTTGGAGTTTATGGCTGCAAAGCTAAACTTCTCATGTTCTGATAACATCTTGGAAGCAGGCCACTTCTCAAATTTTAAACACRAAGTTGTTTCCCTTAGTTGGAGCGTAGCCAAAATTAGCTGTTGTATCTGAGTTAGCTCTGTAAGCTCCTTCTACATTCTTGCACTGCCAGCTCACCTCCTTGAAATAACAGCTTTCCCCAGCYCAGAGGCCTCAAGCAGAGAGGCCTTGAGGTGGATGCTGTAGCACATTCTGCTGTAGCACACTCCTGCCTGTTCCCAGGGTTTGCTGCCTTCTGCATGTGACAGCATCTAACTGTGGCTTGAATTCCTAATGACAATAAACTTCAGTTCTGGAACACCCCAAGCCTCTAAGGGAAAGGGTTTAAGATTGGTGGGGGTACAACTTCAATCTGGTCAGGGATATTATTGAAGCCAAGGACTGCATGGTTGTGCAGGGAAGTAATATAGCTGGGAAGGGTGCCAGTGAGGGAAGCAAGACTTAATGGAAGAAGGAGAATGAAGTGAACCTTGAGACCCAAGTTAGGGTTTATGAATGAGAGCGTTTATCTACATGAAAAGCAACCCATGTGAGTAACAATTGTTGGTGTTGTAGGCTGCTTTGAGAGATTTAAAAAAAAAAAAAAGTGAATGCAGCTGTAATGTGACTTCTGCTGTTTGTGTGTGTCRTCTTACAGAATATTTTGGGAGGTGACCAGCGGCCAAATGGCTGCTGCTTCAATTTATCATAATCCTTCTAAGCCTCATTGAGCCAAACCAGCAACTGTCAAGTGAGGTTGATAACTATAGCTCATGTGTCTGTCTGTCTCTTCTGAGCACAGGACTGAGAAAATGCACATGGCTTTATTTTTTTCTCTGTGTAGTAGRGCTGGTTATGGGTGTAACACAGCCCTGTTCATCTGAGTGTCTCAGAACAGTGACATGAGAAAAAATTCACTTAGGCTTGGTGGGTGTATTGTAGACTGCAGCCAGCACTCTCAACAGTGGGCATAAGTGATGTGCTTGGATTTAGATGTTGCCTCCTGTGCCATGTACTTCCTGTTGCATGTCCTCTGCCAAAGCTGTGCTTCAAATATAATATTAGTTATTTTTAATAATTGTGTCAGAAAGCTACCATGACATCTGCCAACTTTGGCTCTTATAGAGCCTGTCTTACTTGCCTGTTGTCTTCTACTTCTGTGTCTAGTAGGAGACTGAAGTGCATTCAGATTTTATTTGGCACACTGTATCTGCTTTGAATAAACCCTCTCTCCTCTACCCCACTCCCTTTACATATGTTGCAAAGCATAGCATAAGAGGTATTAGCCAAGTAGTAGGAAAAGCTTAGTAGTAGAAACAAACAAGTGTGCTCCTTTGTACAGACTGATTTTGCTTCCTGCTCACATGGTGATGTGAACCCTGGTGTTCAGTTCATGCAGCAGGATGAATACCAGTATTTCTAAACCTTTTAAAATAGTCAGAGGATGTGAAGTTGTCTGCGGCATGTTAATAGTMCTTACTTTTAATCACAAAAGCAGTTAAAAAAATACACAAAGACTTCTGGTTTGAGGGGTTTCATTATTATTCATCATGCAACTCTCTCACTTCATGTACTGAAGTACTGGTGCCAGCACAAAAACAAAACTGCTTTAGGGAATCCTAAGTATTGAGAAACAAGCATGAGGTTTTGTAACACAGCCTGAAACGAAAGAAATGTTTTTACACTAACATTAGTTTTATGAAATCTCTTCCTGTCTGTTAATGTTATTTGTGATATCAATAGATATCTGAAGCTTTGAAATAAAGTTGCAAGTTTGCTTCTGAAATTTAGTAAAATATGCAAATGTGAGCAATTTTTGAACCATTTCTGGAGGGTTTATTGTGCTTGAAGTAAGGATTCTCTTCTTTATTTGCTTTCATTCCACTTGATCTGCACAGTAATTTTTGTTTCTCCTTTCCTTCCCCGTCTCCTGAAAACATCCATTGCCAAAACATGTGTTAAAAGAGATTCAAAAATAGATACCTTGAAATGGGGAGGGCTGGACAGCTGTAAGTAAGTGAAACAATACCYAGAGGGATCTTTTTTAGTTTTGTTTTCTTGGTACTCCTGCTCCCATTTTATGAGCATTCAAAACAAGCAAGTTTTTGGTGAGGGGACAGTGAGTATGTCTGAAGATTCAAATCCATTGAACTATTTATGCACCCATCTGACATTATTTTTTGTGTGTATCTCTTCGGTGATGAGAGATGTGGAAGCATACTAGGGAAAGTGTCCCCGAGGAGGGATTGATCAGTGAGTTAGTGGTAGAGGCTGTACAAACACAGTACAGTAAGAGAATCATGTGCTTCCTGAGGAAAAAGGGCTGCTGAGGTCGGGCTTCCCTCTTTCAGAACATATTAAGGTGATGGGCATGCACTGAAAAAGAAATGAGAAAGGGGTGTGAAGTGAGAGTATGTGGAATAGAAGGCTGCAGTCAGGCCCTTATGTGCCTGGAAGCTTGGAACAAGGATGTAAAAATTGTACAGGTTTTTCTCCTTTTCTAATCCCATCAGGAAAWCAAGAGACAGCAAATTAGGAACAAGCCCTGTTTCATAACTAAAGAGTAGCTGATACCTGCATTGATACTCTTCTTGTTGCTGTGATGGCAAAACTAATAAGAAATTAGTAGAGCTGTTTTAAACTTTGTAATCTATACTGAAGCAGCTTGGAAGGAGATGATTGCATTTTCAGGGGAGGTCCCCTGTTTCTGGCCTTGCAAATTCCTGCTCTCAGCAGTGGTGTCCCATCACTTGTTTCAAGTCCAGAAGAGACTGAAATAATGACAGCTCTGGTCTTGTCCATACCCTTCCCTTGTGATCATATTCATGTGCAGTCTGTGCTGCCAGGGTTGGGGAGGGGGCCCTCATTGCTACTCCTSCACTTGGAATGATTAAAAATTTAAAAATTCTCCTGAGTGTAGGGCTGATTAATCTACAAGGAAAAGTTCAACTCAAAACCRGTAAGCTGAATCAGAATGCACTTGATTCTTGAAAGGTTTCTGAGTTTTCAGCCAGGCTAGTTCCAGTATTTGTTTTGGAGGATGTTGTCAGACTCCTGAGGGCTGTGTAGGCAGATGTTGCTGCTTTTTATTAATTGCTCTGTCAAAATAAAAGTACTCGCTGAATCCCCATCAGACAAATTGTGGCTTCTCGGAGAGAGGAGACACTGGGGAGGGATTTAGCTGTTCTTTTGGAAAAACCATTCTGGAGCCCTGGGGTTCTTGTTSAAGATAAGTTAGCTTGGGAAATAAATCATGGGATTTGACTGCTGCGACCTCTTGCTCTTCAGGTCTGGGTGGGAGACAAAGCAAGTACTGTTCTGAAGAGATACATGGAGAAAAAGCACACATTTAAGTGGAGGCTGGAAGCATTTGTGTGGTTGCTTTTGATTCCTTCAGAAAGAAGTTACTGTTTCTGCAGAGCTAKGCAAGATTGGGGTGGGGACATATCGGATTTATCTTGATGTGTAATCCTTACAGTTAAAACTTTGCTGGCTAATTACCCAGTGCAGAGTGAGTGTGCTTGTGTTGGAAATCTGCTTGCTTAAATTAATTAAGAAGCACTTCACCTCAGGGATGTTACCTGAGTGATGAGAGGTTCTGAGTCTGCAAGGGGTTCAACATCTTGGAGTGGAACAGCCAAGAACAGAACAAAGCTTTTCTTCTGTTGATGGTRGCTCAGACTAATAAGCCTTGTGCCTCAAAGTAGTGACCCGATGTGGTCCCGGCATGGCTCAGTCAGCCTCCACAGCATCTCTTCTGCAAATTGGTCTCTTCCTGATTCTGTGCATTGGGCTAGGTTCCTCCTGTTGTCCACTCTCATTTTCTGATTCGTATCTTTGTTTTGCTGTGGTGTTTTTTGCCTCTGTTCACCACCAGTGATGAGCATTAACAGGGAGCTTGCAAAAGGTCCCAGTTGTTGTCTCTTCCCTGCTCTTCCCCCCAGAATAATTAAATTATGCTCAGTATAAGTCACTTGTATTTATATTGCATTTAGATTTGCAGTACACTGAAGCTTCCCTCATAATTTTGATAGAGGATTGGATATATAATCCACAGTTCATTAAATATCGTTTCATTCTAAGGTCATTAGTGRATAAATTCATCTGTCATGTTCTTCCAGCAGAAAGGACAATTTTATGGCTGAACAGAGTATTAAAGCTCAGAATGATGAAAGTGTTTTGCATGTATAATGCACTAGATATTTGGGCAATATTAAAGCATTTGTGTGGCTCCCTTGGGTTAAGCCTGTGCGTGAAAACTTGCACCAAGTGATGTGCACAGAGTGAGGCCCTCGGGGCTGCCAGCAGAAGCATGGCTGCTGGGACAATCACTTAGCTCCCAGTTTGGYAGAAGCTGCTTGTACCAAAGAATTGAGGTGTTTTGTGCCTGAAWTGGTGGCTGTGAAATTCTTGATTCCAAATAAAACCTCTCGGAGCACAATGGGTAAAGAGGATGGGTAAAGAGTGCTGAATAGCATGGGGCAGTTGAGACAAGCAGTCAAACCAGCTGTCAGATTTCCCTCTGACTGAGGGACTCTCCCGAGGACTGAGTGGGCCTCACATTGGTTTTCATAATTTACGGATGGATGAATTTTCAAGGAATGGAAAACCATTTCAGTGGTGGATGTTTAACCTGTGGGCACGCCTTGGGCTTTGTTGTTCATCCAACATGTGTTCTTCCGTGTGGCTAGTGGAGTAGTGACTTAAATAATGTTCTTGGTGAATACTGAGTGATGTCTCTGGATTTAATGAAATTAATGTGGCATTTTCCCTTCAAACACAGATTGATTAGCTAATCTGCAGTGCCTGTGTTTTTTGAGGGAGACTTGTCAGCTAGCTCTTGAGGGAACATGGTAATTCTAGGGGAGTGTATTTTTCCTGTAGGCAGAAATACAAGAAAAAATGTATGGAGATGTAAAACATCTTGAAAGAAGCCAAGGGAATGACCTTTCCTGTCAAAATTCAGAAAAATTTAAAATTAATCCAAGGTATTATTAACTCTTGCATATCTAATTTTCTAACATAAAAAGCTTTTAATAATGACAAAAGGACATAGCAATTCCGTCTCATTTTTGAGCTCCACCAAAGCAGTTAGGAGGTCTGTGTTTAGGAAGGAAAGAAAAAACTTGCTGGCTTTTGACCTGTTGGAATTAGATATATTTTTAAGTCTACATCTGCAGTGCTTGGTTTATTTGTCCATGTGATTCAAATTGCATCCACTCATTTAGATTTACTGAAGCATGAGTAACTTGGAAYGAAAGGTCTGTGTAAAAGGGTAGACCTATCAATGAATAAATAATGTTGATATATGCTTATAGCTCTTAGTAAATCCTTAACCATATAATTCAACAGAAAGAAACTGAAAGGGTTGCTGTCAGGTGTCTGAAATGTTTTTTTTTTTTTCCCATTTGGTAAGATCCAAAGAAAGCCCCTTAGGTCCCTAAAGAACATTTCATGCTGATATAGTATTTTTTTTTTWAAATGTGGTCTTACTGTAAAAAAATATTCTATACAATTCCACTATGCAAAGATAGATACACGGTGCTCTGAGGTAACAAGCATRGTGCCAGCTCCAAGGCTTAGTTACTGTCAGTTGACTGAATCTGATTTTAAATAAGAAACTTTGCATGGGATGATAAAAGATGCAATGTCTGGAGGCATTTTATTTTAAGTATACTAAATGCTTTAAAAAATGCCGTAGATCATACTGTATTTTGYTCATTCTGTTGATGTGTATGCTTTTGTGATCTCTATTGTAATGGTCTACTGTATGCATTGTGTTGCAGTAGGGGCCTCTCTCTGCCCTTCAWGGCACTGTATGTTAACAAATAATGTGGTCTCTGCCCCCTTTGTAAAGAGACACTTGTTTTCCAGATAGGAAGAAGTATCTGTTCTTTCTTGCACATTAAAAAAACTTGTTCTGTGGGCATTTAAGAGATTTAGGAAGCGTCAAAATGGAGCAGTGCTTGAAAGTGCACATTCATTGGTGGGACAGGCCATCACAATCCACAGCGATGTTCTGGGTGTGAAATATAAACACACTGGCTCCTCCAGGATATTAACACTAATCGATTTTCCTTTTTTTTTTTTTTTTGTTTGTGTATGTTGGTTGTTTTTGTTTACTCAGCCCCTTCTATGGAGAAGACTTTTACTGTGAAATTCCTCGGACCTTTCGCCATCTGTCATTTTATATTTTTGACAGAGACGTTTTTCGAAGGGATTCCATCATAGGTATGTGTTCATACATTACTACTTTCTTTACAGCTTATTTYTCTTGGATTTTAACTGTTACATCATATGTAGTCTTACAAGTTGKGCATCTTGATAGGACTGATGATGATAGTGGTAAGTGCTGCTCAATATTGTCCTTCTTTTGTCAGTTGAAAAAAATGCCTTCAATATTACATATTGTATGTAAAAAAGTTGGGCAGATAAGTGCTGTCTGCATTGATAGTAAATGCAGATTGCAATTTAACTAAAGTAGGCTATAAAACATTGCTTAAATGTTGACAACATCGGTTGTTACTGCATTTTTTTATTTTCTTTCCTAAATGCAAGGCCTTTAGTCTCACAGTTTTCCAGGGCCCTCACRCTTGCCTGCATGAGATATTCTTAAACTGTGACTACCTTAACAACAGGCAGAGGAGTAGCTGGTGGCCATAGGTAACCCCAGTACAATGATGACAGAATTTTATGGAGTGTATCAGAGCAAGCTGTCACCTATAGAATAGCTCTAAAAGACTTTCAGTGTCTGAGATTGGTAAGATTCCTGCTTTTCCAGATATTGTTAGCTACGCATTTCATCTGCAGCAACTTGCGTGACACTCCATTTATCTCTTCAGGGATAAAAACCTTGTAAAAGCTTAGTTGTGATCAAGGGGAACAGTTTCTGTTTCAAGTCACTTGAACAGTTTGGACTTYTTTTCTAATTCAGTTATTCATCTCTTTTGCAATAAGTCATGTATGACTACCATGGCTGTTGATATCAGTGAGATGTATGTCTTGACAGAGGTTGTAGAGAGGAAGTTGTCAGATGCTGAGTAACGGTTTGTATAATGRCATAAAATTTATTATCTTAAACATGGAGCGGTGGTGCAGGTATTTTGCATGTAAYTTTACACTACAGTAATTTGTCATGTAGTCACAGGTTTTTCTTTAATTATTGTTTTACTTATGAGCTGGGAAAGCAGCTCGTTCTCTTTGTCCATAAGTAAGCTTATGGTTGTGTATAGTATCCGGGAAGGAGAAAGTCAGTTTCTGATTGTTGAGTGAGCTTTTGGMAAGGTTTTTAGTCTCTCTAATGTCTAGTTTCCCTTGGACTTGGAAAGTAACACCTCGCTTCTTTCAACTGATGAGTTTTTCATTGTTSAAATTTTCTGATCTCTTGCATGTCACCAGTTTTCAGGAGCTTCAGTGACCCATCAACAGGCCAGGAACTTTTCTTGCTCAGGGTTTTTCTCTCTCTTGGAAAAATGAACCACTCTTGAACCACTTAATACAAGACAGGCACATGAAACTGCAGATAGAGGAGTGAAAATATTTTTTTTCTCCATGTTTTAATAATCAAGCTCTGTTGGAGAGGAAATATTCAGAAGGTGCTAGGGTAGTCTTAAAGTGTTCTGAATCCATTCTCTGCCCAGCCTTTGTCTGAACTTCTGATTGCCCCGATCCATGTACAGAGCCTTGTACTTGGTGTKGTTGAACTTCATGAAGTTCATCCAAGMCTACCTCTTCAACCTGTCTGGGTCCCCCTGGATGTTATTCCTTCCCTCCAGTGYGTCAATCAAACCACATAGCTTGATGTCAGTGTTGATACAGAACTAGAAGTCAAAACTCTGATGCTTTCTGTCTGCATTGAGATTTTACAGTGCATATTAGCTATTGTAGTATTTTTTTTCTGTCTTTCTCCTTCTGTTCCACTTCCTCTTATTGTATCATATTTTGAAAAGCATTACAAAGATGTGAAAATGTGATAAATAGCAATGGAGAGAAGAAAAAAAAAAATCCAGAATTACTGTCATAGTGATACTACCCTCTAAGTTCTGCTTTTAGTAGGAAAATTTTCTGGAAAGAGAAGAGTGCTCTGGAATGACTGCATGTGGCTGTTTTCAGTAGTTCCCATTGAATGGGATACAGGAGMAAAGCTCAACAATAGAACTTTTTTGAGCAAGGGAAACTCTTTAATTTGAACAAAGTCTGCAATATTTAAAAGGAGTGGTCGCTCTATTTTTATCYTCAGCTCAGTATTAAGACTTAAACCTTTCCTTGAAGAGGCTTGGAAGAGATCCCTACTGGAAGGGATGGTCAGAATAGTGCTAGAACGAACTCTTTTCCACTGAACCACCAAATCCTGCAATTAGGGGCCCTTTGTTTGCATTACAGAGATCACTTGTTACATTAGATCATCATGAGACACTACTGCTGAAGGAAATGTGATTACTCATGCTGATCCGGCAATGAAGGTTCTCAGAGGAGATGGGGCGTTGTGTCTTCCATTCAGGAGAGACTAATTTTAAGCCCATATTTTACCGAGCAAGTAAATTTACTTGTATGTGAGCTGGAATGTTTTACATTTCTTGGTGTTGTTTTTTTGGCTGGTTTTGAGAGGGATTTGAGACAGAGAATGGAGTGCATATAGGTCAAAATGGTGAGAATTTGAAAAGCAGCTATTTTTTGAAGATGGTTGTTTAGCAGAATTCCTTTTCGTTCATTATTTAGTATTTCCAGGGCTTTTTCATGGTATTACAATACTGATTCCCAGGGTTGGAGCTCAGAGTAGACATGCTTTTATTTATTCAAATATGAAGTAGTAGTTTGTGATGGTAAATTCTTTAACCTCAGAAATGAAACTCTGTATATGACAGATGACAATGCTTAAGCCACCAAAAGCGGAAGATGTGGGAGGGACAATATGAAAAACAAGAACCCCCTGAAACGTCTGACAGAAACTTCCGAGGAGAGTCAAACAARCTCAACATGTGTAGCAGATATGTTTTGGAATATTGTATTATTTTGGCATACAGGATGGGAGGATTGTGCAGATAAAGATATCTTTTGAGTTTGTATGTTTAMTTATTGCATTAGCATTTTCTTAATCCTAATTGCTTAGTCATCTGGGATTTTGTTWGTTTAACAACACAACTCTTGAACAATTGTGTCTTGGAAGGATCTTGGATGCTGTTTGAAATGAAAAYATAATGAATAAAATGCAGAGTTTGGTGGATCTGAAATACTATTGGTTTTTTTAGAGAAAATATAGCACATAGACAGCTACTATGAAAGTAAACTAGTCCTAAGTTGTTTAATTGATATTGGCAATTACTGAATAGAGTTTATGTACTGGTTTACATAGTATGTTTAAATGCTTTGAGTAGGAAGTACACTACTGAAAGCAATGTAAATGCAATTTAAGATTGCATTTGTTTGTTCCTGAATGATCAAATAGCAGTAGCAGGCTAATTTGTTGGAACATGTGTCTATAATAYATAGAATAGATATTTCCATCCAGTTGTTACAATGAGAAAAACAGAGGAGATGGGGCTAACTTGAGAAACTGTCAATTGGTACCCTCCAGTAATAATGGTGAAAAAAGATGTCTCTGGCTGGGTGCAACAGAAGGAATATTAGGATAGTAGTGCTGCTACATCAGGTGAGTGTTCTTTAATGATTGTTTTGATATTTTTCAACTTTTTAGAAACGTTGAATGAGAGATGCTGTGACAATGAACTGGGCTTGTCACACCTCAATAACAGAGCTAGATTTAGTGAGGAAAATCATGTCTGTGATATGCCCTGAGCTGATATTCTCCTAGGTGTGTAAAGAATAGCTCAAGCTGCCAGGCTGTGACCTTCAACTTCCAGATCAGTTCAAAAACAGGAAATGTGCCACACCAAGTCACTTAACACTGTGGTGAGAGAGTAGTTAATATAATCTGTCCTTCAGGTGACAAGTATGCAATTATTTATCCTCTGYTTAAGTCAGTTTGGTTTTTTTCACCTCAGCACTTCATTTGTTTTGGCAAGAGGTGCATGAAACTGACTTGCCAACACCCTTACTGAGCAGGAACTGAATAGAACAAAACGTACCTCTCATGAAATTCTGGGTGGGGGGAAAGTGCTGCACTGTCCCTGCACTGCACTGGGGGGTAAGAACTTGTCTAAGTTTTTCCTGGCTGAAAGGAGGCTCGGTTGCTGTGYTGATGGGGGTGGAATGGTGCTGAATAAAGCACAGGTGTGAAATGCTGAAGCTTTTCAGTGAAGGAGCAGAAAGCTGKCAGGGAGAAGACTGGTGAGTGGTTCTGTTAATAACATTTACAATAACTGCTCTAAGTCACCTTCATACAGGTTATTATGAGTRTTCTAGGACAAATTGAAACTCTTGTGGCCCTTGTATCCTGGAAGGTTGCAACTCTTCCTGCTTATTGCTGRATGAGCTGAAGCAGAGTAAAGCTGCCTTCCAAAGTAGTTAAACTTAGCTACTCTGGACTGAAGCAGATGAAGCCACATCATAGCTCTTGGAGACACAAAAAGAAAACACCTTGGAATTGAAGGTTGTTTGAGGCTTGCATATTTGAGTTACCCATGCCTTTGTTAATGGCTACTTCCAAAGCCGAGGAGGTGTCTTGGTGTAGTTACCACAATTTATTATCAAACATCCAAGCAAATCATCTATTGTTATTAAGTAACTGTTACCAAATGTAGCTGAAGCACCACCCTTTTATTTCATTAYTTTATTGATTTAAAAGAAAAAAAAAATGAAAAGAATCATCCCTGCTGAGCTGTGCTTCTTGAGACTTAAGTGCAGAAAAGATCCTCCAGTACAGCACAAAGCAGAGATGAAAATTTCAGTAGAAAATAGTGTTCCTTGGTTTCTTGTACCTTGRCCATGGCTTAGGCAGTGGTTTTGTGTTTCCGTAATGTGCTCTTGGATGATGTGGGAATAATGTATCTACTCAGTGTGGTATAAATATAGCTGCTAATGAAATAAAGGAAACAGATGACTCTGTACCACAATGACAAGTCTCAAGAAGCTACAAACTAGAATTATCCTGGGAAGGTTCTCTACAGCTACGTAGAAATGCTAAAGTAAATACACTGTGCATAGAATAAGTTGTTACGATACACCCACAATGTCTTTTAACCTAATGAGTGGTCCCGAGAGCAGGGAAACAAAGCTGAGCTTTCAGAAGGGATTTTTTTTTGTTCATCATAGAAATACAAATGTTACAAACAAAACTACTGCCCATAATGTGCTAGAACCTCGACTGTCCTGTTATGCAGCTCTCCTCCTTACCTTATCTAATGACAAGTGCTGATATTGTCTGTCTGTAGAAGGAGGGAATGAATGAGGTGGTTGATCAGTGCATGCTCAGGGTCTTGGTGCCTGCTGTAAGGCACAGCAGTGACTGCAAGTCTGGAGTTCAGGACAGCTCTCCCTTTGCAACCAACCACAGGCTATACCCAGTGTCTCAAATGTGTAGCCATTTTAAGGGCCCAGAGAGCACTGGCAGAGACTTGATACAGAGGTGTGGTTAAGGAGGGCTCTTTTTGTTTGTTGGTGGGTTTTGTTGTTTATAACAGGAAAGGGGAGCAGAAATTCTGATGTAAGCCAGGTGAGATCTCTTGGATTGTGACCAGCAAAACAACCCTGATAGAASATAGTGCATGCAGTGCTGAAGCTTGCAACTTTTGAGGATGGAAGCTATGTTTTGTCCACAGCCTACTTTTCTCTGCCTTATTATCCAAGATAMATTCCCACAAAGGGGAAAAACAGATTTAATAAATGATATTATATCATAATTAAATATTATATTTGGATTGATTAAAAAACTCAAACAAATGAAATTGGGGTCATGAATATCACATACCTCAGTACACTGCAGGATGCACTGCTGCTGTGCTGGAAATGTTCTGCCATTATTGCCACTAAATTCTTACCCATTGTAGCAGATGGTCTAATAGTGCTTRTGCTTCATGGTGCACTGCACAGGAGCTGTGAGGGAGCAATTCTGCAGCTTCTAAGGTTCTGAAGCCTTATGTTGCCTCTAATTCTCATCCTTATCTGTAATTCTCAAATAGGGAATTTGCTTGTTYCAATCTTTTTCTGTGTTATGGGAGAAGTGAGTGAATTTGTGCTGTTCTTGAACAAGGTAGGCARAGTTTCTGTAGTTTCATTTAAAGACAAATAACCTTTCATACAGATAATTATAAAATTCTAGGTAGGCTGGAATAGGAGTGATGCTTCATCAGTCATTTTAAATCAGTRCACTGATACAGTGTGTCTGCACTTRACATACWAACATGAAGCAGCTTCTGAAGTAGCTTTGAGGTTTTCTTATTGTGTAATACRGCAGCATATAGGAGACAAAGTAGCCTCTGTTAAGAGCTGAGAGAAGACGGAGTTAATTAGGCTTTTGGGGCCTTTTAATGTGTGACTCAGACCKAACCCTTTGCTACAAATTGACTGTACTGCAGTCATTGTTAAGGAGGATGTTGTATTAAAAAATACTGCATTATATTGTTTCAGCTCACTYGGCATGGCAGCGATGTGTAAAATTCTGTTGTTTTTACGGTGTACATTCCAAGATAAAGATAACCTAAGGAGAAGATACAAAAGCTCCTGAAATGCTCTGGTTTTAGGTTTCTAAACAACTGTTGTGTGACTTTTCAGGTAGGGCCTTGTGCCCTTTTAAAATGCAAGCTCCTGTCCTATTGCTGCTATGACTACTTTTTCAGTAAAGAAATCTTCTACTAGTCTAGCWTCTCTCATAAGTATTCACATATATCAGCTGCAAATTACTATTAAAAGGTGGGGATGTAATCCTTTAACCAATGTCTAAGCCTTTTGTCACCAACAGGTRATCCAGACAGAAGGTGGTTGTGTATGGATGGAGAAAGCCTGAGCCAAATTACCAACTTTGATTCTTTCTATGTAGATGCTGGCCCTGACTTAACARGCCTAGGCATGTCTGGGGACAAATTAATGGGCTGCGTTGACTTGCCTTSAAAAATGTTTGTAACTAGTGAGGGATGGGCACTGAGGGTGTGGTGCATCCACAAGGACTTTCCCAGAYGGTGTAGCCAGAAATTCCTACCCTTCTCTGGGCATTCAGTATTTCTGCCTCTGTGCCCAAATTACTGACCTCCTACTGTCCTCTGTTTTCTAGCTATGTTAATGTGACTCTTGAGTGGGGAAGCTCTAAAACAGGTCAGTTGAAATGACCTTTGTGTTAAAAATGCCAACACCACCCACATATGACCCCTGAAACATATTTTTTTATTCCCTTCTCCTCATTCAGAATATTTATTTTCATTGTTTTCTGTTTTTTAGATATGCTTGATTTCCTCAGCAGTTTCAATGTGCCTTGCTGAGAGGACAGGGGTGCATGGATGAAAATGTAGGAGGCTCTTAAATCAGTTTGTACCAGGGATTATAAAGTGGAATTTGCACCCTTAAGACCAACCAGGGCCTAGGTAGTAACTTTATTAACCTGTAAGCTGTCTGCTCAATAATAGGTTATTGGTATATTGTTTTTTTCCCTAAAGAGAGGTTCACAGAATGAAGTCTGTTCAGTCTGAAGTAGGGGGTTGAAGGGAAATGGCTTCTGTATGGGTGAAAAACACACAGAAGTGTGTGAGGATTTCTTACCCTCCCCCAATCTGAGGCCCTGGGGAGCATCAGGCTTCAGAAACAAATTAGTTCAGATGGGAAGAATGCATTTATTTCATCATTGCTGGTTATTGCTGAGAATCTAACTTTTWAAAATGCAACTTCCACTAAGTTTTGAAATTAAACCTTATATTGTTCAACAAGCTCGGCTGTTTCCTGTCTCCTCCCATACAGTGTCTAAAAGCTCAAACAGGCACAGACTCTGTAGCCTGAGGCCACTCTGAGGAAACCAGCAGGAGTGTCTGTGTGCCTCAGGTGCAAGATTTAGAATTTCTTGATGCTGTCTGGAAGCCACCCAAGTCTTGAGAAAGAGTGCAAGACAATGGGCTTGAGTTTTGGAGCATGGTGAAAAACCACAAAGAGGAAAATGTCCTGTAAATGCCTGGTGGTAAATCTTTCTGACCTCTTGTGTCGGGTTTATCTTCAGGGAGAATTACAGGTTCTTATCGTGTAGTGTCAGGTCAAATGAGAGGTGCCAAGAGCTTGTGATTATTGGCCTAGATTTAACCTAGTTCTGGTGCAGCCAGGAGTTGTTTGAGCCAGGTCAGACGTAGGTCAGCTGGTGGAAGAGCTGTGAYTGTGTACAGTAGGGCAGAACACGATCATGGTCTGCACTGTAGTTTGTGTGGGTCTGGTGATGAGGAGGAGGAGGAGTGGGAACTGGATGAGCATATGGACATGGCTGGTGAAGAGTTATTAACAGAAATTGTGAGGGATGCTCCTGTATGCAGAGAACTGTTTACAGGGCAGATSAAACATTCTGCCCTATCAGTTATATATCTTTGTATATGTTTAGACTGGCCAAACTGTAGGCCCTTTTTAAACTGCCACTTTTTTGTGTTTCCCTAGTATGTTTTTCTTCTTTGTGGATCATTTGGTATTCAGTGAAAAGCCCTGGATTAAAGCCAGCCCAGTCAATAAATTTCAGTCATTAATAAGCCTTGCTTGTGTGCAGAGCAAACAGTGCTGTTCAAACAGTTTCCTAATCAAAACAGTTGTATCAGCACRTTAACTCCCTCGGAGCCAGAGGCACGTGCCATTGCCTGTGAGCGCTTTGTGCCGCAATCACATACTGACTTTATGGTCAGACCCACCTGGGTTACCCTGCCATCCTTGATGCAGAGAGCAGTGGAACTCCCTGCTGAAAGAGGGGGCAGATATTGGGAAACCATCCTTGAGTTTTCCATTTATGCTGTGTGCAGGTGCAGATATTGGGAAACCATCCTTGAGTTTTCTGCGAGGCACTCCCTGCATGTGGGCTGGCAGTGAATGACGCTGATTGCAGGTGACGGTGTTTGGAAAGTGTTTGGAAAGTGTGTGCAATGCTGCTGTTGAGTGGAGGATTTCTGCAAGAGATTAAAGGGTACAATGAGGATAGCAAGCAGTGAAAGTAAACAATTTCAAGTGAGGCCCAAAGCAATTAGTGTAAGGTCATGAATTTAAATGTCTTCCTCTCAAAGTATTTTAGAGAAAGTAGATTCCCCACAAACACTGTGGCTGGAGAATAAAAGTAGAAGCTGTGAAAAAAMACAGCCATCATCACATAGATTCTCAGCAGAATAATTTGGTGACTTCAGTACAGTTTAGATTCCTTATTTACCCTTTCTACCATATTATTTTGTAGTTTTGTGCAATTTAATTATTGTTTTTGTAATAAGTTTCAAATGGCTTTCTCTGCATACCCAATAAAGAGTCTGGTAATGAGTCTCCCTTGTTAATCTCTAGTTAAAWGTTTGCTAGGAGGTGGATCTGATAATCTCTAAAACACAAGCAGTCAGAGGAGGGTGCTGAGGGCAAAATGACTAAGASTTGGAAATAATAGGTCAGAAGTTCTGAAAGGGAAGCTAGACCAGGAAATATGGATAGCAGATACAGGCAGATACTATGGAGGGCAGCTATGGCAGTATGGTGGGGTAGTTTAAGAACTGGAAATCTGGAAACTGTCACCAGAAGCAGCCCGAGGTGACAGACGAATGCAGCAGCAGCTACAGCACGGTATGGGGTGTAGCCCAGCAGAGAGGAGCACTGGGTGAAGCCATCCAGCTAAAGGAAAAGGCCATAAATTGGAGGAATGCTGGTATGTTAAAACTTGCTGCTAGGACTTCTGTAAACTTTGAGATTTCAGAAGGGAGAATGGTTTTTGTTTGCCACTTTTGTAGTCTTGGATCATGTGTTTTTGCTGTTTTTTCTCTTTGTGAATGTGTTAACACTTGCCGGGGTAATGTATTACTGACATCTGGTCAAACTGCATGAATTTAGGTAGCCTTGGTAATCTTTATCCCACAAAACTATATCCATTGGTGAATTTTATCTAACAACATTTGGTTAAAGAAAGTCTGTGTTTTTGTAAGAAAGCAGCGCTTGCAAACTGTATGTGAGCAGCTCTTTCCAGCAGCGAAAGTCTACCCAACCACATTGCCAAACCTCAGCTTTCTCGAGCCGTGTGAATATTTCTGACTGTCCTGGATTCTTTCACTTTGAACACACTGCTTAGCTCAGTGCCTGGGGAGCCACCCAACCCAAGGCAGCCTTGTGAGGATCACGTGCTCCTCAGGCATGCCACGCTCAGCTTTGTGTATACAAAGGAAGACATTTGGAAAAAACTTCATTGCCCCTCAGAGAGTGCTTAACATACTGCCTGAGAGACACTGGGCAGGACAGAAGTTTCTGCATTGACCCTTTGCTTGCATGAGGGTTTGTAGGCTGTTTGTTCACAGCGTGGAACTGGCTGCTCTTACCGAACATACCCAAACAGCTGATTTGGTAGTGGTAAGAGTGGTATAAAAAGGTGACAGTTAAAGCTCTTCAGTGTTTTAGGGTGGGTTCCCCTCCCCACCTTGCTCTACAGTCTGGGATARCCCTTGTGTGGCTCTTGGTTGTGGAATGCAAAGTCTGAAAGATTTGAATGAGTGAGAGAGGTTGACAGAGCCTCAAAATGCACATGTGGRAATCTGCTGTTACTTGTCATCTCTAGTTGTTTCCCTTCTCCTACAAAACTATATAGTGAAAAGCCTCATCCTGAAATATTGTTGGCAATAACATAGGCATGGAACCTTTAATTTGGGATTTGTCACAGACATCAGCCTCAAAAATCTCTCTGCAACAGTTTCCAAGCTTTTCTTCCCACAAGTTTAATTGCATGTCAGAGAAGTAATAATGGCAGTTTTTGCTGTAAGCATATTTAGAAGCTTGTCTGTAGCACACAGTACCTTACTCTGTTAGGTGAGTTGGACTTCAGGAATTTTCAAGTCATTCACAATGTGCAGTGGAAAAAGATGTTCATCAGAATTGTACAATCCATCAGTATTTTACTCATCATTACCTATTGTATAAAGAAGTATGCCCTAAAAAAATCTTGCCTCACTCTGAAGCCTTTTTTGAATAGGACAGGCCCTAAATCATGGTTTTAAACTTGGTTTCAATGGGAGAGCMTGTCTTAAACTGTGCTTCTGGTTTGTTTTATTTTCAGGAAAGGTAGCTATACAGAAAGAAGATCTGCAGAAGTATCATAACAGAGACACCTGGTTTCAACTCCAGCATGTTGATGCTGATTCAGAAGTACAGGTGAGATTGTTAAAAAATATCTTGGCAAAGGAGTATTTGTAACAAGGCCATGGCAGATTCATGGGTTTCATAGCTGTACCACAGATGTGTTGCTTCCCAGCAAAAAGGGAAGTGTTGCCCATTAGTATGGTTTGGGTTTTGGCAATAAGTGAGGGTGAATTATACGTGTGCATAAACCATTGGGGGGTCAGAATTCTGCCTGCAGAAGTAATTAAAACTATGTAAACTATCAGGGTCACTGATAGAAGGAGGGGTGTGTTTATCTCAAGTATCAAATAACTTCAGGCCCTATAAATAACYGTTGATTCCTCAGGGAGTGGGGCCATCTTGAAAAATCTGCAGGTACTGCTTTAAATAATTATATTGGCAGGTTGTCACAGGAAGGGCAACAAGTACCTTTTAAATGTAAAAAGCATTCCTTGCCAGATTACTAGGCCCTTTTCCAAACAATGGGAAYGCTGATAGTGGTATTACTTTGGTCCTAAATTACATTTAGAATTTGGTATTTTGCAAATTTTTGTACACAGTGAGACTCATCCTTTTCATATTTACCATCTTTTGAAGTAGATGGTGTTTTCTATTACAATATTAGTTCTTGTGAAAACAACGATTATAACAAGGCAAGAAATCAAAATGGTGTAGCAGGATACCAATTCAGTTGCTTTTTTTTTCTCCTGTAAGCATATATTGCAGATCACTTTTGAATCACAGTATTTGTTTAAGAGGAGACGTGAATGTCTGACYTGTGGAAAATTCACAGATAAATGCAAGGGGAAAAGCCTCTTAGATACCTCTGTATGGCAGGTTTGGACACAGTGTCTTGGCTTCTCAATCTGTGTGCAGGTCTGCGCATACCAGCCTGGAAAATGACACCTAAAATAACACACATTCCAGCATACAGTGTGGTCAAGTATGGTGAAGCATATGTGAAAATACGTGCTAGACTGGTGATTTTTTTGAGAGACAAATAATGCACTGTTGTGCATGTGATACAAAGAAAGCCTCAGGACAGCCTGTTCAGCCTGTGACTTTCTCTTGTAAAATATTGATCCTTTTTAATGCCACATTTCAATGTCACTGGTGATGGAAAGGCTTTTAACGGGCTTTTAACTTTGAGATCTATTYTGTTTACTCTGGTGTCCCTGTCTTCTTACCCTAAAGCCTCTTATGACAGTGCCTTTAGAACAATAGATKGAGTGTTTATTTCCTGTAGGATATGAAAACTTTCCCTTTGTAATTTATCAGTTGAAGAAGGCCAATATTTAGATAAGCGTCTGCATTGTTTATTTTGTTACAATATTTGTACAGAGTGAGTTTGTGGAAGGTTTTTAGACCAGGGTGCTTTCTAGGACAGCACTGTAAGTTGCAGGCAGCTCTAGCTTTTGGAGGGAGGAGGAGCACAGTACTTGCCGGAAAGCATGTTTTCTGTTTGCAATTGTGCAGTTTATCACTTCTGCTGTTTGCATCCTTACAAGAGCTCAACTGTTAAAAGCTGTTTCTGGGCTCCATGATAAGCATTTGTTACAAGTAGTGTATATATGAACGTTACTCTGATTTTATCCTTTTACATAAAGGTTCCTTGGTCTTTATTTTGAGTCTGCAATACGTCTTGGTTTACTGTAATAGCAAGTGCAATTTGTGAATATTTTGTATGAACCCTTATGCAARTCAAGATAGCCAAATAAAGTATTTTTGTGTTTGTATTTTTTACATTTGTGGTATCTCAGTTGTTTTTCTGAGCACTTTTTTATTTATAAGAGAAAATAGAATATTGTTAATGGTGAGTGTTTATGCAATGTTAACTGGATTTTCGKCCAGTTTTAAGGAAAAGAGTTTAAGAAATTTTAATA
Source organism: Malurus melanocephalus (assembly GCF_030028575.1). Taxonomy (NCBI): domain Eukaryota; kingdom Metazoa; phylum Chordata; class Aves; order Passeriformes; family Maluridae; genus Malurus; species Malurus melanocephalus. The sequence continues at coordinate 8,808,774 of NW_026623233.1, read as the reverse complement.
GGTAAGATTCTCAGTGAATCATGCAAATACTAATAGAAAGACAGTTTTAACATTTCAACTATCCATGTTATAATTCTAGCAGTTGTTCCAAYGTAATTTAATGGATTAAACATGGAGCTGTATGCCAGGGAACTCCTGCATCTTCTGRTTTTGCCAGCCAGTGGCTGCTGTACTGTTTTCCATGTTGTAAACCACTTTGTGGCTATTTAGGTATTCATCACACCACTGTATGGAGGCAAGCTAAGCTATTGTCACTCCCACACTTGGAAAATAGTGAGAGTAAATGTCAAAGAATGGGACTTGCTTGAGATTTTACAGTCAGACTGAGAAAAWAGAAAAGAGATCAGGTTTCTAATTATTTCTGATACATTCGGCTGTGATACGAAAGAAACTGAGTAAGAATAATAAACCCATGTAGGACTTCTCTTGTGTGAGGTCTGAAAATGCCCAGGTTTTAAGCAGACCAGCCAGCAAAGTCAGAAACTGRAAAACATCTTAAAAACAATGGATTGTTGAAATGTTAGTGGTATTTGGGTGCTGTGCTTCTCATGGCCCACTTCTGGGACACATTACCTCATTTTTCAAAACAGACTGATCTGAAATTATGGATAATATCATTTGTGATGTAAGAACCGATATTTTGAGTTGTTTATCTGAAGTTAATTAAGATTTTAAATTTTTTTTCAACATGGTTTGTATCTCATSTGTATGAGTTCCTGTATACTTAGAAAATCAGTATGTAAGTGTTAATGTTGTATAAGTTAATCACAGATTGTTTCCAAGGTGTTTAGCTCAAGWCTTTGCATATAGTTTTATGGTTTTACAACATAGCCAATTCTTATAAAGGTGCTTTGTGTTGTCAGGAGTGAGATTATGGCTTCATACATTTTATTGCTGATAAGGATGTTACTGACAGCAGGACTACGTTAATTGTCAGAGTACACAGATATGAGTATTACTGTCGGATGCTTCAGTGCCACCTCCATTTATTGCTTGACAGCAAGTAAAGGAGTCTGGCATGATTGCTCATGTTGAAGAAAAAATGAGGGCATTGTCTGTGTAGGCTAAGTGCTGCTAAGAAGCCTGTGATCTCACCAGCACACGGTGTTCAGTCTCACATGGAGCAGTACAGGTGGGACTGTGCAGCTGCTCATCCCACAGATGCAGATSGGGCATCACCACCCCGCATGCCTTTTGTGGGTTTAGTTTGTCATTTGATCTAGCAAACTTACCTAGTGAGATAATCAACGTGATCAGGATTTCCCTTTCCCACCGACTCAGGCAAAGAGTAGCTGCCAAAACACAGTGCTGTGTCATTCAGCAGTGGGCTGTAACTGCCCCTTGAAGTTGACAGGCTTTTATTCTGTTGGTACATCAATGCCCCCGCATTTTACTGGCTGGTTTTGCTCTCACTAGTTTGAAAATAACCCTTTGCATAGTCTGCTCTAGTCCCATCAGTGGATACCCTGGATGCTGTTGAGATATAGCTAGATGATGAAACTGCAGTTGTGCTTTAGGTGATTCTAAGTTTGAGCTGCTCTGTGGAGAAAAAATTATGAAACTCCAACTAATATTTGTGTTTTGCATACAAATATGAAATGACATGTGAATATTTGCTTTTAAAATGTAGAATAAAATGTTAAATGTGATCAGGAAGTTTTCTTATACAGAGTGCAGAATGGAAGTTGACAGCAGCCATTAGTGCATAATTTATGGCTTAACTTTCCAGACTGAAAAACTTATTCTGAAAGTATGAAGCTGTAACCAGGTGGGTTTGTGCACATTTAGCTGAAGGAATTTTAAGTTCCTGTCTTCTGATGGAGCCTACCTTCTGCTCAGTAGTGTGCCCAGTGCTAAATGCCCAGTTTCTGATCACACAAGAGCCCAAGCATTTCAGTAAGAAGCAGAATAGGAATTGAGCCATTACTGAAAATGGTTTAACTTTTGCTTTGAAATATATTAAGCACAATCAGGCAGCTTCAGCTGGAAGGGAGGGGCTAGCAGCAGACRAGAAAACATTGTAAGCTGTTTGAGGTCAGTACAAGCTTGATGTTGCACACTTTACATAGAATGTATTTCTTTTCTACTAGTCATTTGTCTTTCAGGRCTTGCTGTATTCTCACTGTCATGCTTTTTGAGGTCTGAAAGCCAAAATTGCCATGCTATTGTGCATCCATCTCTTTTGATCCATGAATGTTTTCCTTTTCTTCACAGAAGGAAGTTTACCCAACAGTAACTGATTCAGATATTTGCCTAGGGCTGTAGATGACAGATGCTCTCAGTGGTCCATGTGCTCTCAGTGGAATTTAAGCCCAAGTGCACATGCAGTTTTCAAAAGGCCTTTCCTGGTTTTGAGTAGTTTCCCCCTTGATTTTTTTTTCCACATTAAACTCATAGTTCAGATCTATTTTGCGAAGCTTGAACTTTGCAGCCTCAATACCCTTTGTGTACATGTAATCAGTGAAGTGGTTAAAGATCCAGAGATATTCTGATTAATATTGATATACACCAGCGTACTCCAAACCATGTAGTCCGTATATGCCAAAGCAGGGGAGACTTGCAAGGAGAGTTACATTATTCATGTTTTCCTGTGCAAGCTCTTGTTTTAAAAGTTCCCCTTTTGAATTGTGCTTTGAGTTACTTCCTCTACYTCATTGACAAATGTGAGATAGTCATGTCTTCTTACAGCTGAGTTCTCAGTTTTAAATGACAGAATGATTTTCCAAAGCCAGTTATGCTCAAGGTCTTWTGTAAAACTCATTGTTGGGGGRCAAAAAAAAGTCTGACAAAAGCTTGAAAATTGCTCATTTCCCCTTCCTTCTTATAAGAACTTTGATGTGTCAGAGATATCTATTTGGCTATCAATTTAAAAAAAAATAAAAGGCATGTAAAGGGCAGATAATCAACACTGAGGAAGCAAATTGTCTCACATTTTAACCTTCTGTACTCAAAGCTTTCTGCAAAAGATTTACTGATGTTAAATACTTTCTTCAGACACCAAAAGCCCTTCCTCCTCCTTTCACACAGTAGCATTTTGTCTGTGCAGTCCTTTGACTATTGTTGATTAAACACGCCTTGTTCTTGAGTATGGACTGATATCAGTGTCATGTGGTGTGCTATGCTTCATTAGTGGAAAATATTATTTATGGGTATGTTTGGAGAACGCATCTAAAATCATCTTGTCCTGCTGGRCATAACTACTAGCTCTAAAATGCTGCCTGTATATTCGCTAGAAGAATCTAACTAAGGCACGGTGTGCTCCTCTGAAAAAACCTTTTCTTTGTCAGCACCTTCCCATTGAATCCAGAATCTGTGTCAGGTTTCATGAATGAAATCTTGGCCTTCCCGTAGTGGGAATTTTGCCGTGAGTTCATCAGAGCCAGAGTTTCACCACAAGCTTTTTAATTAGCTCTTCTTCATTGAGTCTTGTGTAACAGAGAAGTTTAGCCCTGATATGTGGAGGAAGCTGGAAGTGTTAGTTATTTTTATTCACCTTACCTTCATAATCCTGTCGAAATCTCCAAGGTCTCTCCCCTATCTTCCTGCTTCTTGTTCTATATAAGTCAATGCTCTCTGTATGTGTGGAGTAAATCATGTTGAACTTTGATGGCTCTGTTGCAAATTGTTAATTAAGATTATGCATTTGAAGATACATTTGTCTTTAGGAGTAGCTGTATAGGGACGTTTCACTCCGGTAATTGATAGAGTTACATTGTCTGTTAAATAAGAGTATTGCACATCCACTGTCCAACACTGATATTTGTTGTCCAGCGCTATCTTTGTGTAGGTAATTAAACATTTCTAGCACAAAAATGAGYCACTGATGCAGTTTGTACAACTACTGTAAGCATGGGCAAATGCAAATTGTAAAAAGAAGAAGCTCCTTCTTTGGTATCAGCTTTCTACCACACACAGGAAATAAATGGGTGTTACCCTCTATATTTTGAGCAGTGGCTTAAGTTTCTATCTTCTAGTTGTTTTGAGGAGAGATGACATGTCTGTTTTGATAGGGTGGGGAAATTCTCAAGGCTAAATACCTACCAACGAAATTATTTGAGACAACTGAACCATGCAACAGCAATCGTAAATAATGTTTACGGTGAAGGGCAAGAGCTGCTATTGAGCAGATCCTGCTTTGTGGCAGGACTTCCTCCCTATGTGAATGTAGAAGCACAGTATTCAGACTCAGCAGCACAAAGGGCTAAGACAGTCAATCAGGTTTTGGTCTATTACTCTTCAATTGCCAGTCTGTAACATGGTGTGTGGTGACGAGCACCTACTGCTGAACAATGAATGTACATGGTTTTAAAGAAACATACGTCGGTTTTGTATCTGCAGAACACAATTTGTTTTCTTTTAAAACCCTTTCACTTACAACATTTACATATTATATCCCATCAAAGTATTTGAGAGGAAATGTGCTTAATTATAAGGATTTTGACCATATGGCAGTATTCTTCCTTTAGAGAAACAGGAAGGTTAACATTATGCCATGTGAAGTTGTTTGCCAGTTACTGAGCGACTTTGACATGCTTGCACATATGGAGAGCAAGCAGACATCAGTTCCGCTTTGCTTAGCATTTATGAATCCATGCAGTGTTGAATAGAGCTGTTGCACTTTCCTCAGCAATCGGCCGGGTTTTGTTCCAGTTTCCTGTGCGCTGCTCTCTGGTCCAGCAGGCAGGCTGTGATCTCTAGCATGATCCTTAGACCTTTCCCAGCCGCCTGCTGCCCTCTGCTAAAGGAAGGAGCAGCTGATAAAAGCAGCAAATGTGGACAGCAAACAAACCCCTTCCTTCTCCTGCTCTCAAACCTGCTATTAGGCCTGACCTTATGTGAGGCTGCTGATAGTACTGCAGGGCTGGATTTACCTAAAACAGTAGCAGCACCCTTGGTCTTTGCCACTCCCTCAAGGGCAGCATTTAATGAGCCCTTAGGGTTTCTTGTTTGCTTTTAAATTTTACTGATGCCAGAAAGTGGCATCTCAAGAAGTTGGCTAAAAAGGTTTCAAAGTAGGCAGGATCTRCCCAATTTGCTRTATCCYGAATTAAATTTTAGAAAGACTGAGSAGTAACGRCACASGTTATTCCCTAGTTTGGAATGGTCCCCATGCAGCGCTGAGTTCTCCCAATGTTCATTTCTTCAGACAGCTTGGAGCAAGGGAAAATAAATCAACACACCAGTGCTATCCCAGTCCTGAATTTGAGTTTCCAAAAAATATGTGGTGCTGGCATGAGTCAGTCATTCTTAAACATTGTTTAGGAAATTTGGGTAGATTTGCCTCCTGTCTTTTGAATTTAGGTGGACTGACAGTCTTCTGTGCTTTTTCTAGATCCTCAGATATAGACCACAGAGGTTCCTAGTATAAGCAATGCTTTTTCATAAATATTTCTCTGAAAAAACAGATTTCATCTGTTTTGAGCTAGGTCATATGTTGCAACTGAATCTACGGTCACTGGTTTATGTGGAATGTGTCAGATTCCAGAGCAAAATGTGTGCCTGTGACTGCACTGACCGGGCACCGGTGGTGCACTGGTGACTTTGCAAACATTGCCTCTGAGGCCTTGTTCAGGATTCTAAAACTGCTTTGTGCCAGCATGGCAGAACTTTGCCATAAGAGTAACTTTAGTACAATCTGTGGTCATCATTTTCTCTTTGCCTTCAACGTACTGTGTTTAAATTAAACCACAAATTTGCAGCTGCTGGAAACATGATACAGGTAGGTAGCATTTGTATACTTTTATTTGGTTTATTTTTATTTGCTGTTTTCTGGTATTTCAATGCACAAAGACTCACAGCTGCATTCCAAGCAGAAAGGAGGTGGTTGTAGACAGGCTTTTCCTGTATCTTGAAAACCAGGGCTTTGTCTCTACTGTTTCTTTTCTTTGACAACTTGTGATCAGCTTCAGTTTGGTTTTCAGATAACGGAGTGTGTAGCAAAGGTTTTATTTAACAAGCACAGTGTAATTTGGTTTTTCCTCAAAAAAAGGAAAAACCTTTCCCTTTTCCTTTTAAAAGTTTTTTTTTGCTATTGATGTCATTTTGAATACTGACTGCTTCCCTACAAGAAATTCGGTCAGCTGATGGCTTCTTTAATCAGTAACTGAAAACTGGAAACTGGCTGGCCACATTATGGGGTGTTAGATGTGGTTAGGAAGGATGTGCAACCTGTGGACCCACGCTCCGTATCAGCCAGAGTTTATGGAAAAGGAAGTGTTCAGCAGTTGAGCTGGCACTCCTTCARCTTGTTCCTTGAAAAGTCATCCTACGCTTCCAAATGAGAAGGTTATGCTAATAAGCATGGCTGCTTCTAGGAACACCCTGAAATATATGTTTATTGGAAATGTTTTGAGTAATTAATACATTATACTTCAGAATTGTGAAACCTCCAGACTTTTTTTCTCAGAATTTTTTTCTCAGGGAGCAAAGCATTATAGCCTTATAATGCAGGACTGAGCCTAGACTCAACCTCTGACTCCAAAGGAGGGATTCTCTCTGAGCAGGATGAAACCACTGTTTCAGCTTTCAGTAAAATGGAATTTTCTTTGTTCTGTTCCATTGTCTAATCTTTCCTGCTTGTAAGTGCTGTCAATTCTGCACACCTACTATAGTAAGAGACTCTTATTACTACAGTAGTTCTTTTCGTAATAAAAATATAAATCTCTTTCTTGCAAACTGTCAGTCAAAGAGCATGGCAATTCTCCGTTTCTGTGGGATACTTAATCCATTACAGGTTGACCTTCTTGTTGATTAGATTAACATTTGATCTTATGAGACTGATTTATTGCAGTTTTCTGCCTACCCTTTGCAAATTGAATTATTTGGTATTTGGTAAACTCAACTAATGCCATTGCTCAGGAGTAAATTTATTCAGATGAATAAATTTAAAGATTAATAAATAATTTAAAGATTAATAAATTTATTCAGATGAATATTTTGCCTAATGGTGTAATTGATTTGCGAAAAAGCATACTGTTTATAGAAGAGTCATATTTTCTATAAATTAAGCCTGCAAGTGTGTTACCTTAGCCTTAAGGTGTTTGAGGTTTTAGCTGTAAGTGAAACACTGGAAAGTGCTTTGGGATTAGTTGTAGACTGCTGGTCCCAGTGATCCCATGACCTCTGTTTTGCTGTAGGAAGCTGGGAGTCACTTTTTGATCAACTGACCATTTTCAAAGCTTTCACAAGAGAAACATGAAAGCTACAAGAAAAAATGGCTTTTGGCCCRGAAGAGGCAGCACTATGATTTTATGCTAAACATAGCTACCAAAATGTGTGAAATACTGCTGTTTTTTTTAAAGTTGTTTTTTTAAACCCGATTTCTAGACTGAGGAGCTTCTATTTTACTCAGTATGTGTGAGATTTAGGCTCACCTGAGTGCATTGAAGCATTCTTTCCTGAGAAGGGTCAGTCTCACTTTTGTTTAAGACCTGCAGAATTAATAAAAGCCTTTTCGTGACTTGATGTTTTTCTACGAAGGAATATTTTCTCTAAAGTTTCTAAATCTGTGTTCTTGTCTCTTAATTTYTTCAAAACCTAATATTGATTTCTCTAGTTGAGGTAGTTTGCAGGATATCAACGAAGATAGCAGCAGTGGGTTTTACAGATTCATAATATAAATTTATTCTCCAGAGATTAATGGTTTAGGTCCTGTTGTAGAATATGCAACCAGTGAAAGAGAGAACATTCAGCAGTAAGGAAAATACAGTAAAACAAAAKCTGTTCTGCTTAAGCAGAGTTCCTAGCTGGCTATGTGTCCAGTTCTTRTCAGTGCAGCTGCAGTGGGCATTGCAGTGGTACTGAGTCCTTAGSAGCTGGGTCTAGAAGTGGCTTTAGCATTTGTGCAGAGGAGTCCTGCTCTTATGCATGAGGACAGGCTTCAGTTTGGACACCAATGACAGATGCTGACTTGGGCACACACTGACAGGGTGAAGGAAGATACCCGTGTCACTGAAACACCAATCAGGAGTGACAGCTAAATGCAACATAATTGGGTTTTGCATTGCGGGGATTTATTTTTTATTATTATCCTGTTTCAAATGATGCAAAAGACACACTGCAGGAGCCTTCTTTTAAACTCACAYACACATTTGGGTTCTTCCCTGTTCAAAATGCCAGTGAGTTGCTGTAATGCCTCTGCAGATTTATACAGATTAGAGAGGTTGTCGACCTTGTTTTCTGGATGAACACCAGAATCATCTGTGTTCCAGCTCGGATGGGAAAAAGTGTTACTGAGTCAGAATTTTGAAGGTGTAAGAGGGTGATAGAGGTTTGGGGAGTGAAAGCATGGTGTGTGCTCAAGATAGTGCAGAAAGAATGGTACTCCCCCCCATACACTAGGATGGGGGGAGAGGACTGTAGCTGTAAGAAACAATTTCTCATAGGCTTCTTCAGGACAAGTATTCAGGCACTGAGTCCAATGTTTGTGCTTCTTAATGTGGGAGGACCAGGGAATGACCTTGTACTGAACTTCTGTGTGTCTATGCTCCTTAATTGTTGCTGCACTCCTTGTTGTGCTTTGGACTGCCTTCACCAGCTTTCRTCCAGACAAATCTGCCATGGGGAAAGGGGATCTTAACAGCATAGGAGCAACTTGAGGCCAGRGTTTCCTCTTCACTCTCCTCTGTTGCCCAGGATAGACATCCTCATAGAGCARGAGGTTGTGGTAACTAGTTACAAGAGGCAGGGAAGTCTCTAGAAAGAGTTTTGGTTATGTGCAAGAAGAGCAAAGATTAAATCTGGAAGATCTTACAAAAGGGGTGGCAAGAGAATTTTGTGTGATTTGAGGTAAAGATGATAGCCACATTAGAGTGTGGATTTTAGCATCTTTTAGTACAAAGGAACRGAGGGGAGATACGAAAATGAAAGACTCAGTTTTGGCTACAGTGATTTGCAGAAGATGACTGAGCACCTCTGGCATGTCAGATTTGGTCAAWAACAACATATATTTTGCATTTACTGTGTATGCACTGTAAAAGTGATGCTGAGTTTTTGTCAGTGGGAGTGGATGCTCACATTTTGAAATTAATGGAATTAATAAGAGGAATGCAGTTGGTTTGCATGTTTGCTTTTATTTTCTTAGCATATTGAAGGATAATACCTTGGCCCAAGTCATAACAAAGTTAATTGGATGGTAAGGAGTTGAAGACTGTGCAACAGTAGATGTTGTAAATGCTAGCAACATGATTGAACATTTTTTGTGTTTTTTAATTGTTGTTTGATACAGGTTTGTTGATGCTTGTCTTACAATTTATATTGCTTTAAGATTTCATTTTTATAATGTTTAAAACATGTAGGTATTAATTTATAACATGCTTCTGTGATACCATTTTTAGCAGTAGTGTTGCAGATATTTGCTTAATATTTAAAATGCTAATTACAGCTAAAGCTCCAACACAACATTTCTGTATCAGACTGTGGACACTCCATATCCTACAATTAGTAAAACATACACAGATAAGACAATGGTGGGAATTATGCACCCAAATTTAGTTAAATGAGTACTGGATTCTCTGGTAGTTAAAACACCTTAGCTTTACAGCTCTTATTCAATCTTTAGACTTCTCATGGAATTTCTTGTACAAACTGGCTTTCTTTAGTTGAAGTTGGAATGGTATAACTGGCTATGCTGAATTTTCATATGATGTTTTTGGTGTGTTTCAGGGGAAGGTCCATCTCGAGCTGAGATTGGGTGAAGTCATAACAGACACTGGTGTCGTCTGCCACAGGCTCGCAACACGGTAGGACTCGAAATGTAGCTGTGGAGTTATGAGAAATACACTGATTAAAAAGTGTGTAGTGCTTCATTTAGAAATAGTTGGAGAAATCACATTTATTTGGACATTGAATGTTCTTAATCAGAAATATYCTTATGAATTTATAGGATGTGAGATTTTTTTCATTTTTACTTCTCCTTCTCTCCACATAATGTATGTAATTTTCTTCCTAATAGTCTTATATGTTAATAAATCMCTTATCCAATTTAGTCATGGCATAAATACTAAAAAGACATCAAAGGGTAATATTAATGTCCTTCTAATTTGCATTAAGGATGTTACCAGCTAAGTAAATTTGTTGCACAACTTGTGTGGTAAGAATGTTACAGAGCTGACTTAAAACAAATGTTTGCCATCACTTACTAAGGCAGCCTCAGAAGAGCCATCCCGTCTCACTCAAATTGAAACAGAGATGCCGCTGGACTCAAATGGCAGTTAAGATTTCTCTGTCCTCTGAGGATGAGTCTGGAAGACTACTGCTCTCTGGCCTCACCAAAGCCTTCCAGGCTACCTCAAATAATGGCAAAGTTTGTTGGCTTCTGTGAGAAATCTGCTTTATGCTCTCTGGCAGCAGAGCTGTCAAAATCAGAGTGGTGGCATTATACACTTCTAGTTGTTTGACAGTCATGTCAATATGGCACATGCTCTTCTAGGAAAGTTCTGACCAGCCCAATTTTCAGACCAGTATTTAGTAACATTTTCTTGCTGCTTTTGCTAATGCTTTGTCCTGGTAGCCTTTACACCTAGGACCTGTTAACAAATGCARGTGGTCCATATGGTCATCTCCATCACTAGGCCCACTCCTGATATGAGGATGTGCTGGGATAGCTGATGCTGCCTGCCTGTGCATGTACCCTCTRGCCATGCAGGTCGTACCAGAGCTCTGCTCTAGGTACATTTGAACTCTTTCTCTCTGCAGTCTGCTGTGATGAGGCAGAGTGAATACCAGGGACAGTCTGTGCAAGTTGCTGTGCAGRCTCTGAGCTCCAGTGAACTTGTTAGCCAGGGCACAATGTGGCTGGAACACAGCTATACCTCTTTGAGAGCAAAAATTGCTATGTCATTATAGCTGTGCACCACCTGGAGGGCCCAGCCTTCCTCTAGCTGCCACCTGAGGACTCTCATTAAATCATTYTCCATTGCACAATTTGAATATGACCAAGTGATGATGGTCATACACATTCTGAGAAACCAGAGCTCGAACYCCTATCTACCAAGTCCTAGGCTGGCATCTTTTGTTTGTATTGCTATTGGTCCTCAGGCTTTGTGGGAGAGGGGGAAATAGAAGGTGGAGAAAGGCAATTTCTTGCCTTTCTACCCCAGTGTGTCTCTGCTGTGAGAGAGGGTGTATGTATGTGGGATGTACAGGACAGTGGGCTTATCACTGAATTTGGACTGTCCTCAAAGCAAGCCTGGAGGATACTGTGCTTAGAGAGGGAAAAGAAGCACAGTTGTCCTGAGTACCACTTWGAGGTTTTTTTGCTTTGGCCTGTCTGAAAGTGTGTACTGCACTCCTTAGATATGATACAGCCACAGAGCCCTCTGTCCTTGTCCTTTGAATCCTAATCCAGCTTGAGACCCTGTGATGTCCGTGACACTGCAGATAAAGATCAACTGAAACATCCTTCCACTCTCACCATGGTCTTTTTGAGTAGTTAGTTGGTATACTGAACGGCCTTCAGAAGTGTTTGCCTGTCWTTATTTGTTCTGAGAGAGTATGTCATACCACAGCCTGCTGTCTTTTAAAGGTTTTGTCTTCAATTAAGTGGRACCTGATAACAATGGATTGTTCAGTGAACTTTCTGAATGCTAGAAATAGGTGTCTGAAAAGGTCCTTCTGAATATGTAATACAKGCAACTTCTTGCTTCATGAATAGCAGTCAGGCAATGACTACTTTAGCAGTGTGGTTTTCTACCTTGCTGTTCATTTGGCCAGACACATTTTAAATATTTATTCAAATTTTTGCTTATATATTCCTGATTTGAAGACTATTTCATTATGTTTCTACAATGCAGAAAAAAATTCTGATTGGTTTGTGAACCTTTCTGTTGCCATGATTTGCTAGGTATTGTTCAGTGTATTAGCTGCAATGGGTAGAAAAATCATGTGRTTTTAACCACTGAATCATAATGAGCACAGGTCTCTTAGAAACAAAATTTGACAATCGGAGCTCGAGCAAACTTTTGTCTGCTGAAACTATCTTTTCTTGTTGTTGCCTTCTCTTCTGTATCTGACCTTGACACTCTGGCTTTGTCTAGTTTCCACGTTTATTTTTTACTTGATTGGTGAGTGAGAGTAGAGCTTAGCAGTTCRTATAAGAAAATTGGGAAAGAAGACTGTTTCTGGAGTATGTAGTTCTATTGATGCAGGTTTTCATGGCAGTGTGTCCTAGGTGTGAGAAATGAAGGGAAATTATTACACTGGGGGGGGAAAGCCACTTCAGAATGTAGTCCAGCATTTTCTTCATGCCACACTGCTTGCTTTGCAAAGGTCAGCAGCAAACTGCAGCTCTTAACATTTTTCCACATGGTCTGAAATCTCTTTCAGGTTTGTTTCCAGATAGCTTGGTTCTAGTGCTTCAGCATGTAAGAAGAGAATATGGTATTTAAGCAGTCTAAGCTAAATGTCTGTGTAGCTGGAATTTGCCAGTGGGAAGAGCAGAGACAGAGGAGGCAGAACCTTTGTTATAGGTAGGTTATGAGTGAAAAGCAGAGACTAGGGGTTTTAGGGAAGGGCATCTTCCCTAAGCTGAGTATTGGGAAAATAACTGATTTTCCAGTGAACAGCTCGTGAATCTGTTACAGTGAATAAATAAGACACTACTGTAAAAAGATGAGCAAGAATCCAGAATCACTTCATCTTAAAAACTGTTCTGATGAATGTAACACTTGTCTTGTAGTCTTCCTTGACTTCATTTTCAAAATGTATTTTTAAWTTTTTTTAAATGAAGCATTKAGCTATGAAGATAAACAATACGCTGCAAATGACCTCATAGATATAATTGGTTGAACGTTCAGATTTGCAAGGAGTACAAAAGCTGCAGCTGTTTAAAAATACCTTTGAGACACTTGCTTTTTTAGGCCCCAGAATAGTGCTTGTTTTCAGAAATCACATATACAGGCTAAATGAAGACTCAGCCTAATTAGGAAACTTTTTTACCTCTCCAGAAAATATGAGCTTGCCCTTAGGTCTTTATCAGTGTGCTCTCTGAGCCTATTCACATTGCTGCCACCTCTGCATTCCAGAAAGCCTGGAAAGCAGCTGGGGCCTTGCTGAGCCAGCCTGTACTGCTGTGGAGCATGCTGTGAACAGTCAGCTGGATGAATGGATGGAAAAATTCATCTGAATGAAAGGGCAAATTAAAATATTTAAGTGCTGAGCTCTTGAACATTAGGTAGTAGATTATTAGGTAGTAGATTAYTAAAAAATGCAAAAGTCAAGTGTGCTTCCTTAGCCCTTGCAGAGGAAGCAAAAAAATGCAGTTCAAAAACTGTTACCTAATAGCTTCTCCTTAGGAAGCATTCAATACTTTTGTTTAGTCTTAAACCACTAAGCTGTTGTGCTTCATCAGAGGCCCTAGTCTCAGCCAGCTGCTGCAGCACAATCTCCTGGACTGAATCCCTGCAAAAGAGATTAAAAGGAGAAGCATTGGTAGATTAAAAAGTTGCATTGACAGTACAGGCACYACATTCAAACTGCTTGTGTCCCCCAGCAGCTGCTGCTGTCATACTCTGTAAGAACCACAGCTCTCACTTTGGGTGCTCCTTCTGGGAACASTTTGCTACTTGTGGGCTCCCTCTGCAGAAACTGGTGCAAAGCCTGGTGCTCCTTGTGACTGGCCCCCATAAATGTTTTTCATCCCAGTTACAGGACTGGGGATGCAGGCTCTTGATGCGTACATTGACATAACACAGAKAGCAGAGCTACAGCCTGCTGATCACAGACCTTTGCTCAAGTGTGTCAGATGAAAACCAACATGCATGGACTGTGTGGTCTGGTGCCTTCCTGTAGCTGCATTTGTATTAAATACTGTTGTGCCATGGAGTGAGCCAGCTTGAGTGCTGGGAAAAAGTAAATCACACTCAGTAGGTTTGGCTTCTCCCCTCTCTGTCCTTCATTCACGAAAGATCTCACACTGTGTTCCTCCACACTTCAGAGCCACAGCCTTCTGGCCCTCTTCAGTCAGCTGCTGCATGTTGTGACTATCAACTTCTGGACTGTGAAGGCCATCTCCTGTTTGTCACCTGTTAGAAATCTGTCTGTAGTTTTAAGAACATTTTTAAGACAGACCATGGAAAGAAGTGGTCAAGACTTTCCCATGTTTCCGGCTGCTTCCGCACACACCCCTTTGTGTTGACACACAGCTTCTGGCAGCTGCTTGAGCAATATTGTATTTTATTTTTTTTCTCCTCATGCTTTCTATGCTGAAACAGGCCTTAATCCTGTGTGTACTAGAAACTGCACTTTTCTATTTTCTGTACTGCAGAGGAAGGAAAATGACCAGGGAAAGATYTGTTTCTTCAGGCATGCTGGGTTGAAGTGTTTGAACTAAGTCACAAACAGTGTGTGTCTAGCCATGTTACGTGAATTCATCTGAAAATCAATGGTTTGTATTTCTCYCCTAAATCTTTATGAGCCACCACTTCCCATACACAGAAACTTTTCCTGCTTTACAACTGAAGTACTCGGAAAGGATCCCTAGACTTTTTGTAAACTTTTCCCCGCCATTTCTAGAGCACTTTCTGGGCAACATATTTGTATTTGGCACAGAAAGGTGTTTCCCCAGAGGCTTCAAGGCCTCTGGGCTGACCAGACAACTTTGTCTCATCTGTCAGAGCACCACAGACAAGGAACAGCAGATACATGCATTTGTATTTATTAAATAAAGAGGAGGGCTCCTTTAGATAGCTTTRTAGCAATCTGTAGGCTTTGCTGTGGTTAAGCTACTAGAGGCAASATTTAGAAGCAGTGTTCTGTATTTAGCAAGATGACATCTTGCAGCATGCCTGAAGGAACAGGCCGCTGAACTCCTGTTGCAAGTCAAGAGTGAGCTGGGATCCTGGCTCCCTGATCATCCTTTGAGAATTCCAGCATGTGTATGTAATTAGTCACATTTAAATGTCTGTATTTATTCAGTGTCCCCAGCTGCTCCTTCAAGTGTTGTCTTATGTCTTGTCTCTTAGTTTTAAAAAAGCTTGGAAACATCTGCTTTGGAGATCTCACCCTTCCTCCTCCCTGCTTCTTTTATTCTCCCACCCAGTAAATCTATACAGCTAAATAACAAAGTATGTGCTTYAGTAGCCCCTGCTGTCTTTCAGATGTAGTAACACAGTTTCCCAGTAAACAATTCATAGGTCTACAAATACACTATCARTGCTGAAATTTTATTTGGCAAATGAAGCTTTTGTAGCTGTGGTATGGAAGATGTGGCTGCTCTGCATTAATTTACAGATTAAATGCTGTGCAACTCTCTTGAGGGCTCTACAAGATGTGTTCCGACCATGTGGAACAAAGTTGAATGGGCAGCTTACAAGAGCAAGCAGGAAAGGAGACAATAAGTAGGTATGACATCCCTAAGATAAATACTTCAGGGATTATTTARAGAACRGTGACTGAGCTGTGGGCTGTAAAARCCTTCTGAAGAGGAAGAGGGAGGTAAGGAAGAAGGTTTCATTTGTCAGGTGTGGTTAAAGCGGACGGTCTCCGCAAAGGGGTGGGAGTCCTGGGACTTGGTGATGGTTCCCCAGCCTTCCCTGCCACATGAATAGAGCACAGAGCATGCAGTGAGCAGCATCTGRCCTTCCACTCTGACTGCTCACATTWTAGATCTGAATTTCCTTGTCTGTGAGCATTGTTGCTCACTGGTTGACAACCACTGCCCTAAATCAGATTGACTTTATGTAACTGTTTAAAAATCTCTTACGCCATATGATGTTTCTAAGGTTAAGGTAAATTATGCTTAATTTTGAAAATTTCAGAGGCTCTGTTTTGTTGGCCACAACTCATGAAGGGCAAAATTACGTATATCAAGTCTGGTTGGAAATGAGATAATGGCCATTCCTGCTTTTGGATCAGCAGGCTGGATCCTAATCTAAAGCATAAGAGGAAAACATGATCCCATCTTGTCTGGTGCAGGTTTGCTGTTTTCACCTGTGATTACATTTAGAGACACCTTGAAAAACTACAGGAGTGTAGCTAGTCCTTCAATCATGGAACATGCTTAAATGCATTTGTGTAAAATTAAAGCATATATAGGCATCATYTTTGAGTCATCTGAGAACTTCCCTCTACTAACTAGCTTGTTTCCTGTTTTTATCATTTACTTACTAGTAAATAACTGTCTTAATCAAAGGAATAAGTAAAGAATTTGTCTAAAGGGTTGGATTAAAGAGAAAGCTTGGCTGTATTTACCTATTGATGCTGAAGACCAAATTTTGGTGGCTTTCTGTTGTGGCCCTCTCTCTGATGCTGTTAAGAGTCCAAAGCAGGAGTGCATGCMGAATGACCAGTGAAATTTTAGATAATATTTTTCTGTGCTGTTTTGTTGGGAGGGTTTTTGTTTTAGTTTTTGTTTGTTTGTTTTTTTCTGGATTCAGTTTTAATGCAGAAAACACTTGGACTCATTAGCTTGATTAAATTTCTGTAATCTCTCATAGTGCAGTTTTCTTTAATAGGTGATGGTGAAGTCTAGTTATTTGTCAGGGGTGTAGAGCAGGGTTTGCCCCACTCTTTTGGGTGTGGTGTGCCATATACAGTATTTTCCTTTTCCAAACTGGAATTGTTGTTCTGCAAAAGTGTCAGCAGGAGCCAGGGGATGTTCCTCCATGGAGTGAATGCTTTTTTTGCTTTGTGAGGCAGCAGTGCTCAGTCTCTTGATGCTGTGTTGGTCTGGGGKAAGGCTGCAGCTCCTGCTGAGTGTGGGGATAGCCTGATGCCAGAGCTGGCAGTGGCTGCTCTTGCTGTGGTGTTACAGCTCTCAGTGTTCTTTGCCTGCATTCGGAGCTGCTCCCTGAGYCACCCAACCTTCCTGGGTTTGCTGCTTCCAGTTTAGAGAACATGCATTTGTGTTGCTTTACAGAAGTTTCTACTCTGCTGCAGAGAGCCATTTTGAACTCACTTCAGGGTCAAATGAAGCTTATTTTCTTGCCTAAAATATGACCTGAATCAATTTAGGGGAAGAAAAGGTATTGCTGACTACAAGAAGGCTGGTTTAATATATGGACAATCAGTTCAACTCACAATATTTTGAAAAATTTCAACTTCTGTTTGCTCCTGGGAGGGAATGCTAATGAAGGCATAAAGTGGCTTCACAGCTTCATTTTGAATGAACTCATGCATCCATTAAATGTGTTACAATCTCCTTTCTCTGGAGAGCCACCCCTTCATCAAGCTGCRCCTTTTCCTGCAGGATTGCATCTTAATCATGCTTTTAATCTTGTATGGGTTTCATAACAAACTGGTGGGGGGAAGATGTTAAATCACATAGTATCTGGTATTTTCATCATGAAGTGCTGCAATGCTGTGGATTTTAGGAGGGCAGAGGGAAAGAGAGAACAGATATGTATCTTTCTAAGGCCTTAACATCGTGCATCTTTTTTTTTTCTCCGAGCTCTCGTACCATTGTGTTTACCCTGCCTCTGCTTTGCTTCTTTTCCCACTATAATCTCTGTTGACTACTTTGTAGCCTAAATAAAGTTTCAACTGTTTGCTCTCCATTAAACCTCCCCATATATAGAAATACTACCTTCTGCTACTGTGTTTTCCACTACATGGAATTTGTTTCACACTTCTGTGTTTTTGTATTCAGTGTTTCTTCAGTGCTTCCCCTCTGCCCATGAAATCCCTTTGTTTATGCAAATTTCATGCAAGTGTCATTTTATCTGTAATCCCAATCAACAGCAACTTCAATTAGACCCTCCTACATCAGAACATGTTTTAAAGTGCTCACAATTTGAGATTGAACAGTCATCACATGGCTCTCTGGAACAGGTATAAAACTCAGTTTGTAATTAAGGACTCAAATGTAAATCTTATATCATTCTGTTTCAGCGGTGAGTGCTGCTGTGTAAATAATGTGACAGTACTTCCTGTTTTACACAGAGTAGACACAGACTGGGATTATAAATGGAGGCAAATTATTCAAGCATAAATCCTTTTGGCAAATGATTTAATTTCTAAATGTACTTGAGGTCACAGTGTTGAGGTGCTTTGGGGGCATTGGAGAACATTCCTGTAGTGTCTGTGTTTGTAAAAGCTGCATGGATTTTGAGAACTGTGAATTATTAGCACCTTCAGCAGTCTGCCAGTGCCCCAAATGTCTGCAGTTTTTACTTCACTGWTGTCCTTAATGATAATCAGCTGGAGCAGTTCAATTACATTTGAGGTAGGGCC
Source organism: Malurus melanocephalus (assembly GCF_030028575.1). Taxonomy (NCBI): domain Eukaryota; kingdom Metazoa; phylum Chordata; class Aves; order Passeriformes; family Maluridae; genus Malurus; species Malurus melanocephalus. The sequence goes on along the minus strand of NW_026623233.1, from coordinate 8,790,606 downwards.
CCAGGAGGAACCAGTTAGCTGTCCTGCAGCATGACCTGGATCAAAAGTTTATTTGGAATACACAGTATTTAGTGTAATACAAGGGTGAGCTTGTATGCTGTTTTGTTCTGAATGACTCTTGGGATTCCTACAACTTCTGTGGCARGCACCATCCAAAACCAGTGCTTCAGAAGTTTCTGAAGGAGCAATGTGATGGGGAGCAAATTACAAATCACACTTGTCTCTGCAAATTTTTTATCTGTTGCTCAAAGAGCAATACTTGCCAACAATATCATTAGGTAGCACAACAGAACTAGGCGTAGCCATCAAGGTAGGACAGAAACAGGGGAAGCTGGAGGGTAAAGAGGAAGTTGCAGGGCCCCAAGTGTTTAGGTTGGGCAATTTTTTTTTTTTGGTCATTTTTTGTTGGTTTTTTCTTTTTTTTTTCAAATATAAGGAGAATAGAGACATGGTGCACRATACCTATGAAACACTTGTCATTAACTTCATTGTTCACAGAAGGAACAATGTTGAGAGGAAGTTATTACTAGAAGTCTTACAGTGGATGTGGCAATAATGAGAAAGTATCCCTTGCCCTACTCCATCTGGATGAGCTAGGAATCATGTTTGTGCTTCTGGGTACATTATAGTACTGAAAATGCAACTACTTATGTGCTATGATTGAGTACTTTCCAGAGTCCACAGTGCTAAAATCACCTGGTATTTGCTGTTTGTCCCCCTACTTCTCTGTCTTGGTGTAAACCTTTGACTTGAATGCCATTTGCTGGAAATTTCAGTAAGAAATCGTGGAAAAATTCATCTGTGTTGCTAATTATGTATTTGTAAATACAAAACGCTTGTGAATCAGATTAAAAATATTTTCATACATGTTTTTATTTAATAGSACTTTGAGACCTGCATTTTCACCACCCCACTCTTTTGCTTTCTGCTGTACAAGGTAGACTGGTAGTTTCTGTTATGGTTTCGTTCTCATAAATACTAAGAGAAAAGGAAATACTCTGCAAAAAACTTCAGTAAGCACCGAAATTGTCAAGGAGGCTGTGCTTTTAGAAGCAGTAATGTCTGCAATTAATTTTAACTTATTTTACAGTTGACTTGCTTCCAAGCTGATGGTTTGGTAATTTCATGCAAGCTTCAGAGGCAACAATTCAGCTCAACTGTATACAGCTGCAGATGTACTCACTGCATATGGTTTTGCCCTTTTAGTGGTTTGACAGTCACTGCTGTATTGTCTAGTTATATGCCCCACCAGCCCAAATATCATGTTTATAAAAGGTGGCACAGTGTGACAGCAGACTYTCACTATTTATGTGCTGTTCAGGCAAAAGCTGCTGAAAACTGCTGTGTGCAGCCCTTTCATTCTTAGGGACATCCAGGGGTGCTTTCTTCTCTGCATAGCCATGGAGTTTAATAAAATTAGTAGAACTGGAGTATCTTTTGAAATCTGTACCACTTACACAAATTTTGTGGAAAACACCAACTGATAAAAAAAAACGATCAGAGGGAGATTGACTGTCAAATATAGATAGAAAGTACTTTTTTTAAGCCTCTATCTTAGGGAGACCAAGCTAAAAAGGRTACTGTTAAACTCAGAAGTGTTCATGGAAGAGGTACAGGAAGAATAGAAGAGCTGGTAAATGTGTCTTACARTGAGTAACTGAGTTATGCAAGAAAAGCTTTGATGACACCAAGTTGTGGGGGAGTGTTGATCTGCTGGAGGATAGGAGGGCTCTGCAGAGGAGCCTGGACAGGCTGGATCGATGGGCTGAACCCAATGATATAGGCTGCACCTTGAGTACTGTGTCCAGTTCTGGACTCCTCAGTTTAGGAGGGACCTTGAGGTGCTGGAGTGTRTCCTAAGAAGAGCAACGAAGCTGATGAAGGGTCTGGAGTGCATGTCCTATGAGGAATGGCTGAGGGAGCTGGGGTTGCTTAGCCTGGAGAGGCAGAAGCTCAGGGATGACCTTATCACTCTCTACAACAACCTGAAAGGAGCCTGTAGCCAGGTGAGGGTCAGCCTCTTCTCCCAGGTAACCAGTGACAGGTCAATAGGACACAAGCTGTGCCAGGGAGGGTTTAGGTTGGACATTAGGAAGGAGTTCTTCACAGAAAGAGTGATTGGGCATTGGAGTGGGCTGCCCAGGGTGGTGTTGAAGTCACTGTCCCTGGAGGTGTGTAAGAAAAGACTGGATGTGGCACTGAGGGCCATGGTCAGTTGGACAAGGTGGTGTTAGGTCGTAAGTTAGGCTTGGTGATTTCAGAGGTCTTTTCCAACCTATCTGGTTCTGTGAAATCACAATATGCACAATATTTAGAAAAGAGTCTTTTTGAATGTATTGTTAATTATTCTTACTATAGTGATAATCAATGTTTGGAAGCTCAAGGCTGGTGGGAAACAAGTAGTAAAACCATTTGGGGGGTGTGTGTGTTTGTTTGGTTTTTGTCATGTGAGGAGTTTCATGTAGAACAGGGTAAGGATATTTTCATAGTTGTGATTCCTTTGAGTTAAGGCTTGTTTGCTTTTAAGAAATGTGCTGTCAAGATGAAGTAGGTATCATGAACTGGTTGCACAACTTTGCTTTCATCATTGTCTCCAGAGAGGCCAGACTATGTGATCCTGAAGATCCCTTTTGGTCCCAAATTATGAGGATAAACTTAATGCAAGTATGAACTGTTTGTGCAATARCTGGAATTAAAAAGCTGATGAGGGCTACTAATTACAGCTGGTTATACTAGCATGCCCTAATGATGACTGACTATGCTCTGACTATGCCCTAATCTGCATCTTATTTTTCCATAAGAAGATCTGAAGTGACAAGCCACTAAAAACTTTAATAAGGAGCACTTTACATTGTGTTTCATCTCCAGAGGCTTAGTGCTGTACAAGCAATGGTGAAGCAGACTCTTCTTTGGATAGGATATCATAGGTTATAGCTAAACCTATGGCACAACTGACCTTTCAGAGTAGAARGTAAAATGGGACAGGTATGCCAGTGGAAGTTGTTTACAATTTGTGTAATGCTTTGCTCCTGGTAGGGGGTACCAGGTTTACCATTCGGATGTGCTTCCATTGTGCAGGTAATCATAACTGGTGCTTTTTCGCATCCAAAAGATCAAAGGGATTTTGTCTTCCATTGAAAGTCTGTGGCTTCCTCCCCAGGCACCTTCTGGGTATTCCTCTTGATGWCTCAGTAGTAGGCAGTCCCACTGTTGTGTAGTAGGTATTCTCCTAACATGTTAAAAATTGTGGAGAGTCTTAAGAGTCTGGTGCTTTCCAGTTGTAGCATTGCAGAGGATGATGCTTTATTAAGGAGGTTTCACTACTAATGGAAGATTTTATCTACAGGACTTACTTTCTTTGGTGTTGCCACAGAATAGCCACAAAACCTCCTTCTCAGAATTTCTGTATTATATTCAGTGTGATCCTTTAGGCACAGAACACTATTGCATGTCTCTTTGTAGGACCAGAGGAATGATTCAAATTAGACAGATCACCATCTCATGATAGCTGGTTTTGAAATAAATGGTTTATGAATCCTCCTTTTGCCAAGTCAGGGACACTGATAAGGATTTTTCAGTTAATTTCATAGGAAAGTGTATTACAAAATGTGCTTTTTGATGCTTGTGATGACTGTGCTTTTTCAATGGGGCTTTGAGCAACTTKATCTAGCTAAAGGTGTCCTTGCCCATGGCAGGAGAGTTGGACCTATATGATCTTTGAGGTCCTTCCCAACCCAACCCATTCTATGAATAACTCAGTTTGCATCAATATAAAAGATTTAGGTAAATGAAACTTAACAAGCCTATTGGTTTTACTGAAGAAGACTCTGTAGTTTCTTCCCACCTTTCACTGACTTGGTGTATCTGATTTAAATTGAATGTTTCTGGTTTGGGTTGGTTTTGTTTTGTTTTGTTTTTTTAATAAAGCACAATTTTTGAGGATATAATACCCTGATTTCAGTGTTAAATACTGTGTGGTTTTAATTTTTGCTTCCTGTGCTTGATTACTGCATTGTCCATAATCACAATGAGATACATTAACATCTTTTTAGATATGTAAATCCTGACAGCATAAAGTTATTAGTATTATTTTGTGAATTCTAGTTGGAGAGCATTTTTATGCTCACTGTGACAGAATTTGTATAACATTAGCCCATTTCTCTTATCAAAACAAATTAAATGCACCAGCATTACTTTAGAACTTAGATGGTAACTTAACTGCCATCAGGTCTCAGCAGGGCTGATGAATCAGCTTAGTTTGAATTCCTTAATGAAAGTATTGCAAAGTAGAGCAAAGATCACTGCCCTTTAATAATAACTATTGTTAATCAAGATCCCAGATTGTCTGATTATTCACATAGATGCAATCAAGAGTTGTTCTGAATTGTTTCAAGTTGCTTTTTAAAGCATTATAGTTTCTATTTCAGGTGTGCTAAAGCATTCTCGTTACAGAACTTTGTAGCCTTCATGAGGTGTTTGAAGGTGTTTGAAGGCACCTTTRATTGCTTTCCAGGTTCACAAATAATTACTTCTTTTCTTTCTAAATTACAACCGTTTTTTGTTTGCTTTTCRTTTAGAAAGGTGTATTTGTTGCTACATATAATTAAATATATGATGTGAAAATCTATGTGGAAGAGTATTCAAGAATTTTAGTAGAGAAATCATTACACTTGGATTGGGTAGGGATGAGAAGAAGCTGGCTGGGTTTACATTCTGTCAGTGCTATAGCTTTCGTTAAACCATCTCATTCCTTTGTCTTCCCTTTCTCTRTGCATCCCACTTCACCCAAAAGATGCATCTCAGCTGATGCATTTTCTTGGCCCAAGAGTTCTGGTTGTTGTGCCCTGTGGTTCAACAGTGTCATGGCATGAGATTTAGATGCTCTTCTCCAGTCTGCTGTTCTTCATGTTCTCCCAGGTGTTCTAGGTGTGTCAGCTCAGGTGACTTACCAGCTTGTCTGAATTTTTATCTAAAATATTCCTATCTGTGGCCAGGTGGGGATATCTGTTTGACTTGAACCTGCTCAACACTTGGGAGAAGACTCTAGGATGTGCTGCTTCTTTTAAGCTCTTTTGTTTCTTAGAGTGGAACACCCCCATTCTCACACACCTACCCACTCCCCACCAGGGTGCCTTATTTCCTTCTCTCTTTCATAAGTTCTTTAAAGCTTCTGCTTTTAACTTCTTCCTTACCCTTTTACTTAACTTCATAATAAGATTCCTGCCAGTAGGCTCAAAAGCTTTTGGTTGGTGTCTTGGTAACTTTTTTTTCTGCCAAGTATCACACTCTGGGATCGATTTCTGTCATTCCAGTAGCTTCTTCATTTTGTCTTCCTTCTTGTCAGTGAACCATCTAGCATTTGTAGATGCTTCTGTCCTCTGCAGGCTGGTGGAGGGGAATAGTCAGGATGTGTTCATGCAGCTTGCTTTGTTTGGTGATTTGCTCATGCATGTACACAGTGACATGTAGRGACTGCCTGAAAGGGGGAATTGTGCTCTGTGCCCACAGCCCCCTCCTGGAAGCAGGTTAAACTTGGATAGGTGTCAAGTCAGAGGTCACTGCAGTTTTCTTTCCATAAAACCTGCATATCCYATACAGAACATTGAGCCAAATATACCTTTTCCAAGCAAATAAAAATGACATTGGAGATTTTTATGTCACAGTCTGGCTTCATTATTTAGCCATAACAGCCTTTCTGCCTCTGACTCCCGTGATGCCTCATGGTCTTCTTTCTTTTCTTATCAGCCTGTACAGACACTGTCTCATTGCTTCCATTTGGGATTGCTGCAGGCTACAGTTGGCTCACCTAAAGCTGCTGTCTGGGCTCTAATCATTTGCTCTCTAATGTAATTGTTGCTGTTTAGTGCTTCACTCCTCTTGCATTTCTCATCACGTAGCTTTAATACGAGTTCTTCTGCAACTGCCTTGATATGTTGACCCATTCCCTGGCTTCTTGCCATACTACATGAAATTCAAATTTCTTCACTTGCCCCTACAAGAATCAATACAGTAAAATCATTAAGCAAGCAAATTTATCCTTTCCTCATTGTACCTCTTCTTTTGTTTTGCTATTCCATTATAATTTTTATATACTGCTTGCTTTACTCTAACTTGTATTTGAGTCTTTTGTGTTCTCTGAGTATCAGCATGTACCAGAAATAACTTCTCCTTGTTAGCCTTTCTCTTTTCTCTTCTGTTGTTAAGCTCTTGTTCCCTGTTAATAGCTGGGTTGCCAGTCTGAGACCATGGCAGAAGGAAATGGTGATGTCAGTGCCAGGAATAGTCACTAAATCAGTGTGGTTCAAAATTTCAGTGAGCTTGTGTCTCTGCTTAAAGCCTGAGGGCACTGTCATAGAGGATAATTTAACTGTTTTTAATATTGACATAACTGAAGAGTTTTCTGAAGAGGCTTTTAGGAAGCTTGCAACTTTCCTGTAACTGACTCATAAACTGGCTTAATTACTAATGGATTAACTCCTTGTCCAAAAGAACAGGATGGCTGACACASACTTCTTAGTCTGCTGTCTTTAGTATGGAGTACGATGGTACTCTGTGCTTTTAAAGGTCTTTCTAGAGTGGATATTGGGAAACAAATGGAATGTTTTAAACTGTAGTATAGAGGACCCTCCCATATTAATAGCAGAAAAAAAGTCTATTTTTAACTTCTAAGAAATGTATAGATGTTTAATGATATAAGATGTTTGCAGTTTGTTTGAAGTGCTACTGGTTTTAGGGATCCATATATTTTGGCAGTATTTCTGCCTTTTATTTAATGAAGCAGGTTTTTTTGCATTGGATGTAGTTTTGTAATATCTCTAATAGTGTTTGGTTTAGAATGGGGAAGTAGGGTTGGTGCTCATTTGCTTTCACTTGCTTTCTATAGGTTATTTGTTGGCTTTGTATGAGTATTTGTCCCTGTTTTGCTATAGAATATCTTCAGTAAAATATCTGGGAAAGAAATTTTTGCTTGAACCCAGACACTGGCAGTCAAGTCCTTTTCTCTCTCAGAAGGAAATCACCATTGGCAGTCTTGTGTCAATAACAAGAATATGTGTATGTGACAGAAATTGTGAGCTTACAGTGCTTTCCACAAAGACCAAAAGCTAATTTACATGCTGCATGAGGCTGCAAAAACTGTTACAGGTCAGCTTAGGAAGGAATCTGGTCAGGGTAATATGTGTTTAACAACATGTTCAAATATTTCACGGGACTATGACTATTTTCAGCTGAACTGGGAATGAGGAAGAAAAGGTAGTACTTAAGTGGGGTTGCAGCTGTAATCTCAATTTCAAKGTTTCTCTTGTGATTTTGCTGTAGAGGCTTTAGGGGGTATTCTAAAGGGGAAAAACCCAAAATAGTTGCCAGCRCAACCTATGCCTCTGATGCACTTCAGGTCTATCAAAATGGGAGTTGTTTTGAATGTATAATGTATTTTGTATATAAATGTTTCAGAGTCAATGCCTCAAGTGCTGTACAGTCTATATTCTAAGGGAGTACACACTGAGTGAATAGCTGGTCCAGGTGAAGTGCCATTTATTTGAATAGGGCAGATTTCATTTAGTGCCACAGACTTTTTTGGGGCAGAATGAGTTGCCACATAAATGGGGGGAAAGTAGCTCCATTTAATCTTTTCAAAGGTTAAGGAGATGGCAAGTGTTTATTTGCTTGTAAGCCAGAACTTGTTTGTTCACCAAAATATACTCAAAAGAGGAGTATATTATCCAGAGAAGATGGGTTACCRCTGGAGTTCCTCAAGGAGAGTGGCTTTTCTGGAGGGGCAGTAAGAGTGGTGGCATGATAGACTGGAGAGCAGCAGTGTGGATGAGGATTGGGTAAAAACTCTGGTCTCAAGTTTCCTGGAGAGATGAAATTATGTAATGGGAAAATGTCTTGAAAAATCATGATGATGAAGCAAGTATTGATGTATTTTATTCACTAAGGCTATATCCTTGGACATTGTTTCATTGTTTCCTTTCCCTGGTTCATTCAGCTATGGCATGGTCAGTGGTCACCAGACACTACAAAGTGCTGTAACATTTTGTATCTGTGTGGGGCATAACTTGAAAGTGAACCAGGGCACATCATTGCAAACAATTCCCACAACGTGAGAACTGCTACCAGAGGAAATGGTCTGTTCCCAGTACAGACAAACGTTCAGGTGAGAACAAGAGTAGGAAATCTTGTTTTGATACAAATAGCTYACTTCCAAAAGTGAAGGAATAGGCATTTTTAAAATATTCTTCTGCTGGAGTKCACTTACTGGGAAGTGGGCATGATCCTTTGGCTTCACATGATCATCTGGAGAACAATGATTTGATTCAATAGGTGGATTTGGTATTTTTAGCCTCCTTATTCTCTGAGGAAAGATGCAAGGCAGAGTCAGATTATGGCAGCGTAAAAAAATTTTGAGAAGATTGGGACATAATAATCTCAGTATTTTTAATGATGAAGGCAGAGGGGAATTTCAAACCAGGATTGAACAAACCATAAAAATTTTTGTCTTATTCCAGRAGAAACTGGCCACTTGGTCAGCCTCTTGACAAAAAAAGGGTTGTGTGTTTATGTTAAATCCTCAGTGGAGATCCAGTAGGTTACTTTGTGGAAGTGAAGAGTAAGTGCAAGTCTTGTCTGAAGGTGCACAAACAGCAGTTCAGATGTAGCATTTGGGATGCTGACTCTGAGTCTGTCTAGGAGATAGAGAATTACGAGAGCAGTCATACAGTGACACATTCTCCTGACCTCCAAAAATTTATGATTCAGGGAATTTCTGAACTAGACAAAGCACCTTTTTGCTTATTGGTGGTGAACACAGTTACATTCAGAAAAAGCCCCACTGAAACACRTGAATGTAACTGCTTTATTAAAGTTGTGGTAAAGGGAATAAGAAGGAGGCCTGGTAATAATTCCTGCTTGCAGTGGAAGGCATAAGTCAGCTCACTGATCTGAGAGCAGCTGCCATGTGCCCGCACAGAAGTGAGGTTGGCCAAGGTGCACATCAAAGTCTGCCATGCAGCATTACATCAAAGTTCCTCTTAAACCTCTGGGAATGAGTAAGGAGCTCATCTCGTGGTGCAAAGCTGTGCCAAACAAAGAGAAGATTCAAGAATGAACTAAACATTGCAAGGAAAGGACACCACCTCTTTACTGTCAGACTGGGCAAAAAGACTGGACTACTCCATTATGAAGTTAAAGATTAATACCCTTATGTGCCATGAGAAGCCCAGTCACAAGGAGAGACTCTTTGTTTAGAGATGCTCTGTTATCCCTGGAAGACAAGATACTCAGGATAGTATATATGTTGCAAGATGACTCCAGTTAATAGAGAAGAAAAATTGGGAAGGAAAAGAGAGAGAGATTTAGAGGTACTTAAGAAGCTAAGTCACATATGCACCTCTGGGAAGTGTACCTGACCAAACAAGTACTTAGCATAAGCTAAGGATGCATTGTTTTGATGATAGTTCTGACAAATCTACCAGAAGTTTGCTTTTAAGTTGGTGCTTGTCTGGTCAGGCTTACCTTACAAAGTACTGAGTGTTCAAGTAATCATCAGATTTAATCACTGGAACAAGCAAGGAGGAGGAAGTCTCTTGTCTTTGACACGATGCAGAGCAGAACCTGAGTATGGCCACAAAAATGTGTGTATGAGATGGAACAAAGTCTCAAGATAAAGAAATAAAAGGTGGAGCAAGCGGAGGCTGGAGATAGAGGAATGGTAAGATTAGTAAATAGATGATAGATGAGTAAACTTAGTAAACATCCCAGAGACTAAACAATATTGATCCCAGAGACCAAGCAATGAAAGTGCATGGTACAACGATAGAAAGGGATTGTATAGAAAAAAATATATGTATTTGTTTTCTCTGGAGGAATCACAGTCTGATTTGAGAAAAGAGAATAGGAGTAGTGTTCTGGTCCCTACCCTAGGCTGAAATTGGGGAAATAACTGAACCTGAAGGTAATTTATTCTGGAAGAACAGTAAATACACATACATGTTTTAAGAACAGCTAAGTCCCTTCTGGTTTCTTTTCTTTATATCTGTTTTTGCCTTGGTTGTCTATTCTGACACACAAGGAGGCTGATGAAACATATGCATCTTGAACTAATCTCACTCAGCCTGTAATTTTTGAACAGTTTTTGCAGTTCCAGGGAAGGAGCACGGAATGCCTGTGGACTTGGATCATTCTGATGTTGCTCACCTRTGTTAAGCCTGGTTTTGAGAATGTTTGTGTCAGAGATCACAGCCCACAGTTCTTAGCTGTCAACCCAGAGGCAGAGGAAATACCCATACTGTCAGATATGACTTACTTAGTCATTGTTGAAAACTCTCTTTATTTTTTTCCAGACCTTCTGCTCCTGCCATCCTCTCAACTTCTGTAGGCACAAGGGCATGCTTATGGTGTGTTTAGGTTTTTGAGGTTTGCTCTTACCTGCTGGGTATTTTCCATAGTTTATTTACTCTTGTGAAGGTTTGGTCATGAACCACATTGAAAACTGAACAGTCTTGTTTCTTGAAACCTATTAATTTTATAAACCACATGCAAAATATAGKGAGGCAGCTGCGTTGAGAGTTTTCTTATATGACCCAGCACTAACCTTAGCTCTGCCCAGCCAGGCAAACTGTGAGGGATGGCTCACTGTGCCCCAGCTGGGCTCCAGACAGCTAATGATGAGAAATTACCGGTTGAGTAGAAAAGATTCTGGCAGCCACCAGGGTTTGTTTTGTTTTTTTTTCTCTGGGGTCTGATGAGTTGTAATTTTTGAATAATCTTGATTGTCTGGGCTTTGTTTCATCATTCTAGTACATGTAAGTTAAGTTCATTCTGCAGATGACTAGAACAAGGGCATTTTATTTTTACTGGCTTTGTTCACTGTCTCCCACTGTGCCTCCCTTTCCTGAGATGATACCTTTATGACACATTTTTTTCTTTTTCATTTAATCCAGATATGAACTGTCAGTCTAAATAACGTGATGGCCATGTGGCAGAATTGAGATTCTGTTTTATTGTCTCTCAGTAGCCGACATTTTGATCTAGCTCTTTTCCTACTTGCCAAGTGAAGACAGTGTTTTGGTACCAGGCTGGGAGAGGAGGGGTGTTAATTGACTTAGCAACTTTCCCATGGCTGTAACAAAAGCAACCCTAACATTAGAGTATTTTGTMGCTAAGAAGTGTTCTAATATGAGCCAAACAGACCTGTGCCATGTTGAATTTTATTGTTTCTCCTCAATAATTTTTAAGATACAAGAACTAGAATGAGCATCTCTCCAAGCACAGCCTCCCTTCCTCAAAATCTTCTCTTCAGTCTTTTGCCTGATTTCTTTAACATTCGTAAACAATAACTGCTTTTAAAGTACCTGAAAGGCTTGTGATGCATTCTATTGGTGTCTGTTTCCTGTTTTCCTACATTTTGTTTCTTTCAAGGTTGTTTTTGCTTTTCTAATTCCAGCTGCTCACAAAGAGGCATCTTACTCTTAAGTCATCATGAGTGCACAAGAACATCTGTGTATTTCGTTTTACTCMTTTTCTTTGTTTCCTTTTGTTTCTGCTTTTTCCCCAGAGAACAGAACAACTACCCTCCTGTGTAAAATGCTCCTCTAGTCTAGCCTAGTACTGTTTCTTGTACTCACTGGTGAGTGATACATCAAGTGGTGTGATTGCTCCAGTGTTGCCCCCTTCCTGATCACCAATTTGGGATTTCCTGAGTGGAAGGAGGCTTCTGGACCATTAAGGGTTAATAGCTGCCTACAAACCTACACTCCATGAGGTCTTGTAGTGCTGGTTTGAATCCACATATTTTTCTCAGCCTCCATGACACCCCATGGCAATAACTTCAGCATTGTGTAGAAAAAGTACTTCCTTTTGTTTATTTTTAAACCCTCTGTCTGGTAATTTCATTGTGTGCTCCATAATTGTTATTTTGTGAGGAAATGTTCTTCACACCATTCATGATTCTGTAAGCTGTTTGTRCATGGGTAACTTTTGTTTTCTGAGCTGGAGAGTACAGACCTGGGAGAGCTATGAGTGATTAGAAGCCATCTGTTGTTCTTCTCGGCGTGTTCTGGAGGCTACACACAATTCAAATTGTAGGTGCCCAATGGTKTACATTGCTGTGTTCTCTCCAACCAGGTGGTGATACTGCTTGCCTTTTAAACCATTGCTGGCAATTGGTATGATAACAACAGCGCTATCCACAAGAAAAACCATAAATTCTTCTATTTGGCAATATTAGAATAGATCCTGTCATTGTATATGTGTATAGTTAGGGTATGCATATTTTTGTTTGGGTAGGTTCACACTTTCCATCATTCAAATTCATCTGTGATTATTTTTTTTCTGTTTTGTTTGTCTAGTGATTTGCAAACTGTATGTCCTCAAGTGTAGATCATGCTCTCTGGGATCACTTTCTATTGTCTGCATMCTCTTGAAAGAACTGCTTTTACTAAAACGGAGTAATGCTCTTTCTGGCCACATGCTCTGAGTGTTTCACTTAGTTCTTCTCATATGGATGAGAGCTCACTTGGGAGCCATTCATCAACAGCAGAAAATTGGCTGACTGCTATAAAGCCATCGAGTTACTATTTCATTTTAAGGAACTTTCTGACTGCTTTAAGAAAGCACTGGAACACRGGGGTGTGGTTTGACACTGGCACTTGGTGTAATTGTTCTGTTAAACAGGAATGTCTTCAAGCTACAACTGCCGTCCTGAAAGAATTACCAGCAGTCCTGCTGTAGCTCACTGGAAAAGTGTTTCTGCTGTGAATATGGTCCTACCAGTGTAAAGACCACTGGAAAGAAGGTCCTTTACTCATAAGAAAAGCTGCATCTGCATCTCCAAAAAAATACTCTGCTTGTACTCACTGGTTTTTCCTCCTACACTGGCAGATACTCTGTCAGAAGGCTACAGTGTGAAGTTCCTCTGTTCACATCTGCCCTTTTTAAATTTAAGCAGTGGCGTTTCCCTTACAATTTTGAGTATTATTACATGTGCAAAACAAGTGCTTATTCTACACTTTCTCCTTAAGGTAAATTAAAAGCAGGGCTTGGTTGCTAGAAAACAGGCATCTGGTCTATTTATGACGCCTCTGAGAGATGTGGATCTGTCAAATTTACATGTTTCGTGGGTACCTCCTGCTTCTCTGGAGCAGCAGCAAAGGATGGTGGAAGAAACAAAATCATCTCAAATGGCACTGTATGCATTGCATTGAGGCAACCAAATCCTGTGTTCTGTACATTGCTTGATGTTGAGAATTCCTGGRGCTTGCACCATGTATTTCCAGCTGGTGCTGGCATAGATTTTGTGGCTCAAATTTTGCTGTTTGTGTTGTAACACTCTCCAGTATCAGGTATGGCTAAACTAGGTGGCTCAAAGGCTTCTAAATTCTTTCTGTGTGGATGGTAAGCTTGTGGTGAAATAATACAAGTCCAGAAATAAAAGCAGCACATGGCCTATGCAATCTAGGTATTTCCTAACTTTCTCTGTGGTTTTGTTCTATGATTTCACTTGCATATCCAGAAAACAGAACATAATTTTGTACTACTGTTAGTGAATTAGCAATGAGGAGTCATTTAGGTTACGGCTGTGCAATTGAGAAACTTGTGAGTGAGTGAGTGCATTATTGGGGGCTGTCTGTATTGAAAGACAGCTACTTAGCCTTCATTTTGAGGGACAGCCTTCATTCTGGTAAGGCAATTCAGCTATTTATGTAATGTATCATTTCAGCTACTTGTGTGTGCCCCTTAGTGTGATCTTCAGTCTTCTTGTTGTGCTGTGTGAGCGTATCCAGATTGTTCTTTCTCTGGTACAAAAATGATTCCTGTATTGATGCAGATTGTTATTTTTTTTCTTCATTTATGGCGAGTAAATAATAATAGGTCTGTAGTTAAACTGTATTTGAAGGCTGCATTGTATGTTGTAAATAAYTTGTGGATAAAATTGTGGAGTGCAGAGTTGCTGAACACTAAGAAGGATGGCCGTGTCAAATTGTTTCCTGGTCTGTAATTAATACACCTTTACAAATAAGCCCATGCTAAATTTTGTCAAAAGCACTGAGGTCTTCATGAATGTTATTCTGAAAAATTACTTAGCTACTGCTGGGATCTGTCTGTGTGGGTTTTTTAAATCTTCTGTTACAGAAGTAAATTCTGGTTATGTATTTTGATGAATAAGTTGTCACAGAATTTTAAAGTGCTGACAGCTCCCATCTTGACAGCAGACTCCTACTTCATGAACCTTAAGTTGTTGTGCTTGCATAAACAAGTTAAGTTCTGAGTTAACCTTTGAGTTAAGGTTTCTCAGTAATTTAACAGTATTTTTGACCCTAAAGTTAGTATTTGAGACCAAAATGTGTTTTCAAGTTCAGGTGTAAATTAAATGTTTCTGTTTAGTCACATTTCAGTTTCCTAGTGTAAAGTGCTATAAAAAGAAAACTATGAAACTTTGCTTTTATTTTTATTCCAGTCTCTTTCCATTTAATTAATTTGTCTCCATTTTCTTCTTTTCTAGAGTTTTAGAGTGCCAAGGGCTGCCCATTGTGAATGGGCAATGTGATCCCTAYGCCACTGTTACCTTAGCAGGTCCTTCCAGGCAAGTACTGTGCTTAAATGCAAAAGCTTAAATTTTATAAGGATGGTTTCTGTTTCCTTTGTGTATCAGAAATTTGCTTYCTCAGATGGACAGCTGGGTGTATTTAAACAGTGCTAGAATATGTGAAGTGTTGGGGGGATGTGTGAGCTACTGAATTATGCTAGAGTAAGTAATTTGAGGCTTGTTTCAGTTTTGATTTATGTAAAGATCTGAATAATCTCTGAATAATTTGAATATCCCAGAGTATATAATTTGTGGTTAGGCTTAATTTATGCATCTTCTCACCTCACAGTTGGAGGCCAGTTTTTGAGCAAATTTATTGCCTAATTTTGGGCAGGGGTGGAAGAGAAATCTGAATACATTAACATCTTGCAGAGTATGCACGTTTGCATGTGAATATTTAGAATGTCTTCACTTTCAAGGTGTGACAAATGCATRTGTATGTCAAAAACCCTCCATGGCTCCGTCCTGTAATTGGATAKACGCAGACATAATAACACGGATAAAATTTGGAATGAGGTTTTAGTGATGAGATTCTGCATAATACTCTTCAGTTTAAATTTGGGATTCAATTTTCCCATCTGTTATAAAAATTTCCTGTGCTGTTGGATGTCACTGTTTTGTTTCTGTTTATCTAGTCATCTTTTATATCTGTGTCATTTTAGAAACAAAACAGCTCTGCTGTGACCTCAAAGCATCAGATTTGGTAGCATGAGTTATTAATAATGTTTTACTACAGTTTATTGAAAATACTTATAAATAAGAAGCATTCTTGACAAATATTTACCTTGCATGCAGAGGATTCTTTGAGCCTGTCTGTATTCTTCATCTTTGTCTAGGTGTGTTGTGCCTTATCTTAATTTATAGCTTGTATATTTGGCTTGTATATTTTGTTTTAAACCTGTTACTTTTTTCAAATGACCTGGCTGAATGGTTATTATTCAAACTGTAAGGAGATTGTCAATAGTCACACATTATCCAGACTGGGGTGTGTGGGGAAGCAGACAAAGGTAAATTTGGACATTCAAGGGTTAGTCAAACAATGTACTCCCTTCAGGAGTACRTTCATGTATCCCTTCAGGATAAGGAGCGTAGCCTTATCCTATTCCTATCTGGGTTTTGGTGGGGGAGAAGGCTTGCCTCCTATCTCTAGCAAGCAGCATGCAGCTTATTCCCATTCACTGCTTTGTAATTGCTCAGTAATTGTGCTGCCTTAATCGCCTCCCGTTCTACATCCTGCTTCCCAGTCCCCTCCCAGATGGGTTTATCGGTAAAGAGGTTGATTGGCAAGTGTGACTGATGAGATGGGGTTGGCAATCTGTCCTGTGTCCTGGAAGAGATTAGTCTCTCTTATCTCTCAGCTTCTCCTAGGAATAGTGGGATATTCTTAATCTGTRCATCATTCTCTTCTCTGGATTTTCCAGTGCCTCTCATTTTAGAGTAGGAAAGCTGCTTTATTCAGCTGCAGTTATGCAATGCCAAGCATAAAAATTTCAACAAACGTCCTGCTGTTTATTGTGTGATTTGTATTTCGAGTCATCAGACTTCCTGACCAAGACTCTTTCTGTGCCTGTGTTATAGATGGGAAAATATTGTGTGCTGGTGGASAGGCCCATTCAAATCACACAGGAAATCTGTAGCAGCACTGGGAATTAGACCCAGCTTCACTTGACCTCTGTGAAATACAGAGTTGTCCAGTTGTGGCTGAATATAAGCAGTTAGAAGCCATCTAAGCAGCTTTGGTGCATGAGAAATGAACGATAGATTCTGGGATGAAATGATTAGTAGGTCAGTTTTCCACATGGCTGATGCGTCTCCATCTGCGTCTGTTTTATCCGTGCCTGCAGAGCTGTAGGGTAAGATTGGTGACACAGGACAGCACAGAGYTCTTCTCTTGTAGGTAGTGAGAACAAATCAAGCATAGGTTCATAACATTTGGGAGCCATCTCACAGCTGTTGGCTGGCCTGTGAGAAATGCATTGGCTGGCTTGAGCCCAGCACCAAGAGTTAATGTCTGTGTTCTCCAAGGCAGGCACCGGTGGATGGCACAGCCCGTAGGGAATGAATGGGCACTGCTGGACTTGGTCAGGCCTGCTGAGTGTTTGGGAGCAGGTCTGCCACGTCTTACTCCTGCAGAACAGTAGAAATGGAGATTTCTGCTCAGCACTGCTCATAACAATTCACCACCGTAGCATTAACCAATTCAGACAAAGGGATGAAAATACAGCAATAAAAATAATCTTACTGAAGAAACCATTCTGGATTTTTTGATTGTCACTGAAAAGCAGTGATTGATTTTTCAGGTTATAATTACAAAATATAAATCACAGAAATAGCTGTGTTAGTCATTGTCTCCTGCGCTTTTAGAATATGAGGAATTTTTGAGTCACCTCAAGACTGAGCCCTGTGTCCAAATGTTGCTGCTCAGAGCCCCATTCTTGCCAGTTGCTTTGTACAGTTTTGCTATGTCAAGCAAGTGATAGAATAAGGGTTCAAGGAGTTGTATTTAAAATAGGATAACAAACTGTGATTGCTGCCACTTTAGAGAAATAGGAATGCATTGAATCTTTCTCTTAAATGTGTGCAAGTGTCTGTGCCTTGCTGTGCTGGAGCCACATGGCATTCCAGTTTTATCAGATAAATCAAGTGGATGGCTATTTCCTCCTCAGTGGCTCTGTTCTAGGATTACACTTCTACGAATGTTGTTTCTTACYCCTTTTTTTGTTTATTTTGTTTCCTTAATTCAGATCAGAAGCCAAAAAGACTAAAGTTAAAAAGAAGACCAACAATCCACATTTTGATGAAGTGTTTTATTTTGAGGTTGGTATTTCAAAGGAACGGGTGATAAGCTGAAACACTATACTGTGGATAGTTGGCACGGCATCCTGCTCCATGTTGTGCCAGCTGTCATCTTTGAAGACTGTTTCAAAGCATGGTGAGGGGAAAGAAGTACCCAGGCTCAGACTGGCTGTCTGCTGAAGGAGCACTATCCTGCTTCACCTCAGGTGCTCCACAGGAAAAGCTTCAAGTTGGGCACTTCTGAGCAACAGGCTTTATACTTAATCACAACTCACTCCACTACAGGTTTGAAAAAAGGCTCTTAAAAATGAGTTAAAAAAAMCCCTGAACAAACCACACATGCAGAGAAATTATATATTTTTTCTTAGTCTATGTTTTTATAGCTGCTTCTCCCTGTCTTCCTCAATGGGAGGAAGGTTATCTCCTTAGGAAGACTGAAAACTGCAGAGGAAAAACACACTTCAATTGATTGTTCTGGCTGTCTACCAGTCTGCTACAATACCAGTGCCTTTCCTCCAAGTGGGTGAAAGCTCTACAGCATTATTTAATATAGAACATTTTCAACAGGTCTAGTTAAGATAAAGTGTAACTTCTATGAAGTGCTCATTTTGGTTCTTTCTGGCAAGAGTAACTCTAATTATGGTGTGTCCATACATATACCTGCATGTGTTTATAATTTAGATCCCTCTTGAAACTTTTCATTCTGTCTTCTAAAGTATATGTATCATTCTCTTTTTCTCTTGGATATCATAGTCCTGGTCTATGCTTCACTGTTCTATTTCAGTAGACACCTCAACAAAGTTGATGTAAGAAAGCCAAAGTAGCACAGTGCAGTTGGCATAGATTGAAAAGCCTTTCTCTCATATGGCTTGCCTCATTCAGGTCTCATTTGTATTAGAAATCTTTGCTGGCCTAAGGATGGCACCTGGGGTTGTGGTTTCTTGACAGCCACATCAGGAAGGTGAGCTGGGGAGAGAGGAGCCATACAAGTGCTGTTGCACCATGCAGCTCTGAAGTGCACATCATTCTTGACACTGCTGTCGTCCCTCTCCCTCTACAAACCACCATCTCTGCCTAGAAGCCAGTRGTTGTACTGACTAATCTAAAGGCTGTCATGCCAGCAGAAATGTGCCCTTGTTGATGTAATGTGTTTGGATACGAGGAACAGATCTAGCAAGTTCCTTCTTGGTAGGAGCACTTCCTGCAGTGCCTGAAGGGCTGAAGCCATGAGGGTAGGCCAGGATAGCTGTCTAAGGTAATCTCTGCTAACTGAGCACRTCTCATCCTGGGATATAACTGCCCTGCCAGCAGTGAGCTTTTGTGCCTGCTTCCTGGCTCCATGAGACTSTGGAGCTGCTGCATGGGCACAGTGAGCGGGACAGAGATCCCTGGAGACTGAGTGCTGAAACTGCACTGAGCTGTCTGTGTGTTTACCCAGGATTTCAGTCCATCACCTGGCCCACAACTGTGGCAGTGACACAAGAGTGATGTTATATGTAAATAAACGACAATGGGCTTCCTTATTTTTAACATAGGCAATTTTGGAGGAGCCTGTCAGTGCAAACTTTTTAATGAGAATGTAATCCAGGAATTCAGACAATTCAGTAAGCCACAAAAACTTCCCCTGATTCCTCAGCCTTCTGTGTGCTGCAGAAACAGCTAACTTTTGGTATTTAAACGCTGAACTTGGCAGATGGTGCCATACTGGGAGAAGAAGGAGAGAGACAAAGCATCTTCCAGCTAGAGTTGGGAGGGAGGGGACTGGGGGCTTGCTTAGCTTGCCTTTAGGTTGGGAGCTAGGTTGGGTACAAGTACCAGCAAAGGCAGAACCTGAGCTCAAGCCCATGCCCCAGTTTGTTCTGCTAACTCAGAGCAAAATKAATTCTATGGGGGTAAGAGCAGAGCTTGGGAAATGACTGAATCAGCCAGAACTCTGAAATATAAACATTCCCTTAGTGCAGATAGAGCCATCATAGATTTATGTCATTTYGAGAGCAGTTAGTACATATCAGGATAAACGTCTTCAAGGAATATTCAGTAGAACTGCTATGACTGGGAAATATATTCACTAATGAGACATGGGCAGACCTGTGGCTGGTGCGTGCAAACCAAGTGCTCCAATTCCTGTGGAGCTGAGACATTCATGCTGTTGACAGCAGTGTCACTTTCTGCTTCCAAACAGCTTCATCAGCTTTCCTGCAGCCAGCTAGCACAATGATCGTCCCTACCTCCAAGGAAGAAGCTGATCTGTAAAAGACTTTGAATGGGTGCTTTGCTTTCCTTTCCTTTCTACGACCAAAGAGTTACACAGATTTAATTTTCTAAATGAAAAATAGCTTATTGTTGATTTGGAAAACAGCAGAGCTTATTTAAGGGGTGCTGTGAGTGAAACTTGCACCTGATAGTTAAGAGCTGTTTTCACCAGTGCTTCAGCTGCAGCGTGATGTGGAGCTGTGTGTGCAGCTACAGGAAAATGGTCCTCTTACAGGAACTCAAGAGGGAAGTGCTGGGGACCTGTTTGTAATCCTGCATGTGCTGAAAAAAAAAATGTGAGCAGCTGGTAAATGACTTGCCAGCCTTGCCAGATGAAAGGGACAAAAACAGCAGAGTTGTGCCCCCTTTTTGTACAATGTTGTGGGTCAGCTGCTTCAACCATGGACTGGGAGTTTCCTCATCTCCAGTTCATACAGCTRTCTCTTCAGGAGTATCACTCTTAAGCTGTATTAATGTGAACACTAAATAGTCATACGGGTGAACAGAGAGATGCCATACATGCAGATTCCAGCAAAACCTCTTAGGAAGTGTTTACTTCAAAAGGACATGCCATAAGTTACACCTGTGCTATAGCTTTTTGGAACAAATCCTGAGTTACAGGTAAGTAAGAAACTTAAAGGTTTGCTTCCTTATTAAAAATTACACCATTAGCTTCACAGTGGTAGTAGAAAATGTCATTTTCAGTCTTATAAGATAATTTGCTGAAACAGTGAAGTGTTTGAAAGGCTAGTGTGAGGAAATYTGTGCTTAGCAGCTGAAGTTGGAGACTCTAACTAAATCCACTATGCTTTGGGCTTACCGGGTGCATTTSTCTGGAGCCTGGTCTCCACTGCTGCTAGTAGTACCTTTTAGTTTTTACGTATCACCTTGAAAGTGTTGCCTGCCCCACATATACACATACAAAAGACTCTGAGTGTCTTGTCCCAAAGATTTTCTGGCTCCTCTCTGCTTAGGCAACTATATCATTGCCTCCCTTATTGTCATTTCTGTCTCATGTACAGTACAAAACCAAGTAGTCAAGTTTACAATAAAAGCCAGTTTTTCTGAGTGGCAAGTATTAAGCCACAAGCATATTCAAACCTACAATAAAGTTCAGCTTCTGTGTGCAACCAAGAGCTGAACCCACACATCATCATACACTCTTGCATTTGATCAGTTCCTGCTGTGGGTTCAGCTGGGTGGGGCAGCCTTTTTCTCAAGTTTCTGAAACACTATGCAAAAATACAACCATCAAAGTCTTTTTATAATCATTCTAGAGAACAAATTCTAAGAAATGTTTGTACAAAACCTTTTTATGCTAATTCTCTGTGCTTCTTCCTTTTTTTCCTTTTTTTTTCTTTGCCTGTGCTTTCCTGTTAATCAGTCTTGCAAATATGATTGGTGAACTGTGCAGCTGCTTCTATATTCTGATATGCATAACACAAGCTAGAGTCTCTTGGACAATTGATCTGCTTGGTATTTGTTGTATGGGCTGTTAAATTGACTTCCAKGATATCAGGACAGGAAGAACTTTCCAATTTTAATTGGATACACTGCAAAAAATGTTTTAAGGGTGGTTTTGGTTCCTCCTCCACCCTCTGCAGAGTGCCTTAAGTCATCCTGTAGAGCTGTGTTTAAAACCCTAATATTAATTGCCCTTTAATTTCCCTAGATGGATTATGAAAGTGGTGCTCCTTTCAATGGTGTTTTTCTGGTTGTCAAGGTAAACTAAAAATGCTGTAGTAATATTAAAGATGGTCTTTCTCTATAAGAAAAGTATGGCATATCTGCTTACTCTTAGATATGATTGTATAAACACCACTTTTGTRTAGTCAGTAATCTGTTTAGTCAACATGACTTTACTTGCATGAATGTTTTCAGTATCAGAACAAAAGTCACTGATGGTAGTAAAATACCAACTCTTCCAAAAGCTTTGTAAAACTTACATCAGAATGTTTTTTTATCAGGTCAAGCTGTTAAAGTTTTTTCCTTTTTATTAGGTTACAAGACCCAGTAGCTACAACAAGAAATCCCATTTTGACATTGAAGATGTTGATGAAGTGGACAAAATGGAGATTAGGTAATATATAATACATTATTAGTACAAAATTGTCTTCCAAAGTTGTCTAAGTTTGTAGTAGATGCTGTTTGCAAAGTGGCAAGCATGGTTGATAAATCAAGATGAGTTTTTGTCACTGTATCAGTATGTTCATTGTCCTCCACTGTCCTGTAGATTGTATCTTGAATATGTGTGTTGGTTCTGATGCAGGAGAGATCCTTATTATTTTCCTTTGTGTCCTATGTACGCTGTGCTAATATGCAGTTGTCATTAAGCACAGCCTTTTATGTCAGGGCTTCCCTCTCCTCTCTTCCTCCCTCCATCACTTTCCCAGCACAGCCCAGAGCTCTGTCATGCTCTCAGTTAAAGCGTATTTTCTTTTATCACTTAGTTTTAACAACCTATATGAGGTCCTTCTTCCCTGAAAGGAAACCATTGAACTCAGAGTTTTTCTGGGGTAGAGACAGTTTCTCTTCTCTTTTGCCTTCCAAACTTYAACCCTTCATTGCAGGATTTTGTATGATAAAAGTGAAATCAGTTGCGCAGGAAAAAAGAAGTTCTGATTTCATAACCAAAACAACCCCGCCCCACCCTGTGCCACCATCTTAGAGCTATTTTAAAACCTGCTGAGGCCAGTCAGCAGGGGCTGTGGAGARTATGAAGAGTGGAGAAAATACAGTAGGAGGTGCATGTGCATCTTAGCATCACATACCACTGAAACTTGGAGACTTGGCGATCTGGATGCACAGTAGATGAAAACTGCTGTGTCTTTATCAGGTGGTGAGAAATTCCCCTCTCTTTTATGTTGGTGTTTGGAGGAAGAGTAGTAGCACCCCCTCCCTCCTCAGGTATTCTCTCTAGAGAGGCCGTGAGGCATCTCCCAGAAATTTCCACAGTTCTTTTGGAGGCAAGACTGGCTGTAAGGAAAGGAGGGGAGACCAGGAACAATACTTCTTCCCAGCAAGCCAGACAGAGCAGAGACACACCTGTATGCACAAATGGATGGACTGGGGGCTGTTCTGGTTTGACAGTCAGCTGCTGGTTCGTGTACCCTGTCAATGTAGGGTCACAGCMCTACAAGACCATTAACAGACCTCACCATGACTCTATGAGGCAGGAAAGGGGAACTATTCATCCATAAGAGAGGCAAGAACTGTGCTCTTTCACATAGAACAGCTGTGTCAGGCAGTGCAAGGGTAGCTGGTTTAGGGGCAGCCCACAGCTAACTCATGAGACGAAAAGCAAAGACCCAGGTGCAGTGCTCAGCTGCTTTGGTGGTCAGTKTTGCAGCACAGCAGGTGACCTRGTCCTAGCACTARAYTGTGTTTCTGCAAAGCTTAGCATGKTGTGGACAGGTATGAAGTAACATGCCCCAAAATCCATGGGATGTATGTGATGAAATGGGCAACTACACCTTGTGTCATGAGTCCCAGTCTAGTCTTTTTAACTCTAATGCTCAGCCATGCACTGATTTTAAATGAAAGCTGGGATTCTCTGATAAWTTTTTTGATAGTTTTGAAGGAGACACCAGACATTGGTGTAGAATGGTTACATATTGCATAATATTTGAATTATTCTAATTTTGTTCTACTGGACTGTAAAACTACAGTTGTTTTACTTGCTAAGTATATTTTCTGGACAATGATTCACCTGCAACAATAATGTCTGTGGAGCTGAGCTTTAGCAAAGTCTGTCATTCCTGAAAACCAATATATCACAGTGTGGTAAAGATGAATAGTTTGAGAGGAGGCTTTCAGAATAGTTGGARAAAGATTAGGCACTTAAATAACAGACAAAAGCAGATAAAGAGTTAGTCTTGGTTGGGCAAATTCTCCTTAGAGCTTTTGTCCCTTATAGGACAGTGTGTTTTTGTTTCCATCTCAGGTTCCCYTTCCACCCCCGCTCACTTCCTCCACTCTGTTTAGTGAGAGTTAGATTGCCCCCATGCCCTCTGGACAGATCATACAATTTATGGGTTTGGGGATTTGTTTTCTTTTTCTCTCCTGAGAAAAATACAATTCCACAGGGTAGAGAGGAGACTTAGTCTCTCATGATTTCTCTCTAAAGCTTGAAAAGTTTTCTCTTTTTGAGTGGGCGTAGGAAGTTGTAGGCAGGGCATATCAACACTTGGGGACCAGATGTTCTTGTGAATTCATTGTTTCTCCTCCTCCTCTCTGCTGTTTGTTACTTTGTGTGACTACAATCTGATCAGGATCAGAATAACACTTGTCATAGTCTTGCCTTTTAAAAATYTTGGGAAACAGTAATCTTTTAGACTCTGGGGTCTGTGTATTAAGGTTTTTAAGAAGTGCTGCTTATTCTTTGTATTCCAAGAGCACAAACCAGTAACTTAGGAATTTGCATGCCTGCTTTGCTTATTGTGTAGTGTGAGATCTGCTTTGAGTTCTTATTCCTCTTGTATAGACCCTTTACACTGATTTTTTCACTGTAACTGTGGGGAAACTCTTTGGCTGGGTGTGTTTGAACATATTATTGCTAGTTGGCATCTTGAAAAAAGTTTGGATAAACTAGAAAGCAGTAGCCTGTAAATACTTAGTAAATTGTAAGTCTGACTGTGTAAATAGGCTTAAAGATTCCTCTCCTCCTGGAGCTGCTTTTAGCTGTCTGAACTGGTTAGCARGATAATAACTCACCAAATATGGAGAAAGAGAGGAGGTGGAATTTTCAAGGCAGCTTTTTTCCTTTTGGAGAATTCTTGCCCTGCAGAAATACTGTCCAATTGATCAGAATTTGAAGAAGTTTACCTAGCAGACGTGCAGTGTGATCTCTCCTTGATGCAGGAGACATTGTTGAGAGAAACAAGGCTCGGAGATTTAAAAGTAACATCTTCTGTGATTGCATAAGATAAGATAAACTGTAAAAAGGACTGTCACCTTCTGTTCCTCAGCCAGTCTACAGCGACCTGTTTGACACTAGGAGGRTTGTGTAAATATGTCCACAACTGGATGACTTTGCACCTTATCCAAGTTAAAGTCGCTCTTCTAAAAAYTGTCATTATTTGAAAACCTTTATGTCTTCCCATGTACCTCTTTTGTCCCCCCAAAGCTTAAGGCACATTCAAGCTGTCACTTAGCTGCAAAAGAGTCAGCTGATCTTGTTTTTTTAATAAAAATAGCTCTTAGAGGAAAACTTAAAATACATACAGAAACTACTACCCTGGAGTTTGAAACCTTTGCTTCAAGGTGGGCATTGGTAGCATTCACCTACATGCTGGGTTGGACACCAGTGCTTTTGCTTTGAATCTCAGTGCAGTTGTTTTTCATCCAAATGTTAAAGGCGTATGAAAGGGAAGAAGGGATCATCTAGAGATGCATATCAGGACTTCCCTCATGTGAGGGACGCAGTGCCAAAATTTGTGTAGGCTTTGGTCAGTACACAGATTATATGGAATGGTAGAACTGTCCTAAGGCTTTGAATATCTCTACAGAATTAGTTTAGGTGCCATAAATATGAATGCTTTACACAGGAATCTTCCTAGGAGCTAGAAACTGGGAAGAACTGTGTAGACATTCAGCCTAACTCTGTAAAGACGCCACTTAGCTTTTAGTAATCCCAAGTTAGACAGAGACTGACTATATGGARTCCTTAAATAACTTCATGGTTTTTYCCCCTGGTGTCCATTTCACCYGTGTTTTTCCATTATCTGAGATAGCCAGATAGCCTGCTAAATCTTTATCAGTATGGACAGAGGAAACAGTACAGATGAACAAGGTTAATTTGAATTATTTTTTTCACTAATGTTTTATGGRGGTGAATTGTAAGGATTCAGAAATCTAAAGTAAGGTTATATCTAAACTRTTTGGAAACCATTGCTGTACAGTTTCAAGTATTTCTAGCTCAGACTTGAGGGAAAAAAAAAACCCAGCAAATTTGGAAAAAAGGTTGGGATTTTTTTTAATTTCTTAATAATATCTATAAATTATTTGTTTTTATTACAGGGTCGATCTTTGGAATGCCAGTAACTTGAAGTTTGGTGATGAGTTTCTGGGAGAACTTAGACTCCCTCTGAAATTTCTCCGACAGTCTAGTTCTTATGAAGCATGGTATTTGACATTTTTCTTTTGGGGAATAAGTAGAAACATATGTCTGCTCTAAAGACKTAAGAGTAATTACTGCTATGTGATAAAGTTTAAATGGATTTAATCTGTATCTATTTTGTAAGCAAGCCAAAGTAATCTTAGCAAGTGTAAGAACAAGAAGTTTTGATAATGTGATTAGAGGCTTCAGTCTGCCTCTGTTGTGTGTGGGAGTTCTAATATGTTGTTTTTATTATATTATTTACTGCAGTTCATCAGCAGTGCTATGGTTTTAGTGTGTGGTTTTTTATCCTATCTACATAAATCTTTATGTTCAGAACTTCCCATGTTGCAGTTGTTGCAAAATAGACTGGTAAACTTAATTAAGAAGTCTGATTCAGAACCCTCAGGAGTTTGATATATATATATATATAAATGCTCTGCGTATGTGTACAATTTCTATATGTTTATGCATCGCCTCAGATAATCTTGTGTTTCAGCATGAAGTTTCTGTCTTATTTTTTGCATATCAGGTATTTCCTGCAGCCCAGAGATAATGGTAACAAGTCACTGAAACCTGATGACCTCGGTTCCTTAAGGTTAAATGTGGTTTACACAGAGGACCATGTTTTTTCCTCAGACTATTACAGTCCGCTGAGAGACATCCTGCTCAAATCTGCAGATGTTGAGGTAATTTGCTTGTACTGTTGTTAGCTTGCAGATCAACTTCACAGAGGTCTCTGAATGTTTGTCACTGTCTTGCTGGCAGCGTAGTTGTGTAATTACCAGAGAGGTCAGCTCTTGCTTTTCAAACCTCAGAGCCTTGTTAGCTCTGCATATCCCTGGTGCTTGTTTTCAGTCCTTACAGAGATCTTTATCTACATGCAGTGTGATGGGTGAAGGCACACCCAGAAACCCAGTGGTTTTAGCAGCTGCATATTCTGTATCTTTTCAATTTTACATCGGAAAATGACAAGTGAGCATCAGTTTGCTCGATTTTCTTTACTGGGGAGGTTTGTTTGCTTAATTGAGAAAAACCCAAACCAAGAACTAATTCTGAAATGTCAGAGAGTTGGACCATGTGTGCCCTTATGTATACTTTCTACAGTTGTAATGGTGCTTTTGTTTTTTCAGTACAAGAACTGGGTTTTGTACTGACTGTGACTTGAAATTGCGAAGGGTTAGATAGAGTTCTTCCTCTTCACTTGCTTCCCAGGCAAGTGACATTTACTGAAAAGACAGCCATTAAAAATGTGGGGCATAAAAAGAGACTGTACTGTAAGAGTTTTTAAATTGCTGCCCTCTTGTGACCAGAACTTACAACCCACAAAAAYGGGGATGTGACATCCTCCCACATTMTGTTCAGACATTTGGCCATTTCAACTGTTGTGTGGGGTTCTGCATTAAGAAGCTAATGGGAAAAGAAATAAAGGGTGCTTGTTCAGGAAGGAGTGCTAAAAGATTTTATTTTCCTCTGTTCAGCCTGTTTCAGCCTCAGCTGCACACATTTTGGGTGAAGTTTGCAGAGAAAAACAGGAAGCAGCCATACCTCTTGTCCGGCTTTTCTTGCACTATGGCAGAATCGTGCCTTTCATAAGTGCCATTGCAAATGCTGAAGTGAAGAGAACTCAGTAAGTACCAAAAACAAACTGCTGTCAAACCTACCTAATCTGCATGGGCTGCTGCTAGAATCCTCCACTCTGTTTCTAGAAATGTGCAGTTTCCAAACATGTTGGAGTGGTTCCTGTTCTTCCTAGCTGAGTGGCARAGTTCTTTATAAATTCTTTTGCTGCTCTCAAGATCTGGTGAATTTGACCTTTAGGAGGAGTTCSCATCATTTTTGTGAAAATGATTTGCAAGACTGTTCTAACATCTGAGAGCAGGGATTTTCACTTTTCTCAGTTTTAAGTGTATTTGATTACTGAAATTCTGCATTACCTTCAGCTCTTCATATGAAATAATTTCAGCTTTATCATGTGCTAATAAATCATTTAGTGCTGAGTGTTTGTTAAATTTGTTCAAAACAAAAAGCAAATTTCTTCCTAATCATGAATATTTAAGGCAGCTGTGCAGCTAATCTTTCCAGTTCGAGGGTGAAGGATCAAGAGTGGGGTTGAGTTTGGCGTGGGACAGCAGAAAATGAAGTTGGGTTTTTTTCATTGCTTCTTTCAAGTTCCTTGTTTGACTTACTGTTGGGCTGATAGTTCAGTAGTGWAAGATCTAGTGTTCACACCAAGCAGGTCCTAAAGAACTTCTGTTGCCACAAACCTTGTGCCTGTGTAGTCATGCTCTTGACTAACAGTAGAAAAGACAATTGGGAAGGAATGACAGATACCAACTGTAAACTWCCTCAGTACAAAATAAAGTCTTTTGTGGGTTGGCCCTTTTCAGAGAGTCGAGTATTTTCCCTCTGGTAGATAGGTGTATTTTTCCTGAGCTGCAGGTTGGCTGAAACAGCATGGTTGCTGCAGCAGAGGAAACCTGCTGTGCCCTGCTCAGTCATGTTCTTGTGATAAAGCAGCAAAGATGGTGTTTTCAGGGCTTTCTGGCATTTGTAACAGGCAGTGACCTTCCTTTCTTTGTGAAACAAAATGATGAATCCAGCAAAATAATTCATCCTGTTACTTACTGCTTGTAAATGAGTACAACCATAATAGTAAGCTGTAAAAAACACAAAATATATCTGTGTGTATATAAGAGCAAGCAAATAACTTCAGATCCAGATTTGATCTGCTGCTACTAAGCATAGGTGTGGATTGTATGTATTGTAGATGAGATTATTGATTATGTACCTATTTGCATAATGTAAATTGTAAAGGAAGGAGGTGCAGGTACATGATAGAGCAGCTGGCTGAAGCTTTATCAGTCGCAGAGGCTGTGTGGCTTGTACAAGATGAGTTCTGTGCAAAGAACTTCTTACAAGAACCTGAGAGTCTGCATGATGSCACCTTGCCACACAGTTCTCAGGGCTGAACTGGGATTTGTGCTCTGTTATCACAGAACAGTGCTCTAAGTCTCTTAGAAAATATGGCTGTGTCATTGGAACCTCCTCCTCCCAGCTCACAAATACTTATTTTGTAGGTGGAAGTAGTAGGTCATGTGTAATGTCCAGTGTAGTTGTGAGAGTAAAATCACTGYCTCCTTCCCTTATTCAAACTAACACTGCTCAGCAGCATGTAAAAACAGATGTGTTTCCTACATTTGCATAAACCTC
This sequence comes from Malurus melanocephalus, assembly GCF_030028575.1. Lineage (NCBI taxonomy): Eukaryota > Metazoa > Chordata > Aves > Passeriformes > Maluridae > Malurus > Malurus melanocephalus. The sequence goes on along the minus strand of NW_026623233.1, from coordinate 8,761,660 downwards.
TTTGGTTTGAGCCTCTGTGTTTGGATAGTGCACTGTGCTGATACAAAGAGGATCTGCAGTCCCTCTGGATTTTCCAAAGCTGCTGCTTTTGCCTTATACCCTGGAAAAGCACAATATGCTGCATGGCCATGTTTAATGGCAGGCTGGTGTCAAAGGGAGGCTTTGCTTGTGTATTCAGACCCAGGATTCTGTCACCTTTCACTGCTGCTTTTATTTCCATGTATTAGCAGTTCATTGCAAAGAAAGTTCATTGCAGAAAATTGTTCACTTCCAGAGATCCAAACACCATTTTCAGAGGAAACTCATTAACTTCCAAGTGCATTGATGAGACAATGAAACTGGCAGGGATGCATTATCTGCAAGTTACACTGAAGCCAATTATAGATGAGGTAAGAATAGTTTAGACTGTTTATTTAAAAGGTAAAAAGTCATTGTAAAGGCCTTCAGAGAACAAGTACTATTTATTACTTCTCATTTTAAGAACACGTTGTGGGAATAATGCCTAATAGCCTGTTTCTGCATTAAAATCCTATACRTTAGGTTAGCCACAGCTGAGTTGCCCAATTCAGAAACAGCTGGATTGCATTAAAGGAAAAGAAAAAWTTATATTTATTAAACTAAATTACTCAATTTTATAAAAACTAGCATTTATTGTTTCTGAGAAATTAATAACAGCTGCTGTGAAGCTGTAAGTAATGCATTTCATCCCGGGGTTGTAAAGGGATACAGTTATTCTTAGATAACTGTGCATGTGATGCATATGTTGTGACAATGGTTTATTATCTATCCAGTCCAGAATGGTGGGTGTGGGTATTTTAGTGCACTAATTGGGCAATGCTTTCAGACCACAAACTTCCTTTAAATGATTTGACAGTTTCTTCAGCTATTCTTGTCCTAAAGTTTTATGAGAAAATGTCAAGTTTTAAAGAATATGGATATACTTTCAAAGTTGACTGTTTTGGAAAAATTGGACTTTTCTTGAACAGCCTTATTTGAGAGAGCCTAAAGAACAGCTGAAGGAAATAGTAGAATGAATTAAAGCTACCTTTTGGAAAAAAATTAAGATCACTCATAATTTACCTTTGCTGTCAAAAAGTACTGTTTATAAAATTGACTTTTGCCTTTTTACCTCACATCACAAAAGCTAACAGATCRTGCTTTTTATAAAACCTTGTAGATAAACTTACAAATTGTTCACTGTATTTTTTTCCTAGATCTGCCAGGTCCATAAACCTTGTGAAATTGATCCTGTGAAATTAAAAGATGGTGAAAACCTGGAAAATAACAGGGTATGCATTAGATTTTGAAGACACAATATCTGTTTATGCCATCAGGTTAAACTGAGGTCCTCAGAAGTTTGATTTTGCAAATAATTTTGTCATTCGTGAGAGTACACTGTAAGCTTTCTTTACACCACCCTTTTAATTATTTTACAACACCTTTGCATTGTGCTACAAATGCAAGATCTGTAAAAAGTTAATGAMTTCTGCCACCCTGAGAACAAGGATAAYTTAGCCTGTGACTGGCCTGAGGAAAAGGAGRCTCAGGGGCAACYTTATCTCTCTCTACAACTAAAAGGTTGTAGCAAGGTGGGGGTTGGATTCTCCAGAGTAACAAGTGACAKAATGAGAAGAAARGACCTCAAGTTGTGTCAGGGGAGGTTAAGATTGCAGTTTGGAAAAGATTTCTTCACTGTAAGGACAGTCAGGCACTGGAACGGGCTGCCCATGGAAGTGCTGGAATCACCATGCCTAGAAATGTGCAAGAGGCACGTGGATGTGGCACTTGGGGACATGGTTTAGTGGTGGACTTGGCAGTGCTGAGTTAGAAAATCTCTCAGTGATCTGAGAGGTCTTTCCCMGCTTCAATGATCCTATGATTCTGCTGATTATGTAGTAAATAGTGCTACCAGAAGGAATGATATGCCACACGGCTGTATAATTTAAYGTTTGATTTGATAGGAATTATATTTTCACTCTTCTATTTGAATATGTGAATTTCCCAAACAGTATAATTGCGCCAGAGTTTGGTTTTCAAGTGTGTAATGTTGAAAGTGGGAATCTTTTAATGATTCCACTATGAATAAAACCAGAAATAGTACCACTTTCCACAGCAGAAAATAATACTAATTTTGTCATCATCTTTGCATTTTTTCAGGAAAATCTGAGGCAATATGTTGATCGCATTTTTACTGTAATTACAAAATCTGGTGTTAGCTGCCCTACAGTGATGTGTGATATTTTCTTTTCACTGAGAGAATCAGCTGCCAAACGTTTTCAAGGTGAGTCTCTATATATTGTTTTATTTTACATAACTGATGGCTTTTAAACACAGGTATAGTCTAGCAGTCTGCATGATCCCTGGTGACCAGCACCTTATCCAAAATAATCTTTGCAGTGTGCTAATTCTGTTTTTTCATTGATTATTCATGATTTTTAATGATGACTTGAGTTTTTTCTTAAACATTTCTCAAGGGAAAACAGCATTTAAAAAGATCATTATGATAGTACGTGTTTATGGGTTCAGTATTTGCAAAGTATACTCAGTTTTCAAATGTTCAGGGTTTTTTAATGGCTCATTCTGCAGTTTCTATGCAGTGGAATTATATTCTGCACCTATGTCAATCTGTAATAAAAGCCAGTCTATAAATTTGAGTTACTGCAAGCTTATTGCTCTAGGAGCCCATGTACTGCAAAGGTTTTCTGCTTGTCAAGAGAGAGTTGTTTCCAGTCCCTCCTAGTTGTTTTGACTCTGTGACAGTAAGTGGGCAATGTAAAACCAGAATTGAGCAAAACAACCAACCTATGTATTTTCATGAAGGGAAGCAGTTTACAGTAAGGAAGTTTTAGAGAGAGTAATATGAGTTCAGCTTTAAATCAGTCACTTTGGMGTAGGGAAGCTCAAGCAGAAAACCCTTGACTGTGCTGTCATGCTCTTTATTTTATGTTTAAATAAATAAGTAAAATGTATTTTCCGTAACTACCAGCTGGAATGGATACATTAGAAGTCTGTACAGCACTTGTGCTCAGAGCTATAAGTAGGTAACTGAGTATTGGCGTTTGTGCTGAACATTTCATAAACTCTGTAAATTATTCATCATACTTCAGTGCATATATGGAATAGCAGATGTCTGTGAAATTCCCTGKGTGGTAGAAAAGTGAATGGTGTTCKCGTAGCTTATGCTGTGAGCCTGCTTATTTTTTAAAGAGGCTCTCATTGACATTTCCTTGGGTTAGGCTAGCTGATCTCTGGCTCCAAATCCTCTATCATCAGTTAATCCCGTAACTCGCAAATATATGCATTATCCAGCACATGCTCCAGTTAGCTCTCTCAAGGCTCTCTGATAATTTCAGGAGGCTTTTCAGGAAGGATTACTGAAATGCTGAGTAGAGGTTTTTGGTTTTTGTTTTTTAATAGGTGACCTAGATGTAAGGTATACAGCTGTCAGCAGCTTTATTTTCCTGAGGTTCTTTGCTCCTGCCATTCTTTCTCCAAACCTCTTTCAGCTTACACCCCACCATCCAGTAAGTACTGTATCAGTTTTTTTCTAGCTATGTTTATGGTTCTGTCACCATTGTCTACCAAGATCTTTTTCTTCAATGCTTTTAATAGCCTTTAGGAAAAGTACCTTTGTTAGTTCAAAGATGTGTTATATCTGTCTTGAGTATGAAGCATATGTTGAATGACTTTGTATGTGAAAAACTTGGGAGATACAAGAAGTGTAAAATTTAGGGACAAATGAGGTAGATAGTCTAAGCTGCTGGGGAAAAGATGGTCATTGCTTCATTTTTACTGCATCACATTAATGCTGGATTGATTGGCAGCAGTGTTGGAAATATTTGGGATGTTAAGCAACATACACCAGGCTTCTAGTAGGTGTTCTTGTAGGGAGTGGGGAGGATGTGGACAGTGTTTTTTTTGTTTTGTGACTGATTGCCTTTGGATCTCTGAAAGTCATTAGGGTGCCTGTGGAAGCAGGATGGCTTCAGAGTCAAAACCTTTTAAAATAAAACACTGCAGGAAAAAAGTTGCTTTTATTTTCTTCTTTATTTTCTAATTTTTTGTTACTTTTCTCAAATAGGAAAGAAGAAATATCGTTTACCTTCCTATATGCATTTATTTAAATAGCTAGTCCATGTAATATTGTTCTCTTTCCTAGGATCCTCAGACTTCTCGAACTTTGACACTTATCTCTAAAACCATTCAAACATTAGGCAGCTTATCAAAATCTAAATCTGTAAGTATGCCATTTTCATTTAATGGCTTAATTTAGGAAAGTGATTTTTTAAATCTTTTATCATTAATTGTAATTAAGCCTTTAAAATGCTTGAGTTGCACTAGGCTTATGCAAAACTGGTTATGCTTGCTTTGATTATAAGCCTCTCATGCTTAGAGGAAAACTAAATCTGTCAATCTGAACTAGATTTCAGTAAAACAAAATTGTGTGACCAACCTAGAAGTCTGTTTCAGAGCTTTTCATTCCTTCCTCTGGAAGAAATACAATGATCAGGAGAACCTGTGAAGTTCTCTGATTTTCTGTGATAGGTGATTAGCAGCTCTACAGGGCTTGACAGATTGTTTCAGAATTTTAAAACTCAACTGAGTATCCAAGTAAGGGGAAGGGCTGTACTTCCCTTTTCATACCATTTCAGTTTTCTTTCTATCASTGGTGAGATTAGATCTACATTCCCATTCTCTGGGTGTTTGAATGAAATTAATGTACCTAAGGCACAGCACTGCTATAGCTGGTGGCAATTTGGGKTCGTTGGGGTCTTGTTAGGATTCACACAGGCAGCTGTAGGTGGCTGTGTACCTCAATTATGAATCCTTCAAGACCATAGAATTGCTTTTCTTACACCTTTTGTCAGGAGGAAATTAAAAGCCAAAGCAGGATTTTGAAACATTTGAAGAATGCATTATTAAATGTAGTAAGTAATATTTGAAATGCATTTTGCTACCTCTAAAATTAAAAGTTTGGTACTACTGAATGTACTGTATAACATGAAAGTAGCACTTTGCTTATTTAATTTCTGGCTAGAAAAACCTGCTTTACCTGCAGTGGCTTACCTACTGCTGTTAGCCATAATATTTCCTGTATAAACTGTATTATGATATGCATGGTTTTGACTTTGTATTTCAGGCCAATTTCAAGGAATCTTACATGGCTACATTTTATGACTATTTCAATGAACAGAAATATGCAGATGCAGTAAAAAATGTAAGTAATGCTTGTGAAGGTTCTAAAAATCCTGCTGTGTTGTTGAAGTTGAATCCTAGAAAGCAATACTACTATTGGTAAACCAGGAAATGTCTTGAGAAAAGCAGGCACCTGATAACTAATATTAAAGTAACTTTTATCAAATTGTGCATGTCAATAGTAAAATCTTTTTGGATCGATTTCTAGTTAATAATATATTAATAATATATATTGGTTAATAATATATATTGGGTTAACAAACTGCTGCTTAGAGCTTTTGAGATGTGTGTGCCTTGTAGAATGCTGCAGATGTGTGAAGAAAATTGCTCAGTCCCAAAGGAAGTGAAAGATCCRTGTAACAAAGGAGAAGCACAAAAAGTATTGGACATCTGCAGTTCTACTGCTTAAGAGCATGTGTGCTATTTTTAGGTTACAACTCAGGAAACCTCACAGATTCCTCAARCTTCTGCCATTACCTTTTGTTTAACTACTTTTATAAATACTCTSTTGTAGCTCTGCTGTGAAAACGTTCAAGATTTTAATTTGGGTGGTGTGGTCTTGTAATTTTTATATCTGCTTTTTGTTCACTTTTYAGTTTCTGGATCTAATTTCATCTTCGGGAAGAAGAGATCACAAGAGCATAGAGCAACCTATATTGCTTAAAGAAGGGTAAGTATGCATGTGCAACAAAACCCTCTACTTGTGTGCTTAGTACCATTCTAAGGCAGCTATCTTTTCTTCTACGCCCCCCCTTTTCCATCCATGCATTCAGAGAAGAAAGTAGGAAAATTCTTGTGTTGCAATTTCTGCTCTCTGTGGTTGCTATAGCTGATTTGAACATATTTTCATTTGATTTAAACATCTTAATATAAATGTGTTTTGAAGTAAGTGGAGGAGACAGAAGCCTGTAAAACTTAATCAGCTCAGCTAAGGCAAAGTAAACTTAAATCAGCACTGTATTAAAATCAAGCTGGGGGCTTTTCCTGAACTCCAGTGAATAAAAGCTGTAAAATTCCACTGTGAAGACAGATACTGAATAGCTTAATGAGGGCAAAGCCTGCAGATGGAATTTGCTTTTGCTGCCCTATACGATCCATATGCTAACTATTATCATAGCCATTCGAGGAAAATTTGAGATGCACTTGGAACAGTTTCTAGTTTTAGTACCTTTCCTTTTTTGGGAAGCATGTTCCATATGCTGTGCTCATTTCAGATACCAATTGTTGATACTTTTTGTTACAAAACTGAGTTAAGATCATCTGAGTGTACTGTAGAAACAGCTTTAAGCTGAAAGGAAGAAAGTAAAAAAATCTAAATTCTTGTCAGAGCTTAGTAAGCTCAAATACTGTTTGCAAGTAAGCTTTCATGGTTGCTTTAATTAATGCAAAAACTACATGACTACCCCTTCTAGTTCACCATGACAGTTCACTTCTCTGATAAACCTCYGTCCTTAGAACCAATTTTGTCTCTTTTAATTCCATACATATATCATTCTTTTGGTTTTCAAAATAAATTTATCGTTTGTAACATTTGCCCTCTAACTGTAAAACATTTCTTCTGCCTCTGTCTTTCTTTTGCTCCTGTCTGATTTTTTTCTGTCTTTTCTTGCTCGGCCTGTGGCTGCTGTTGTAAGGACTCTTAAACTAACAGTAAAGAAAGTTGATGGTAATAGTTCATGCAGGTAAGATGGTAGAGGCAGTTGCTGCTTTGCTGTAGCTGTTGGCTGACAGCATGTCCTTTGCAGCAGTAGATTTGTCTGACCTAACTTTGGGGACGAAGCATTCTATTTAACCATCCTGAAATGCCTTTGTAAACCCAGCAGAGAACATTTAGTTGCCCATTTCATGATGTTGACCTTCTTAAATTTCTTTTCCTTAAAACAAAAACCTGCTGTAAATAGAGAAAAAAAAGAGTTTTATCTGTAGGCAGAAGCACCAAGTATGTATCCTGATGAACTTACTGAAAGTAATGAAAAGACCATACATTTTCTAGGCACTTCTTAAGTAGTATTCATGTAAATTGTTCTTAAAGTTAAGGAATGGCCTTCAGCAGTCTATTTTTCCTGACATTTTGCATTATTGCCATGTTTTGTCATGGGAATTTTTACAGTCTTTGATTTGATTCTTCTCCAGATTGAATGGCTCTCTAGTGGGGTTTMTATTTGCCTTTGCAATATTTTTGCTTGCTTTTGGTTTTTTAATCTATCTTTGCCTTTATTAAAAGTATCAGATGGAAAGCGATAGCATATGGATTTTTGAATGAACAGATTAGTCATTGGCACTTGGGTTTGCTGACATCAATCATGCCATCACTGCTTAACAGCTGCCTGCCCGGTTCTTACCAAAAAGAAGAGAATTGAAAGGAAAACTAGTTGTTTTTGTTGATGAAAAGGGCATGTCAATACTTCCAAGCAAGGCAGATCCAGACTCAGTTCTACCATAAGCATGAGAAGAAGCAGTGTCTCTAACCACCTTGTGCTGAAATGGGTTTAATCTTGGACTTTTTCTCCCTTGCATCTATTTGCTCTGGCTTCTCATACATTTTGCAGTTGCTAGAAACAAAGAAATTGACCTTACAACTTCTGTGACTTTGAATGCTTGTCATCTATCTCTGGAAAATAAAAGTACATTTTTCTCTTGGCTATGTCAGTTATRAAAAATTTAATTAGAAATATGCTCTTAGCTCTGCCATATGGAATTTGCATTTTTCAAAGAGGGGAGGCTCTGTAGGAGTTTGCAATTTTAAGTCACCTCTAAATGTTGGCCTGAGAAGGTCTAGAAACTAACTTAAGAGCATGTTGTCCTGCCAGAAGATATCAGCTCTTCCTTTGAAATTTGCCTTAACCTGCAAATACGAGAGCTACTTCCAGTGGGCTTAGTGATGACCTGAATCACATGGTTTTATTAAATATTTCTCAAGTATTCCAAGAATAAGGACCAAGACAGTGACTGTATGACCATTTTAAGAATGAGAGGTGTGTAACTATAACCAGTTAAAAAAAATATTGGTTGCTGTAGGTAGTCCTTGTCAGCTTTTGCCCATACAACTTGGAATGTGCAGCAGGCACCAGCCCAACTGATGACAGTACAGATAAAGTCTGAAGGAATTTGGGTTTCTGTTTGAGCTTTAAACAGACCTGTGGTTTGGTTGGTTGTAGTTATTTGTGACTGAAGATACCAGAAGCAAGAAACAGTATTAGCTGTCCTAAGCATTTTAGCTTTGCTATTGAAAAACATTCAACCCAGTCATTCGCTGTTCTCCCTGTGTGCCCTTTGTGCTGTGTAGTGCCTTCCCACTTGATAAAAACTACTCTGTAGTAAGTAGCTTTTACCCACTCCATTATACAGTTCTGTATTTGGCACAGTAGTTAATGTAATGTGTAAAGTAGCTGTTATCAACTCTCTACTGCATATTCATACACATTTTTATCCACCAAAAGTGATGCTGAGCAATATGAAGTCACCAAAGTCACACTGAAGCTTTTGGATTGATTTAGTGGTTAGGAGAGTAGTGGATGCAACACAGTTTCTCAGTAAACTCATTCCACAGTGAACTCATTCAAGTTTAAAATTAATTAAAACTGACAACTCACTAAATGAACACCCCTAATCTGCTAAAAAAGAGGTTGGGGGTGCTCTATCTTCTAGCCATGAGATTACTTCGTGTGTTACTGAAATTGCATTTCCAAYTGTGGTATCAATGTGCAATTGCAAATGAGGTTGTGGAACATCCTGATTTAGTTTCTAGAGCTCGAGAGTGATTAAAGCATGTAAAGGTACAGTCCCTGTGCTCCAGAGGCTTTACACTTGCCTTTTAATTATTAAACATAGTCTAAACCTTTTGAGCTTTCTCACAGCTTAAAAAAAAACCCAAAGCTTGCAGAGTCAACAGGTCGAGCTTGGCAGAGCAGTACTAACCATGTTCTGCCTTTTTTCTGCTGTACTGGGAAACCATTTAGCTGGATTTGTAACTGCAGAAAGGCACAAACTGCAGCTCAGTTAACAACTACAAGTCAAGTTACATGTCTTGCCTTTCATCTAGATTTGGAAAAAGGACAGACTTAACTAATAGATATACTAAACCTATCCAAATGTTTCTCTTCCTTGCCAAGAAAGACTTCAATAATTAGAAAACTTTGTGTCCCTTCCTAAAGCTTTGCAAGTGCCATGGCACATATCTGTATGTATATTTATATATACGAATAAATCAACGTACCTAAGCATATATCTTTAAAATCTGGTGTATTGTAACAATTGTTGTCCTGTTTGCTAGGTTCATGATCAAGAGAGCACAAGGAAGAAAACGATTTGGTATGAAAAATTTCAAGAAGAGATGGTTTCGTCTGACAAACCATGAGTTTACCTATCAGAAAAGCAAAGGTAACAAAGGTTTTCCAGTCTTGTTTTAAAATATTAAAGCAAAGATTAAACATAAGGATTGTGTAGGAGTAGAAGACTGAGATCTAAATCTGTAACCGTAGAAGACACAGCGCAGGCAAGTCTGTCAGCCTGTGTATTCTTGCTCATTTTCTAGTGTCTGTACTGACAGAGAAGCTGGCAAATAGCAAAGTATTTGATAAGATTTGTCTAATATCAGTTAATAACATCATCTGTAGGTTTGATGGGTACCTAGATTGTCCTAGGAAACAAAACTTACAAACCTTAAGCTGGGATTTGGTTTGTGTTGGGCATTCTCAGATGCATCTCAGGATGTGCTCATAAATTCTATAGCATTGGCACAACTGGATACAGTAGACAGAGATTCGCCTGCAGTGTTTGAATTTTCAAAATGTGTTTACTTAATGTTGTCTAATAGCAAGGATTTTGCTTTTTGCCCATTGTTCCTGTCTGTTCAGTAGTACACAACAAATACTACTTCCTTCCATCATATAAATGCACAGGGAGTAAGAAAGATAAGGAAATATGTTCAGATCATGCCAGTCATTATTTCACACTCAGCTTTGAGATCTTGCATCACCACAAATTCAGTTCAGCCAACAGGAATGATTTATTTCATTGTCACCTTCACAGTAAATATACTGTGTCCTGCTTCAGTTATCAGTTTCTAAGAGATTTGCTAGCATAAGGTAGTGTGCAGCTGAAAACAGAAATGTGCTTAAGATAATATGTAGGGACCATGTTAGCAAATCCCCGCTGCGGGCAAGATTTTCCTTCTTTTCTTATGCAGTCAAAATCATCTTCAAAGAAACTGAATCAGCRCTTAGAATTAGGGCAAAAGGTGAAGATGAGGTTTGAGTAAGTTGCTCATTATCTGTTTGTGTGTGTGTTCTGCAGGTGATCACCCTCTGTGTAGCATTCCAATTGAAAACATTCTGGCAGTGGAAAGACTAGAGGAGGAATCCTTTAAAATGAAAAATGTAAGTAGGTCATCTTCATTAATGTATTTGTTAGGCTGCTCTAGATCCACAGCCTAATCGCCTTTTTCCCTTTTGTAACCTGGATTGGATTTCTATTGAAAGATGTACAACCACAGCTGCTTGTTCTGTATATAGTAGCAGGAGTTTCCAAAAGTACAGCCCATTGAGATTCTTAACAGCCCAGTCAGCAGTCTTTGGATGTCGTGATSTGCAGCACACTCAGTACTGAGCGCTGCTGGTCAGCTGTCAGCTCTGTAATGTCACACACAGGTAAGATGATCGAGTCCCTGCCCTTTCTGCCAGGCCTCTCTGGTGGGAAGGAACTTGCTGCTTGTAATGTTGAAGGATCACAGCTTCTTTATTAGCTATTAGGTTTCTTTATTGCTTAATGACAGTATATATATGTATGTATTTATGTCTTTATATTTAATTCAGGTTAGCTCATGTACCAAAACAATCTCTGTGCCATGCTAGTATCAGGGAATAAAATACAGCTGCATTTCTCATGCATGRAACACTACTGCCAACTTCTGTATGRAAGATACACCATATAAATCATTCCTTACACCATCCATTGTGTAAGAACAGAGTTGATCAGTTTGGCTGATGTTGGGAGCCTTTTTAATACACCTTTGCCTTTGAGTCTAGTCCTTGAGAAATTGTATTTAAAATTAAACAGAATAAAAGAGCTCAGTGTTTTTTCCCATTCTAAACATGCATGTACTACAGACTTATTTATGCACATAAATGGTTGTGGCTTTTATGTTTTTCTGCCTTTAAGTTTTTCCTGTCATCTACACTGCTTGTGAGCACCATGTAGGGCAGTTCTCAAACCTGCCGTAGATATAGGTTCCTCAAACAGCTCTTTGTTAAAAGTGAAATACAATTCTAGGCTGCCCAGTATTTCCCAGTTTCAGGTATTATTTTGGTACCATCTCTCTCTTTGCTAAAACACAGAGTAAGTTTCAGTTCCACCTGCTTTCAGAACACATCTCAATTGTACTGTAGTTTGCTCTGGTGTTTATAACTCYACTACATAAGCAAAAACTAACCAAGCTGCAAAATAATTTAAGCTGTCACAAGGCAGCTGTAACATGTGATGAACCATTGCCACCYGCATTCTGAAAACAGCCACACAGTTGAGATAAAACTCACTGTCTGTGGAGAGGAGCTGCATTATAATTCTGTAYTTATGCTGTCTACTGGGCTAGACTGAGCATCCAAAATACATCTTTATTTTGAAGATTCATTGCAAGAAAAAATATACCTTTATTGTTAACATCAAAAACTGTGTGCTATTTTGGTTGCTTGAATTCAATATTATGTGGGAAATCAAGGTGATCACATCCATTCTGGAAAGTAACATTCAGAGTCCTTCCATAAACAGTAGAAAATACTGTTACCACCCTCTTGTGCTAATGTATTCTTATTTTTCTTGCCATATGTAAATAGAATACTGCAGCGAGGATCAGAATTCTCAGAACACCACAGCAGATGTATTTGCAATGAATATTCCTCATGTGTGCTAATTGTGATTAAAGATTCACATTTTATGTAAACACTGTCTGTGTATCTGTGCTCTGAATTGCACCAAGTGTGTCTTTCTCACTCATGATAAATCTGCCTGTCTGGCAGTAAGGCCAGTAGCCTTCATCATTCTTAAGCATGGTCTGGGGAATGTGAGGATGGTTTTAAGTATTTTTTGGGTCTTCTGTGTTGTTTGGGAGGTAACTGGTGTAAAAGTCTTGCAACCACTTGAAATTCTTGGCTTAGTTGTGGGCTCCTCAGTACCAGTTACCATATGCTGGATCGCTTCGGTTGGGATCCCCTTACACAAAGCCATGCTCCTTAAATCTGTTCCTTTGTTGGAATGCAGGAGACTCCGTTTACCCCAGCAGGACATTAAAATTCTTTTCCCTGTAGTTCTCTGTTAATACAGGGTTGAAGTGCATGCTTCTATCTTCCTTTTTCTTCCCTGTTTCCCAGACTCCAGTTGAGAGTTACATCCTGAAGARTTTTGTCAAAAGGACTCTCTGGTGTGTGTCTGGCACTGTTGGACTGATCACACCAAGCAGCTCCTACACTGCTATTGTCTATTGTGCTTTTCCAATTGTTGTCTGATACCAAYAGGGATACTAGATCCAGGGAAATGGTTGTTTGAATTTTCCCTTTCCTATTTGGAATGATGTGACCTAAAAGTGTTACAAAGGAAGAAAGGATTGTGCTTGGTACCAGTCTGCAACATCTTCCCAACCAGCTAGGTGCAGAATTCAGGCCATTGTTTCAGGTCTATGTAACARAGGCAAATTTCAGTTTTGTTGGGGGTTTTGTTCTGGTTTGTTGTTATTGTTTGGTGATTCGTTTCTATGTTTTTTGTTGGGCTTTTTTTTGGTGTGTGTCTGTGTCTACAYCTYTYTGGTTTTCTTTTTAAAATAGCACAGTGAAACCAGGTGTTTGAAAAATTATATTCCTTATGATATGGGCAATGATCTGAATAACCAAATGAAGTAGTAGAGGGGACAAAGATAATTCAGGCATACCCAAGAGAGAGAAGAAAACACACTAAAAGAAGTATTTGCAGAAGCTAGAGGAAATGAAGGAAATATACCTTTCCAGAATTTGCAGCTAGGATCACTGACTTGAGTTTAGTAATCTTCAGTGCATGATTAGTGTAGTCAAGCAATAAGGCTGTGCATCAAAAACTTGCTTCTTTATTGTTAACATCAAAAACTGTGTGCTATTTTGGTTGCTTGAATTCAGTATTATGTGGGAAATCAAGGTGATCACATCCATTCTGGAAAGTAACATTCAGAGTCCTTCCATAAACAGTAGAAAATACTGTTACCACCTTCTTGTGCTAATATATTCYTATTTTTCTTGCCATACGTAAATAGAATACTGCAGCAAGGATCAGAATTCYCAGAACACATTCAGGAAAGTAAATGCCCTTTTAGGTTGCAAGCTGGTTTGAAAAGTTAGAAGATTTTTAGTTTAGATTTTCAGTGACCAAGCCAGAATACAGAATTAATATGTAATTATTTAAAGCACCTGATGTCARTCAAAGAGAAGCAGGGTTTCTGTGATTTTCTAATAGCAGCTATAGTTGGGTGCAGAAGCACAAAAGTTGCTAAAAGGCAAAAGTCATGCTGAAACAGGTATTAAAAAGACTAGAGAAATGGCAATATTAAAGCAAAGCTGTCACTAAGGCTGGATGCAAACTTGTTTTTTCTGCCTCCTGTTGACGACGATTTCCTTTCACGCCAGCGCTGGGTTCCTCTGTCAGCCTTCCAAATCTTGGAGTTGCAGCATTACTAAAATTGCTTCCCTGAGGCTGACAACAAATCTTGTTGAGATCCAAGCAGCAAGTTGATATTAACTGTTTGGAAATCATCTCCTACAGGAATGGTATCTTGCTCCTTGTACCAGGGGAAAGGTCTAGTTCTTTCAGGGGCACATTTGCTGCTTGGTTTTGCATTGATATGTATTTACTGGTCCATTCTTTCCTTAAGCTGTGTTTTTCCTGCAGAAAATCTTCACTCCAAGTCTAGTCTTAGGTTCACTGGCTCATTCTAATGCTTTATTTTGTGGCTTATTTGCAGATGTTCCAGGTGATCCAACCTGAAAGAAGAGTCTTGTATATCCAAGCAAATAATTGTGTGGAGGCCAAGGACTGGATTGATATCCTCACCAAAGTTAGCCAGTGCAACAAGAAGCGCCTCACAGTCTACCATCCCTCTGCCTACCTGAATGGCCACTGGCTTTGCTGTAAAGCTACTGCAGACAACACCCCTGGCTGCACACCCTGCACAGGGTAAGGGTCTGAACATGCCAGCAGTGTCAGTACTGCCATGGGTCTGTGTGTCTCTGCAGAGTGACTTGCAGGTGCACAGCTAACCAAGGTTTGCCAGGTGTGCAGGTGTTCAAAGGCCAGCTGCTGGTATTCCTGATACTCTCAGTGTCTGCATGTCTTGATCAAAATATTGACATTTTTAGACTTAAAGATGGTGATAGGAGTTGGCTGTGGGATAAAATACTTTGGTTTTGATCCTCTGTCATTAATAAAAATGTCAGAAATCCCATCAATATCCTGTTTTCAACTTCCTGAAGCACTCATCTGCTGATAAATTTAATTCTAAATTGATCTTTTCAGGGGCCACTCATTCTCTCTCTTAAATGAAGATGCACTGTCTGATTTGTAGAAAGCAATTTTCCTACAGGACAGGGAACCTCTGCTTTTGATTTCAGCCACAGTTCTGTGGTGGTCATACAGAAAACAGAGAAGTAACGAGACTGTAGGGGTAGTTATACTCRGAATATGAGAGCTGGGTGGTTGGAAGTGCAGTGCTTTGGCTCCTCCATCTGGTTGTAGCAGACTAATTCACCAAAATGTCAGGGTACTGATACAGTCTTCTCTTTCAAGTCAGTGAGAGTGTGCTGGATATATAGAGGCATAAAGAAGTTTGAACTTGTCTTTTTCTTTTGGGAAAAATGGAAGGTTTTGACCTCTGTTACACACAATCTGTTGGCTGTCATGAGAACTCACTTTTACTTTGGTTTTCTTGTTAAATGCTGTATGTGCCATAATACACTGTTTAGGGTATAACTTTTAACTCTCTTCCTGATGCCTTGCAGAGGCCTGCCAGCAAATATACAACTGGATATAGATGGAGATAGAGAAACTGAGCGCATCTACTCTCTTTTCAACTTGTATATGCCAAAATTGGAGAAAATGCAAGGTGAGGATGAAAAATCATTGTATCTCCAATGCACTTACCAGGGCAAAAATACCTGTGAAAAGTTGGATGTTCTGGCTTGACCAACTTTGCAAATCACATTCTAGAACACAGTGGCCATTTTTTCACTTGTTTCCCCTTTGTTATCTTGAGGCAGTTGTGTGTATTATTTTTGGTGCAGTCTCATGGTCTCTAAAAAGTTCTTTGCGTAATAACAGTTGTTTGAARTATGGCTTTAACCACATCATCCTAAAATAGCATAGGCACAGAACATTGCTTGGATGCTCATCAGTCAAATCAGAGCCAGCACTGAACCATAGGTTTACTGATSCTGACAAGAAGCACCAGCGAAGTTGAGGTTTCAGTGGAATATGGTTTTGTGTTACCAGAGTCATGTGCACATTCCCTGATTCAGATCCTAAGAACAGGCTGGGTACAAATGGTTTCTTTGGGAAGGCTCTTTCAGAATTACCCATGAGGACAACCTGTGGATGCCTGTGTAATGTTGAAAAGTGGAGTTTTGGCTGGGAAACCTTGAGGAGCTGAGGGAAGCAGAGATGTGATGGAAAGGCTAAAAGAAAGAAGAGACAGGAGAGGAAGTTGGTACTAGAAGGCATGCCAAGAGAAGTATCCGGTGTACACAGTGCCAGACTTGAAATCCCAGTTTAGCACAGGGAGTGGCGGGGAAGCCTTGACTGTGGCACTGATCTTTAAATAGGACTTTATTTTATAATATGAGATAAGCCAGTGGTGTCAAACACACAGATTGGAAAGCACTTCAATCTGTTCCTGGCTGCTGTGCAGTTGCAAACTCAAGATCCTCACCACTTCCGAGCTGTCTGAACCGGTGCCCAGCTTTCCCCTGTTCCGAATCCTCGCTGCCAGAGCCAGCATCGAGTTTCGGTGTTGGGGAAAAGGACGCAGCTCTGGCACCGACAGTGCAGCAAGGGGAAGGGAATTTGAAAGCTGACACTGGGACAGCARTAAAGCTAGAAAGAGAGGCAAAGTRAAATACTCTTGCCCTTTCTAATATGCTYGGTTACAGCGCWGGAGTAGATCACATGGGAAATGTGTTTGGGTGTTCACATGTATKCAGTGTCCAGATCTCTTAGTAAGGAGGGCTCCCTGCTAAGATCAGAAGGTACAGAAGTATAACTTGCCCCTTTGGATGTCATTGAGCAGGCAGCCAGACAGTAGTCATGGCATATTCTGCTTATGCTTATTKTATGAATTTTTTAAAGATAATGTGGTAAAACATGGCTACTTCAGCCTGTAAYGTTTTTTAATTCAACCTGTACTTGCTGCCTGGGGATGGAACCTGTCCCAACAAGTGAATACTTGACTTTGTGCAGGCCAACCCTGCAGCACAGGGCCAGAGGCAGACCTGTGTCAGAATTTCCAAAATGTGTGCCTGGGGTACTGATAGTGGCATTTGAGATTAAAGCATCACCTATGCAGCACAGGACAGCTTCCCACCAAGCCAGGAGCAGTTGCCAGGTTTGCTGCCCTTTCTGAATGAGACCAGGAGGAGGGAATGGGCATGGGACAGCCTCTGTGCCTCCCAACAGCCCAGCAAAAGGACAGAGAACTGCTGTTGATGTCAGCCATAGTGGTCTTACGGAAGCAAACCAAGAAACTGTATGAACCCCAGACTGAATATATTTAGTCTGCTTGTCTTGTTTTGTTCTGCCTGCCTGATATCTCTTCCTGTACTTTGTTTTTCCCTTCAGAGGCCTGTGGGAGCAAATCTGTGTATGATGGACCTGAAGAGGAAGAATATTCTACATTCGTCATTGATGACCCTAAGGAGACATATAAAACACTAAAGCTGATTATTGAAGGTGTTGGAACTTTAGAGCAGGAGCATGCTCAGTATAAGAGGGATAAATTTAAGAAGACAAAGTATGGAAGCCAGTAAGTATGGATTGTCCAAACAGGGAAACAGTCCTGGAAAATGGTATTTCCCTTACTTATGCTCTGGCTTTCACCATATTTTGTCCAAAAAAGATCCTGCAAATACAAAGTAGCACTTAGGATTGATAGTGACTTAGTGAATTAGTGACTTAGGATTGATATCACAATATTTTAAAGGACTCTAAGGAAGTTTTTAATGCAGTTTCATTCATAAATGATAAATGGAGATTGGTTATATTGTTTTTAAATTTTGAACTCGTGCTGAGCTGAGCAGTTAAAAACAGAAGGTACATGTGTTTACCAGCTTRTCTTGGAGTATTGGTTTAAAAATGGAAAGAGTGGCTGGCACAGCCACATGACTGTATTTTGTGTACACATAAATAAAGCATTCTGCATATGGCTGACAAAAAAGAGGATCAATTCAGTCAGTTCTTCTAGCTGAAGTAAAATGCGGTATTATCTTTACAATYACACATTTGAAAATCAAACTTAGGGAGAAAGTTCTTGTGTGTTCTACTTTCTGTTCTGACATTTTCATGTCCTGACAGAAAACCCTCTTTATAATACTGGGTTTTTTTCCTTTTCTTTTAGGGAACATCCCATTGGTGACAAGAGCTTCCAGACGTACATCAGGCAGCAGTCAGAGATCTCAGCACATTCCATATGAAGTGCAAAGGAAATCACAGGGCAGTGCTGAAGGGTTGATCAGTGATGCTAAACAGCAAAACAAAAGGGAAGCCACACATGTAGCAAAATGTATGGATTAGATAAGTGTCAAACTTACAAACTTTGAGACTTTGGTAAACGTATTCTCAAGAAACTGTTATAATAGTTGCTATGCACTTTATTCATCTGGTTATTGACAGATGATAAAACCCTGCCTTCTAGGCAGTTGTCACGAGTATTTTTAAATTTGCTTTGGTTTCTTGGAATCTAGTGATCAGTTCAATGATCACGGTGTGTGGACTTCATCTTGACAACTCCCATGCAATTCCTTACATTTTGGAAACCAAGCATGCTGCTGATATGCAGCATTTTCTAGAATGGTTGTTTGTTACTGTTTTTTGTTCCTGATTAATGTATATTATGCCACACCCCCTGCGTGCTCTCTTAGGAAAAGCTTAGTAACACTTTACTTTTAATGCCTGCRTTTAGAGAAAAAGCAGAGAAAAATCCTTCTGGTGTAATCTTCTACGTTGTAGCTTGTATTCTGAGCAGGCCWAGGAGCAGGCCTTTTGTTTTTACAGCAGCGTAATTTTTGCTAACTGTGCACAGTTTTTAATAGAAATTCAAATCTGAATGGTACTCTTGATATTTTTGAGATACGAAGTAATTTCTCCAGGTGCATTCAGCAGAGTTTGGATTTGAAGATGCAACCTCAGCAGTATAATAAAACTGACTCTCAGAAATATGAGTAAGAAAGAAATGAACTYGTGTCAAAGCTACGTGTGTCTCTTACACAGTCCAGTGAATGGTAATCTTTGAAAGTCTGCCAACTGAAGGGCAAACTAAGCTGATTTTGATGACCTTTTGTCACCACAGTGAGAAGGACAAATAGAATATGAATCTGACAGCTGAGACGTGCTGATTCCTAGGCACAAAAACCATCAAGATGGGTTTTCTCTGAAAGGAAGTTTATGCACTGGAGTCCATGCTATCCTAGTACCACTCGCTTTTCTGGAAAATAGATTTCTACTTTTCCAAAAATGTTTTTAAATACTTTTTGAAAGAGACTTGTTAAATGATATTTAGTATATTAACATGCATAATGATAACTTGTTAATATTATGAGAGTAGTAAAAATGGAATGAACTGTGTATCTCACTAATACCAACAAAAGGAGAGGAATAAAGATCTTCTAAATATTAAATGCATATTTATGTATGCTGTTTAGTTGTACACCGTAATTTTTCTCTGTGTAAGGGTCTGATATACAAAATCTAGCTTTGATGGCTTGGAAGCCTGCATGATGGACTTTAGGCCTCTGTGGGGTAGAAGTACTGGTTTTAAGCTGAGTTGATCRGAAAGCATTGAACTATCAGTTTAATGTGAAGATGTCTGTGTCTTTGCTTCAGGTGTTAAAGAATAATTCTTAACTGTGTCCTCATTGCATCTGACATGATTTAAGATGGCTAAAGTACTTTGAATGCTTCTGTTTGTTAGTAATGTTCTTAGGAATTAAGTTTTGGTTTTGTTTAAGTATATAGTAGACCACCTTCTAGTAGATGATAAATGATCTTTTATTCATCTTCACCCAGCAKACTTGGGAAAGGGAAGTAATGAAGCATTGCAAAGATGCATTTTGGACTCCAAGCTTTTAGCTGCCATGAACTGCAATTTTTAACATGTATTTGTAACTTAATATTGTTTATTGAATACTAATGACCTGTAATGTGTGTTCGACTTGCCAATTAAAAGAAATTGTTTATTTCTGAAAACTGTGTCCATATTTGGAGTGTTTTTAAATTCATAGTGGCCATTGGTGTGCCTCTGGGCACAGCATCCACTGTGCAGTGGGGCCACAGATGGAATCCTTGAGAGTGTGAACTGCCGAGTCCCATCCTCGCTTCCTCCTCCCATCCTCACCCACCCCTTTTCTTGTCAGCACTGCACCCATGGGACTCTGCAGTGAACTGGACTGGGCATCTGATCCAGCCATAAACTACCTTARCAAAGAAAGCTCTCTCAGCTAGGTCAGCATCTGAACTGGTTCCTTGTGCTATTGCACAGTGACTGAGCTGAGACCGTGATGAAAGCACAGGAGGAAGAGCTGAGCCCACAGCACCTGTGGAACCACCGACGTTTCCTCACACACCACCTTCTGATTAGGACCTGTTCAAGGCCTTGGACATGCTGAGGTTTGTGCACATCAGACTCCTGAAGCTTACCTGTCCTCTCTGGATAATCACMTGCACAGAGCTCTGGCTCTGAGATGTTGTGTGACAAGCTGTATCACTGCCTCTCCTGGGGAGTGTTTCCAGGCAGGCTGGGTGACGGCCCCTCCAGGTTGGAAGGCTGTTACCCAGCGTTCAGGGTGTGTTCATTCAGCWTGTGTTGAAGGTAACTCCCATTGCTGAATAGGTGTCTCTCACCAGAGCCCCGGCAACTTTCCGAGAAATTTCTGGGGACRAGCTGCTGCAGGCACACTCGAGCTGAGTGACATTAGTGGTTTAACAGATCAACCACATCAGGAACAAAAACCAAACTGACAGTGGAAGACACATCACCAGTGCCCTGGTGAAGGTGAACTTGACCGCAATTGTGTAAATGTGGGTTTTCACTGACGAACGGTAAACCTTGTTTGAAAAACAAAATTTTACGTAAGGTGAGGTAGGAAACGGACACAAGATTTGTAATGTAAATGCAAGAGTAAATGCAAAATTACTGTAACACCATTTCCAGGTCTGTCTCTTTTGCACTCTGCTTACTCCAGTGTATGCAGTATTTTTTTGTCCTGCTAATATGTCTTAGCATAAGTCAATAGGAAATCTTTGAAAGTTGCTTTTCTTACAGTATAACTTAACACGTTTGGTGAGAGGGTTGTGTTAAAACTGGGCTTCCAATACTTGCTTAGCCTCTGTCTCCTGTCTGTCTGCAGCATATGTTTCTGATGTTACCTTCAGAAACACTCAGAAATACTGCCCACAAGAGAAACAGCTTGATTGGGAAACTTGGGACAGCATCCCTTATGTCTGGAATCAGGAAAATAGCAAAAAAAAAAAAAAAAAGCGTAGGCATAAGTAAGCATGCCATGTCAGTCTTTTTCTCTCTCTATCCCAGGCTGAAAAGCAACAAAATTCTTTTTGACAGAAAAGATAGTTGGAAGCCGGGGGATTCTCTCAAAGCCAAAGAAGTTCCCTGTGCATGTTTCCTCTCTGGCTGAAGCAACGTGCTAGGGCAGGACTGATGTGGTGACAGGACCCAGGTACCTGAGTCAGCTGGCTGTGTGACACTGCTGTCTGAGGCACCTGAACTTCCATGTGATTCCCATCCCCTCTCTGCATTATTCTGTGCGGTTCCAACATTTTAAAGGGCTGTGTGAGAAGCTCACCTGGACAGCAAGAGAACATGTGAACCCTGCCAGCCCCATCATTAGGGTCAGGAAATGGTGCTGCTGGAGGAATACGGTGTGAGGACTGCCAGTGGTGGTGCTTGGAGGTAAAAAACAGCATCTTCCCCCAGCCACCTTCTGTGTGTGCATTGCAGCCGGGCTAGCAGGGCTGACTCAGTATGTCCTACTGGCTCTTGGGCTATTGTCATTRAACAGTAATTAAATGATACCAAAGCTCAAGTGGGTGCTGAGGAACGGAGGAGGTTTTAGGATAGAAGCACTGTATTCCTATATGAATAAGGTTCTGGATTTGATCTGTGTAAGGAAAACTGGAGAGTCATCATGAATCAATTGTTCTCATTTCCTAAAACAAAACAGGATCCTGGGAGATTAATCTTGAGGCTAGAAACCATCTTTCCTAACTTGTGAACAAATCACACATACCTTTCCATTTCAATCCTTATTTTTCATCTATCCATTTGAGCCACTCTGATTTACCTGAAAATTTAAAATGGKCAGATTTACTGGTTTAGTGCAGAGCTATTACTTTTAACCACAAAGTTGCCTGGTGTTAGTAGGTTCGTCTGCAAAGACAATGTGGAAGTCTTGATTAAACAAAAGGCTCACCAGCAGCCTGTAAGGAATGTTGAAATGGTAAAAATGGAAATTGGCTTCCTACTAGTTTGAAAACATTGCTGTGCTGAATCTTAACTGAAA
Source organism: Malurus melanocephalus (assembly GCF_030028575.1). Lineage (NCBI taxonomy): Eukaryota > Metazoa > Chordata > Aves > Passeriformes > Maluridae > Malurus > Malurus melanocephalus. The sequence continues at coordinate 8,739,671 of NW_026623233.1, read as the reverse complement.
GCATGCCCTAGATGACATAGGTCTGGTTAGWGTTGAGAGCAAATTCTCTCTAYGAGTGTGGGGTCTCTKTGGTGTCTGACTTACTTTACTAAATTCATTCATCATCTTTAACCTCTATCGCAGTAGCACTGTTCTGTCCTAAAGCTGTCAAAAGGAAAGGTGTTTTTTTTATTTTATACTTGAGGCCATAACAAAAGTACTACCTAGACTCTTACAGGACAACCAGGACATGGACTCTTACAGGCAAACCAGTAAGTTTTGATAGAGATGACAGCAGTGCACAGGATTGCCATCATGTACTGAAGGCATGAATTTAAAAATTGAATTGACTAAGAAAGGCACTTTGGATCAATGTAGCCTTGTATTTCTCTGAGGGTGGAAACTAAAACTGCAGTCATTGTGTGTGTAGAGAAATCTGATGATAGGAATACAAGAAGTGAATTTTATGAGTTAAAGGGGAAGAAATACTTGGTGAAAACACAAACAGTGCAGAAAATAAGGGAGGGCTACCCTGAAACACCTTGTGTTTTGCTTTCATTGGCAAGTTTTTCTGCATTTCAGCTGAGCTATAATTCTACTTCTCATTCTCTGTAGAAGCTATCTTTTTGGCAGCCATGACAACCTATGACTAGAGAGGCTCACAGCWGAGAAAAGCAACTTTAAAAATAGCCAGACTCATCTGTGGTGTCTGGAGATGCAAATGCTTTGCCTCCCGCTGTGCCACAGCGTTGTGAGAACAGCTCTGTGYTCTGTCTTCTCTCATGGTGAGGGCCCTTAAAGAGATTCTGCTGCCTGCCCTGGCTGTGGTTCTGCATCCCATTAAGAGCACTGATGAAACKGAATCAGTGAAATAATTGGGAGTTGTTAGGAGGAGATTTTGGGAAAAYCTGGACTGTCTACCTAATCAGGTTTACAGCAGTCTCATAAACACTTGCATCAGCACTGCTGATGAGATGAGATGAGGACAAGCCACCCAGACAGCTTTGCCACCAGAGAGAATGTGTGATATCTGCTCTGGCACCCTCCCCACCAGCTCTTTGCTGCCTCAAGTCTGCTCTTTGCTGCCTCAAGTCTTCACCTCAAGGTGAAGACTGTGAGACGCTCAAAGGTAGGTTAGTTTTCCTGCTAGAGATCTGGGCTTGAGTCTCCTTTGTTTGAATGTTGTCATTCTTTTCCCTTTTGGAGAAGTCACCTTGGTATAATTTCTGTCAAAGGTGCAGGAGGAGGGAACAGTAAACAAAAAGCCCTTGTAAGGAACAGTTTGTAGAGCACTCTGAGGGGACTTGGTGTTGTTTCTCAYCAAAAAGTAGCTGGTGCCCAAACTATTTTGGTGTCAGAGATGGCTGATGCTTTTGCTTTATTTGGAAATTGTGACTACAGGAGYGAGGATGAATAAACTGGCAGGTGTGGGCAGATAGTATCAGTCTCGTTAAGAGGAGAATGGTGTGAAAATCCTCATGGGAAGGCAGGACCCACCTTCCTGGGCTGGAAGGAGCCAAGTGGTCTTATGTTTAAAGGCTGCTCTGCTCTTGTGGAGGGACCTGACACAGTCAATGTTAACAAGATCCAAGAGGCCATGGGCAGCCTCAAGCAGAAAAATCTGAACTGGTTTTGTTCACTGGGATCCCAAAGCTGAATGATGCTGTCTTAATCAAGCTGYCCAGTAATTAATTTTCTCTGCATGTTTCTCTTCACTGAGCAATTCCTGCTGTGAGGGAGAGCTGCTGTTTTCTGTTGTGTCCCTTCAGAGCTGAAAACCCTGTGAGCCACCATGCAGCCACGCGTGCACGGACCACCTACAGCTGCCTGGGGCCAGCAAGGAGGAGAGTGGGGCTCTCCAGGGTACCCCTGGCTCCCTGCACAGGGGTACTGCAGGACAGGGCTGCTGGCATCTACCCAGGTTCTGCTGGCAAGGTTGGCACAGCTTATTTTGCCTTCCTTTCTTCTTTCCATGGCCCGTCCAAAACTATCCCAATTTCTTCTCCTCACCTGGTGCCTGGGGAGAGCGGATGGAGACAGACCCTGCTCACCAGCACTTTCCTCTTGTCCCAAGTGCAGCCCCAGCCTGTTTCTCCTGCTGTCTCAGACCTTGTGTTCACCATTGCCCTAGTCCTGCCTGTCACCACAAATCCCTGAAGGACTCAGTGTGGAAGGGATCTCTAGGGGACCCCTCATCCCTCCTGCCCCTCAGATCAGGCCTTTTCACTGCTCCTGGTAGTGTACTTGTCTTTGAGACAGCACTGCTCTCTTCACACAGTCAAGGAGGTCACTTGGGCAGTGATATAACACTACAGAGGAGGGCTGGTGAGCTCTCTGGGAAGTTTTATTCTTTTACAGCAATCTCAGTGCTGCGTGGAGGTAATGGGGTACAAAGAGAAGTGTTCCCATGCCACAGGCAACTATGCCAGCATCCTTGTAAAATTCCACTCATCTGAGTATCTGTGTGTGGCAGGACCTGAGTGTTCACAACTGGACATGAGAGGCTTTGAAACAGCATAAACCAGAAGTGGGTTTTCTTTTGGAGGGGATGGGGAATGATGTTCTGCTGAACATGTTCATACACAGATCTGACAGCACTCTTAGAGTGTTACTCAACCAGGCAATCACAGATCTCTTGTTGACATCCATGASAAACAAGATTTGTATTTAAATTAATTCAGTAACAGCCATAAGACAAAGAAGATTGGATCTGTCCCTCTAATTGCAGATGCTCTCCATGTAGATGCTGGCATTTCAGTTAGTTTTTTGTTGCTTGTCTCCCAATAGTCAGGGGAAAAGAGAGGCACTTCTGAACTGTGATTCACAACACACTTTAGAGTGTTTTATTTAGGATGAAATTAATCAAACCCTGAAATGKTCAGTTCTGTTCTGTAGACTGTGAAGAACCTGGTGTGATGTTTTACAGGACAGATGTGTGAAGCTGGTGAGATGAAGCACACCCAGGGTGACAGGGGGGAATCCCAGCTGCTGTGAAGTGCATTCTCACTCTTTACACATCCTCGTTGTGCAGCCAGTGATTTTCTTGCAAAAAAAAAAAGGACATCCAGGGCTTCCCTCGTGCCTTTTTGSGCACAGGGATGGCTGAGGCCGCTAGATGGGGGTGCAGGATCTCCTGCAGGGTCGGTCCCACCGAGCAGGGCCCGCTCAGGGTGCGCTGTTCGGCGGTGATCCCGAGCGGGAGCAGCTCCGGAGCCTTTCCTGGGACTCCAGCGCTGGCTCTGTGTGCCGCTGGCTCAGCTGGTGACACACAGTGACCCAGGTGGCGTGTGAGGCCACCGGGGCTCCCCGCTGGCTCGCCAGAAAGTGCTCCGAAGGCTCCGACTGGGTTGTTTTTCCTTTGCCTCCCGAGGTGAGACAGGATCACGCCTGATCAGGCACAACGCTGGCGCTGCTCTGGCAGCCCGTGATGAGCCCTGAAGGCTGTCACGACAAAGTGCCCCCTCCCAAAGAAAACTTGGACTGGCAGAGTCTGAGCAGGTTGGTTCAAGCCTTGCCTGGCGATCCACAGCGCTTTCAGTTGTGTACTTGATGCCAGATAAAACATTCCTGCTTGGCAGAGGGCAAATCCCTCCTCCYTCAGCACTGTCAGATCGAGGAGGGTGGGTGGCAATTCTCGTGTGGTACCGCTTGGTTCTAGAGCACCAAAGCAGCAGTGAATTTCCTGGTTATTGCTTTCCGTTTACTTTGTCCTTCTTGTATTGCMTGAGAGGGATATTGATCTAACTTTTGAGAATCCCTGGTCCCTGATTTGCTGTTCTATCTTCTTTTCCAAAATGCAAAGGGAGATGCACTTGATTGGGTGAGCTGTACATCCTTGCTGTTAAACTCACGCTGGAAAATGGGTAAGTCTCCAGTGCCTCAAGTGATTACTGTGGTGTGGATCACAGAGCTACAGTTGGCCCTGYGGTCATTTCTGGAATGGCTGGGAAGAAGACCCAAGGCCACAGGGCCTTGCAGCATCACAAGAAACATCACATCCCCATTAGAACTGGCCCAAAGGATTTATGCTTTAAAAAAAAAAATTATAGAAGAATGCTGGCATTCCTAAATTTGGGAGTGGGTATATCATCCTATTGTTTTTGCAAGCACTAGCAAAACAAGAATACTGCTATATTTGATCAATCTTGTGAGTCCTGAATCTTGTGAGACTTCTTCAGAGCTCCTCAGCTGTCTSACCAAGAACAGCTTTCAAGCACATCCTTAGGACACAGCAAGCATCCTTTGTGCCTTGCTGTTTCATTTGCAGGGATCAGGTGAGGTTATCAGCAGMGTGGGGCCCTTAGCAGAGAGCTGCTGACAAACCACCCCTGCTTCTGTCCTGCTGTCCAGGGACCAGAGAACCCGGGCTGCCCCCAGGCTGGACAAGGCTGGAGAGAAGAAGCAGCAGTGCTAAACRGGCAAGCATGTCTTGGAAGTTGCTCAGACCTGGTCTGGGAAGGAATCTGGACAGAGAAGAAATTTTCACCCCCAGCTTTCTTTCAGGTTCCCTCCTTAGCATCCCACATTCATGCCTCTTCCCAGGCACACTTTAACCCAAACCCAACCTCCCACAGCCCCTTCTGCTGTCACTGACCTCCCACGGCATGGAGGAATCTGGAAAGAGCAGATCCTCCTCCTGCATGCTCCCAGCCATCCCTGGCAGGGCTGTGTGAGCCCAGGGAGTTTCTCAAACAGACGTGCCCAGCTGGCACTGGGGAGGCTGTAACGTGGCCATGGAGCACCTCTCCAGGGCACATCCTGGAAGGGGAAGCATAAATCAGGGGAGACTTTCTGGCAGGGAGACTTTCCCCCAGTACCCTGCACAGATCAGCTGATCTCTTTTTCTTTGCATTGTCTGCTTTTTCCCTGGAAGGCACATGACACGTGACTGCGGAGATCCCTTCTTAAGAAATGTTTGCCTGAGATCTGAGCCAACACTCAGATCTGGGAGCAGAGCACTTCTCAGCCAGCTCCTCTCAACACCACGAAATGTCAGCACTTTGTGCCTTTCCCCTGGGCACACACAGGGCAGGGCTGGCTGGAGGGGGATGATGGCACMGGCTGCTTTCAGTGGGGTTTGCCAGAGGATGTTTTGTGCTCTGGTTCGCTGAGATGGCTGTCTCCAGATGCTGGAGGAGCTCATCCTTGGCTGTGAGGGTTGACAAGGACCAGCTGAGAGGCAGATGTTAATTAAAACAGAAAAACAGAGCTTCAGCCTGKTTTTCCACATGTCCAAGTCACCTTKTACAGAGAACTTACACCCATTASATGGGGCTGTGKTTGGTGCAGGCTGAGGCTGTGGTCTCTAATGCTTCTTTCTGAAGGGCTATGCTGAAGCCATGCTCCTTTTCCTTCCATGTATGGCTTTGGGTTCAGGTGAGTATCTGCTCCACCCCAACTGCTGCTTAGATTCTGCTGCTGGTCTGTCTCATGCCTGTTTTCTGTCATCTGAATTTTRCCTTGTTCTTTCACAATGGTCATGGCTTTTGTAGTGTGAAGCAACTTTTGGTGGAAAGGGCTGGGGACAAAGCAGAAAATTGAGTCCATTTTGCACCACAGTGAAGTGGGTTTGTGCTTAGGTTCTTCTTCTCAGTGACAGTGTGTCAAATGCAAAAGCCTACGGGAGAAAAAGCAGTGTTAGATGCAATATTCCTTTCCCCTGCCCTCTGTTTTGTTGCTCTTAGACACAGGTGAGATGATGCTGGAAGATTGACACTCAGCAGAAAATGAAGAGGCCACTTCCCCCTGACCAGAGCTGTGTGTTACCGTGTGTGTGCTCAGAGGTTGGGGAGGGCACTACTGGGCTAAAACTCAGCAGAAACATTTTCCATCACTGAGAAGCTCTTGAGATTTGCTGCTGAAGAAAAGTGTGGGAGCAAATTCAGCTGTGAGAAACCTGCTGGAGGTGAAATCCCTGCATTTGCTGCCCTCCAGAGCATGCTGCCTTTGTGGGTGAGTGAGAGAGGCATTGCATGCTCTGGGTGAATTTTAATTTCAAACATTCAGCATAATGGTCTAGGTAAATCATCTCTTCCTGGAGCAGTGAGAGCCACACAGCCAAAACCTCATTACCCAGATACACTTCAGTCTGCTCCATGAGAGCTAGGTTGTCTGGCAGTCTGGCACGCACTGACAGAGGACTTCTCCCATCTCAGTAGGGATCTGAAAATTGCTCTAGGAGATGTTTTTGGTACAGTGAATGTATTAAACACTGATATCAGCCCAAGTCACAAACACTCCCTCATTAAACAGGTTTTCAACACTTTACCCCCAGGATTTTGAATTRTCAACAAACAAAACAAGACTTGGATTCAGCTGTGAGCCTTTGGTGGATTATGCTTCACCCTGAGCAGTAGCTCCAGCATCCCACAGTCTCCTCTCCCCTAAACCATTCTCTGGACTGAAGGCTCTTGGAGGCACAAAGGGATTGTACATCCATCCTTTTCACTTCATACAAGAGATTCCACCTCACAGAATCCCTGTGGGCTGCTGGTGGTGTTTCCCTGGCTGAACCCTGAACAAATCCCAAGCACTCGCTCCTGAGCGTGATATGTTTCTACTGTGGGAGTAGAAGCAAAAATGATCTGTCACTGCCTGTGCAGCTCCTGACCCCAAAGAGCAGCTCCAGGGGCAAGTCCAATGCCTTCAAAGGCCTGTGATAAACTGTGGAATCAGGTGAGGTGAGCCACTGGAACATCATTCCCTTGAAACAGAGGAGCTCAGCATCCTGCAACAGTTTCCCATGACAAAAGGAAGGCCTGTGTGGTCTTAGCTTCTTTCAAATCCTACCAAAATTAAGAGCTGATACCTTAACTTTAAAAAAAAAATATAGCACCTCAAAGCTAAGCACAAGGCAGCAGTTCCCAAACTTCTCTCTTGCCAACTCCATTTCTTGCTGAGAGCCATTGGCCCTACAAACCCTGACAATGTGAAGGTGCATCTGTAAACCTCTAAGGTAGAAGGTGCAAAAATAGACACAGACTCCATTGCTGCCACTGTTAATCTAAATTCAGCAGAGTCAGATGCAGGAGAAGCATTTTGGGGGATGTTGAGGTGCCCCTGTGACACATGAGCATTCAGTGATGCTCGCTCGCTGCCAGTGCTGTGCTCAGTACCTGTCAGCAGCACCGGAGCTGGGGCAGTGCCTTACCCAGGGATGGCTTTGCCCTCAGATATTCTGAGGAATAGCAGAACTAAAAATGAGCTCTCAGCCTGTCCACTCACCCTTCTGTGAGCAGGGTCTGAAGACATCATGTCTGTTGACTCTCAGAACTGTGAAAGAAATGAGAAATCTGCCTTCCTCCAAAGCTCCCATCACACCTCCATGAGGTCAGACTGCCAGGGGCAGCTGAGTCTAAGCAGAGCTGATCCCTTAGAGCTGCCCCTTAGTCCTCAGTGCTGTAGGGCTGTGGGCAGCACAGCTGCTCCAGCTCAGGCTGAGGCATCCAAAATACATTCCAAGGTCACAATGGCTTTCCTTCTCATAGGACTTGCCTCCATGTCAGCTGCCCTGGGGTGTTTGTTGGCCCTGTTGGAACTTCAGATAATTTTCCGTCTCATAAARCACAAGGTTTGCTGCAGCACAGTGGGTAGGCCGGGTAAAATCTCTCACTTACTCCATGTTTCTCTTGTAACATTTTCCCCTCTCTCCTGCCTCCATCACAGGGGCTGACATGTTTTCTCCCAGGTTGTACTGGGATACATCTGTCAGCAACTTTCCATGCTCATGGAAAATCCTCCTGCTGTATTCCTCAAAAGCACAATACTTTCTCTCAGCAAATATTGGGCAATTCTTGTGGTGCCCCTGGCAGTGTTGCACAGGGAAGTAAATGTCATTGGATCTCAGCACAGTCTGTGTCCCTAGAAGCTCTGGAAAGCACAATTTCCTTTTCCTGATGTAAATATCTTTTGGGGCTGAACAATTTAATCTGATGTTYATGCAGCCTCCTTGACATGCTCAGGGCAGTGTTATCTGTAATTGCCTTTGAGTGGGTCCATCAACCCTGCAGCTGCAGATGGAAATAACTTTCCATCAGACAGTCTTTCTTTCCCTATTCTTTTCCCTGAGATCACTTTTTCTGGAGGAAATGCGTTGTTCACAGAAATGGCTTGCAGGGGACCAGCAAGGCATCTCTGCAAGCAGGATTTCTTCACTCTGTTCAGACCAGTGGATATTCTTGGCAAAGGTACACAAAAACAATGCAGAGAGCTKCCTTGGAGGAAAGTGGATGTCCTGTAGGCCATGATCTGATGTTTTCCAGACAATGCCTGGCAGCAAATTGCACTCTTCTCCAATTCTTCAGTGTCTTCAAGAGGTGGATAATATAATCAAGAACAGATTTAAGAACTGATTTGACCATTCCTGCCTGTTTCTATTTTTTTCATGTACTTAACACAAATACCACCACTAGGAGCTCAAATTCMGTTCCCCATTCAAACCTATAAATATTTTTTGGAACTTCTACTTTCCACTTTGCAGTCTGTGCTTGTCCCACTGTCTCTGCTCATCCCTGGGGACCCATGTGCTGGAGTTGGTTAAGGGTACCTCATGTCTGCTCAGAGCCTGGCAGAGCCTGCATTCTACAGCCCAGAGACATCTTGGTAAAGGACATGACATGATCATGGCCAGTGAAATGCTGATTTTCATGCAAGGAATTGGAAAGATCTTAGAGGGGGAAAATGGCCAAGAGAGATTGGCCTGGCCTGACTCATCACTAAATCAGCACAGAGGTAAAGCTCATCTCTTGATATCTCAGTGTGAGATGCCAGGCAGCTTGTACCAGCAGAAGCACTGCTTGCACATTTGAGGCAGGTCAGGTTTGGGTTTTGATGTGAATAGCTCAATGGTGCTACCTCATGGCCAGAGAGAAAACTTCACCCCCCCACACCCCATTTCTTTTTAGATTTTTAATTTATCCTATAGTTGACAGATATGCTACAGGGATATCTTACTGCTGGAYGAATATTCCAAGTATGTCCAAGCTCCAGTTGCATACATGGGGTTATTTTTTTTTTTTTTTTTGTGGAGGTGGAGTGCAGACTTATAATTTGCAAGGTTCACAGAGTCCTTCTGCTGAATATAAAGTTTCTGTTTGTCCTTCTCCTGTTACCCAGCACAGTGTTGTACTCATCTCAGACAGGGAGCTCTTTGGCACAGAAGCAGCCTCTGAACTCTGTTGCCCAGCTCCCTGCASAGGAGGACACGGGGGTGCAGCCACCACAGCTGCCTGGTGCTGCAGCTGGAGCCAACAAACACCATGACCTCTCTTGGGATAGACAAAGTCAACAACAAGCAAAAAAGGAACTGCTCAGGCCCCTCTACAAGCTGCCATGGAAGCCTAGTTGGTTTGGATGTTTTGTTCTTTCCCCCTTTGCATGCCAACTGTCCTCTTTTCAGTACTAGCTGGAGAAAGATCGAGCACCAAAGCACACTAGAAGTAACTCATGATTTGGAAAACCGATCTGGCATGGAAACCACTCATTCCCTTTCACCACCRCATTTCCAGCCCTGATGCAGAGTATTTCTATGCTGCTGAACAAAAGAGAACTGGGGACCCATCCCGAGGCCACTGGCTGTTACCTGCCCTGTTCTAGGCAGATTTCAGCCAAGCTGATTGCTTTCACACTGTGTCACACCCACCCTGGGTCTCTTCTGAACCACAGGTGGTACCTCTTGGGCCCAAAATCATGTTTGTGGTTTGCTGTCTCCTTTTGGTGCAAAGGGTCAGAAATACCATGAGGGCTCACAGAGCAGCCCCCGACAGCACCCAAAGATGGGAGGGAGTGTGTCCCCACAGGCAGAGCTTTCATGAACTRACTCCAGTTGCTGCAAGGAGATTCAAAGCCTCCATCAGATGCAGAGCAAAGCCTGCAGAACTAAGCTGGATGTGGTTCCCCCATGACTGAGGGCAGCTGCAGCTCCTCTGGGACCAGCAGCTACCTCTGCTTCACCCGAGTAGTCACGGGCCAAGAAAGCATCTCTGTGGGGGGGCAGACAGAGTAATGATGTCCAGTYTGTGCTACAGAAATTAGCTCTGTTTGCCAAAAGTCCCTTCAGTGGTTCTGAGAAAAGTTGGAGGCATATGCAAAATAAGGCTCATACACACCATACTGGACATGATAATATACAAGATTTTGGGGTTGCAGTGACAGAGACCCATTAGGTATTTCAAAGAGAAAAACAGTCACCCTCTGGGGGAAATTTGYTTTGGGACCACTGTAACTGGTGTTTTCCTGCTGCTTTCCTGTGGAGATGTGGTACACACACCTTGTTAGTTGAACTGACTGGAGTGCAACCCTACCGAGGGACAGAGCCAAATTTCCATAACAAAGTGTTTGCAGCTCTTTATTTCATAGGAGAGCACACAGGAGCTTTGTGGAGGAGCCACACCTTTGTGTCAGCACTGCCACCGCCCTTGGAGCTGAGCTGGAGAGGTGTCCTCCTCACATGGGCTCTGATTTTAATACTGGTCAGTCTTCAGACCTATGTGGAAAACACACAGTTCTTCACAGCTTTCACTGKCACTGAGAGCCCTCTGCCTTCCTGAGCTTCCCTCCCAGCAGAGGCACGGGCAGGAGATTGTACCAATGGAAATTGGTCTGTGGACAAGGCTCCAACCTGGATGAAATTCATCGCTTTTGGCAATTGGTGAGTGTTTCAGTTTGACCAGAGCTTGTGGAGTACCCAAAAAGCTGCAGTCAGCCCTGGAGATTCTTTCCTAAGCTGGAGTCTACTGAAGGAGCATCTCTGAAAGGGAGAGCTAAGGAAGGATCACCTACCTCTCAGATGAACATGAATGAAGGCTTAGACAGCTCAGCAACGCTCCTCCCCTCTGCTTGGGGACCTTGAAAAAACATTCAGCGAGTTACAGGAAGATTTACACAATGTCCCAGCACAGCCTTCTTCCTGGCTGTGGGGACACAGAGTTTCCAAGAACCCCCTGAGCTCATGTGAGAGGCACCGAGCTGCTGCCTGGCAGCAGAGGTGCTGGCTCTGCACATTCACTCAGCCACTGCGATGGAGGAGCGCAGCCAAAATGCTTTTTTGGCACGTTTTTCTTTCAGAAAACATTGAGAAATAGAAATTTAAACTGGCAAGTTTGTCACTAGAAAACACCATGCAAGAGGCTCRGTATTGCTCCTGTGGGAGCTCTTGACTGACATGTGGTGTAGAAAGTTTCAGTCTTTGGATGGGTTTAATGTTAGCTTGACTTTCTGCTATGGTGCTGATGCAGAGAGACACAGTAATTGTACTGCTTTTGCAAAAGTGCAACATTCTGGCAGCCTCAGCTTAATAAAATAAAACATTGAAGTTTAGATTGCAAAATATGACCCTGTTGTTCTTGCTATTAAAAAAATACTCAATATATTAGAGTGGAGAACAGGCTTTCCCCATTTTCTCCAATTTATATGATTTTATGTGCTCATAGCTGCTGAAGCAATAGGGAGAACAAGGAACAGTAAAGCTGATTAACCACAGAAGTGAGTATGGGGCTGTTAGGCTGTTTCTCCAGTATCACCACACTTTGCCATGGATCTGTTCTCCCAGGACCCCTGAGTGAGGAATGCCAGTGTTTGGATATGCCAATAGCACTCTCTATCCCACTGTTTGTCCATGGAAAAAAAAAAAAAAAAAAAAAAAAAAAAAAAAAAAAAAAAAAAAAAAAAAAAAAAAAAAAAAAAAAAAAAAAAAAAAAAAGGAAAGAAGAAGAAAAGCCCACAGGACAAACCACAGAGGGTAGACAGCCAGAGGTACAAACGGTGTGTTGTCTGGCTCCTAAGCAATTGTTTGTGTGAGAGTGGTTCCCTGCATTTCTTTATTTACTTCCATGAACAACAGCCTGTGTTTTAACATCTTTCAGGAACCCTTTATAGGCAATCATCCCCTAAAAACCATCACCCTCCAGAAAGAACCCACAGCACAGCATGACCCAGGCKGCAGTGCTGCAGAATAAGTTTCCACCTGTGTGAGCCAGAAATCCCATTTTTCAAGAATGCTCCAGTTCAAATATGTACCGACAACCTCCATAATAGAAATAAAAGAGCTTCTAATTATTTTTTCTTTTGGAAATTAGGGTTAGGGGCATGACCAGTGGAGCCAGGCTCCATGAGTGAGTCCCTAGAGATTACAGATTGCTCACATTACATTCCCAGTCTCTGCTGTRATGGGTTTGTGTACGATGCTGCACTGGGACACCCTCAATAGATCCCACTGGCTGGAGCCCATGGTGCTCTGGTGTTTTCTCATCTCAGAATGTGACAGTACATTGTGCTGGACCAGTGAGATTTTGGTGTTTTGGATAAAAATCGGTGGGTGACAGTCCTACTTTTCTCCTTTGAGCTTTCACATCAGCAGAACTTCCTTTCCAAGCTGCTGATGTCAGGACAACTTTCTGGGGARCTTCCCCCTGCAATCTTGCATGAGGAAAACCCTTCTGAGAGCCTCCAGCTTCCTCTGAAGGAGCACTGCATCAGATGTGACACTCTGCWCTGTGACTGTTCCCCTGGACAATGCACTTCACGTAGGTGTTGAAGATGTTTCCCCAGCTCATGGCTCACGTCCCCTGTTCATTGTAGATATTAAAAATCAGGGCAGATTTAGAGAGCCTAACTCTCTGAAAAGCTGCCTTGAGAGAGGCCTTTAATCCTCAGCAGATTCCATCAGGAGGAATCTTCCTCCTGTGAAAAATTTTGTTCTTCAGGTCATGTTACCAGGTGCAATACTGTGCCAAATTCCCCCCATACCTGCGGGTTGGCAGCTGCTGTGGACTGTGTTCCCCTGCATTCTCATTGTTTTAGGGTAATTTGGCAAGCTTCAAGTTTGAACCTTTTTAAAAAAATTACGCAACATAACCGATTTCTTCTGTGCTACAGTAAAAATATGTCACTTAAAAAGTGTCCTTTCAAATCCGTATTTTTGATGTTGCCATCMGTTTTGCTTTCCTTTTCAGTTTCATTTATACCTGCTACAGCATCTTTTTTTCTTGTCATGTCCAACAGAAATAGGCAGCACTCCAGGTTAGAATAAGATGCTCTTAGAAAGCAGTCATGTTAAATGTGCAGCATTTCCTTAGTGYCAGAGCTTCATAACCATCCTGCCTTAGAACAGGTAATTATCAGATAAAGCTCAAGGGATCAGCCTGCAAGAGTCACCCATGGAAAGTGCTTTGTGGCCATGTGTGTCATGTACGTGACACCATCACTTGATCTCTCTCAATGACCAGGTGAATTGGTGCCACATGGATGTAAAAAACAGAAAAAAGTCATTTTAGTCAATATAAATTTTATATATATAAATCAATATATATTTAGTCATGTCTCCCGACATGAAAGCTGGGCCTGGTGCATCTTCAGCCTAGGCTACAGAAAGCCCAAAGGTGAGAGAAGCATCTCCACCCCCTCGGTCCCACACCACACACCACCATCTCTCTCTTTTTATCAACTCAGACTTGATTTGTGTTTAGACTTAGTTCAGCAAAAACATGATCTCATGTCAGGAAAGGCTTTTCTCTGTGTCATGCTGGTCATGAATCATCTCAGCTGATTTGTCTGCTTCTTGAGCAGAGAGCGAGGGCTGTGTGCAGGGTATTGCTGGATGACACTGCTTATAACCGCAGGAAAACAGAGTTCATAGAGTGCTTTAAGMTGCGTGTGTCAGCTGATTAGTTTTGCAGAACACAATGTTATTTCCTCATAAGGACCAAATATGCTTTTCTGAGTCTTTTCTAGTGCTATTTGTGTTTTGTTGCATCGTATCCGTGCTGCTCTTCAGCCTGTTCCATTATGCTCATCGTGTCCCTCATGACAAATAAACCAGGTTTGTGACAGCGAGTTTTTATTTGCAGCACCCTGGTTAGCATGGTTTTCTGATATCTGCACTGGTCTTGGGAGGAGAGGAGAAACTAAAACCTGTGGGGTGAAATCATGGTTTGGTGGAAGGCAGTGGCAGCATTCCCCCTGGCTTCACTGTGGATTTCACTCCGAGAGGGCCTGGGRAGGTAAATACCTTCAGTGCTCCTCYACTGCCTGCCTCAATGCCAAACCAGGAGCCCACAGAAACACCTCTCAGCTGCTGCCTCCTTACTTTTTATCACAAAAGAGATTATTTAGGAGCAGGTGCTGCTCATCCATCACCACAGCTGGAGGATAGGGCCGATCCCCATGGCCTCACTTGGCACATCCATGCTSCTTGCCTGCAAATCCTCTGYGGGGACCCACCTGCAAAATCACYKTTAGCTGTGYGGAGCACTTTGGCCCTTACTGCTGCAGAGGGGCCCCTAAAACTCATGAGTGAGCTCAGTACCTAAATCAGACCCACCTTGCCCCATCCTTTGTTTCTTGCCATGCTTCCTTCAGCAGATGTTTTCTTGAGGCATCCTCGGAGCACTGAGACACGGTGATGTAAGCCAGGGCTCATGTGGCTYTCTCCACTGGAAAACGTGAGATTAAATACCATAAGCCTTTGGCCAAAGYGAGCTACAAGGTCCTCTGGGATGGTGTCCTCCTCCCCCTTGTTGAAGTCAGAGGGAAATCTGATTTTGCTGGCTGTTGTGAATTATTATCTAAAGTTAGGATTTCAGTTTTCATCCTCATGCTCAGAGGATGGCAAGATTGATCACAAACCACCAGTYAAGTCTTACTGTCAAGGACTCTCTGAGTCTGGACCTTTTTTACTCAATGAACCTGAAAAGCAGAGATTTGTGTATAACCATCTCACCTGATATCAAAGCAGGAATAACAAGGGAAAGAAGCTGCTCATGGGCAAGGTACCCAAATGGTTTGTGACCTGACTTTGGCATTTTTCTCATCTTCGGTATTTGCCAGAAATGAAGCACAATGACTTGGGGGTGCTCATGCCCAAGACTTTCAATTTCTATAAAGAAAGTTTTCACAGAAAATGAGAGGCAGGCATTTACTCCTCTCCTGTGCTCTTGCTGAAAATTATCTCATCTATGCTCCTTCAATCTTGGATGCTGAAGGGTCTCATCAKTGGGATGATTCAGTAGGATTTCACTTTGACAAAGGCTCCTAGCAAGCATGCAACTTCTTTGGCCAGGCTGTGTAGCAATCCATCATTTTATCTGAATGAGGTTATSCCCCAGGGCACCCTGGGCTAGTGGCCCATGCTGGGCAGGACCCAAAAGCAGAGCCACTCCTGAGGCTGAACCTCCCATATAGTACTTCTGCTTGTGGATATTTAATTTATTTGCTCATGTTTTGGCATTGCTGCAAAAACCGTCCTGGCCTTTGAAACATCAAGGTGCGTAAAGCACAAATGATAAATCAGTGATCTAAGTTGAGACTTGTCATGAGAGAGGCTTGTCTACAGCTGCCTCCTGGCAATCTTTTAAATTAATTTCTTTTAATATTTCTGTCATTGCTCTTTACAGAGCCCAGAAAAATGCATGTGAACAGAGGAAGGTGCCACCTTCAACACCTTCACACTCGAGTCTGTGTGYGGGAAGGCTTGTTATGAAAAGGCAAGTGCCACCAGCAGATTCCTGCTCCCCTTGYACTTGACATGGCTTGGAAGCACTTTGTGGCTTCAAACCTAAGGTGTGGAAGGCTGTGAAGAGAAGGATTTCCCTCGAAGTGGGTTRTTTATGAGACTCCCACTCTGGGAGGAGGGCACAGAGGAATGTGGGTTAAAGTGACAAAGACATCAGGCTGTGTTTTTCTTGGCTGATCCTCAGCTCTTCTGTCTCTGGTCCACAAAGTCTCCTGGAGCCCCTGCCCCGATAAAGGTCCAGTGTCAGTCCTTCCAGCATGGCATGGGCAGCAGGAATACCTGTGTGTGTGCTGTGTACATGTGCCCCTCCAAGCCCAGCAGGCCTTTGGTTAGMCCTGGTTTTGTCTCTGTGCTCAGCCCTCCCTCCCGTGCTGCTGTGGCACAMCCTCACCTCCCCATCTCTTCCTGGCTCCTGGCAGCTGCTCTCAGCACCCATCCCACAGCAGGCACACCCTGGGGGCAGCCACCAACCCAGTGCTTCCCACCCATTTCCAGCTGGCAGCAGTGGCAGCTCCCGTGGGAAACATTGCTGCTCACCCACATAGCCCAGTGTACTTTGGGGATGACAGTAATTTGACTTTGTTCCTTGTAAATGCTGCTGCTCACTGCTCCAGACTCAGAGGCTGCTGCAGGAATCTCCAGACATCAGGGGGAGTGGCTAACACAGGAATGAGGTGGACTTCAATCCTGAATTGAGGGGAATAACACCAGGCACTTGCTGGATATCTCTGTCCTGGTGCTCACAGCAGTCAAACATGGCACAGGTGAAGAAGGACCTGGCATCCTGACCTTGCAAAAGATGGTGTTTCCTGACAGAAACACAGCTCAGGCTCAGCAGATATATTCTGATTCTCAGTTTCTGTGGTTACTGACAAAGTTTTTTCACATGATCACATCAGTGCAAGCATGCAAGTGTTTCCAGGAAGGGCTTCATGCGAAAAATTTTTGGCTCCTGAAAGAGAGAAGGCTGGTTGGGTTCAAGATCCCCTGGGATGGAAAGGTTTTTATATATGAGACTTCAAAATTGCTGCTTTTCACTCCACTTTGCAGTTCAGTCTGGCAGGGATCTACCAGAACCTGGGCTTTTCTAGCTGTGGAAGGAAAACCTTGAGCACAAAGACCATTCGAGTACAAAATAGTTTCCAAAAGTCTCCTACAGGAGGATGAGCCAAATTGGAAAACTGCAATGCAGTCTACAACTGACCCTCCCCCAAGCTCTGTTGGGGCCACAGTTTTTAATTTGTCCCATCATACTTATTACTCCTGAAAAATTAAACAAAGCATTCTAAGAGACTTCTAAAATAGCTCAAGTGTGACTCAAGTCCTGCAAAAGTCACTTTATGCTTAGAGGAAGTGTTTTATCCTTAATTTGCCCTGCAATGTTAAAATCCACAAAATGAGGTGCTATTCACACCACTGTTGATGGTGACTCTCCATCCCTCATTCCCCCTGGCTGGGGCCAGAAGCAGATCCAGGTTTCTGTGGGTGGAGGCAGGGACCAGCATTTTGTGTCTTCAGTGYCCGTGTGGAGGCGAAGGAGAAGTGTGAAGGGAGCAATCTGCAGCTGCATCCCTGTCTGAGGGATGCTGAGGGCAGTGAGGAGGCAGGCAGCTTGCTCAGAGGGCAGGAGTGGCCGTGTGGCACAGATCAGGCATTGCCCACCCTTGTGCTGCCCACTGACCTTTTCCATCAGCCCTGTCCCAGCAAGGATTTGCATGGCTGTTGAGACATGATTATTTTGTCCCAGGAGTTTTATTTTTCATCTGTCTTTTTCTTAGTCCCTTAGAATGAATTGTGCTAATGTCTTTATTAATTTCCTTTTCCTTTTTTGAGCGTAATTCTCTCTTTCCTCTTCCTCCTGACCACAAATAAACCCTGTATTTGCTGAAGCAGTGTTCAGTGCTGGCTCTTTGCTACAGTTCAGTGYAGTGTCACACAGTCCCCAAAAGACAGGTGCTAGCACCTATTCTGCAGATGTGAGTGTGTGGCTTGAGCACACCCTGGTGCAACTTCACGATGTACCTCAGCTATAATCTCTCTGTGTATAGAATCTATGTGCCTCAAAAAGAGGCACCTTAATGTTCCCCCCAGTCCCCAGCCTTTTGAACACTGTTTCCACTCATCTCCTGCCACATGCCAGCTGTGGAGTTACAAGCACTGATGCTGGCACTAAAGAAAGGGGAAAATCCCATCTGGTCACAGGTAAAGGAGCAGAGGGAGAGCTGGTTTTTGGTTCTATGTGTATCAAGCCCTGTCAGGGCAGCCCAGGTCAGGACAGAGCTACAGCTCTTGCAGTGCCCCAGGTAGCCACAGGACACTGCTCACGTGGACAGCATGGGTGGTGTGGTGAACACACACCAGGAGTAAATCTGGCTGGACTCAGGACTGCATGGGCAGCCTCTCTCCACAGCACCCCACCAAAACCCTCCCCTGCCTTAGGCCAAGCCATTGCAGGTAAGGTTTAGTTACTTTAAACTGGGGCATCTGCAATCCACTGAGGTCCAGAGGTGGAAGGCTGGGTGAAGTGCTTATTTCAGAAACAGAAAGACATTTAATAAACTATGACTGTTCCCTCCCAAGTGAKTATCAGTGTTCAGAATGGCTGTGAGAAGGGGAGCTGTAAACATCTCCTGGGCAGCTGGCACAAGTCAGGCACAGGAACATAGAGACAATCACTGGGATGCTCTGGTTAGCAAACGTGGCTAATCATTCTCATAGTTTTCCTCCAGGCAYAGACAGCTCAGAGATTGCCATAAAGACTCTGTTTTACAGTCTCCCTGAAGGGCAATTAGCAGCAATAAAAATATTTTYGAAATTGCTGGCTGGTTAATAGTGCACGCAGCACAGGAGAGCTCAGAGCCCCAGCACCAGTTTATGATGAGGCATGAAATGCCTCCAAACCAGTAAGAGTCCAAAACAAAAGCCTGAGTTTTGCCTCTCCATCCGACAGCAGCAGCAGTCTGACATGCAGGGGATGTGTTGTTCCAGGCAGGAAACAACATAAAACCCAAATATTGTTTTTAACAACTATCCAAGTAAAAGAGAAAGAAATCTCTGTTGTGGAAACTGAATTCAGAACTGTTCTCCTACTCAAGGATAGCTAGAGCCATTGAGAGGCGTAATTTTACATCTTCACTTACATGTGGAGATTTGCAGTGGGAAGAAGCTCAGTGTGATGGTGTTTTACTGATCAAGCTGTTGTCCTCTCCTGAAYCCCTTAATTGCCTCTTTATGTTCAAATTTCAAAGTGCTCCCCATGCCTTCATGGTTTCTTCAAGGATCCAGGAGGGAAAGGCTTGAAAGGGGTGCCACGTGGATGGTGTGCCATGGGTTTACAGCTTGCAAAGCTCCCAGGCAACCTCCAGCTGCACACCTGTGCTGCTCAGGGCTCTCTGCCTTCAGCCTTGGGTGCTGCATGTCCTTCCTTCCAAAATGGTCACAAGAAAGAGCAAAAGAAAACAATAAACAATGAACATGAACTATACAGTAACCAGGGGCATGGGGATGCCAGAAATGAATGTGCAGGAGTCAAGAGACACAGCAAATGGCAAACCCTCCTGAGCCCCAGGTGTGCCCTGCTCATTGCCCCTCCCAGTGACTTCGGGCTTTGCATCTGACAAGAAAATCAGCTTTGCAATCGTTTTCCACATTTTTCAGGCTGCACATTACCTTTGTCAGCCTGACATTGACTGGAGCATGCAAAGGTTGTGACTAGTGAAATAAAATGCTTTATTTTGGAAGAGTTACACCACAATCTTTTCCCTTTAGTGTGATTTTAAACTACAAAAGGTTTAAAAACTAAGTACATTAGCAATTGTACATGAAAAATATATTAATATGGGTTGATTGAGAATTTGTAGGCTGGCCAGTCRTATTTCCTCTGGAATCCAAGTCCATGTGAGGAATCACTGCAGCAGAAAAACAGCCTTCTCCTATATACATCATATAATGTTATGCATCACATAATGTTATGCTTAAAGACCTTTTGMTCTTAATACTTCTTTACTGTGATGTCCTTCACATCTGTTAATACCATGCATAAATGAGAAAAATAAGTTTCAGAAGTAAGTTGCAAATTTTTTGAGATTAGAAAATGCCTGTAAAWTCATCATCAAAATTATCCTCCTTTCACTAAAAAGTATCTAATCATAAAACTTCTGGAATGGATGAAAAGAGTATTGTGACTCTATTAATAATAAAATATGTATAAAAATACAGTCTCAARGTCTTGC
Organism: Malurus melanocephalus; assembly: GCF_030028575.1. Lineage (NCBI taxonomy): Eukaryota > Metazoa > Chordata > Aves > Passeriformes > Maluridae > Malurus > Malurus melanocephalus. The sequence goes on along the minus strand of NW_026623233.1, from coordinate 8,719,952 downwards.
ATTTGTCCTGTATGAATAAAATCTTAATTTAAATTCATTGCATTAGTGGCAGGAGCTAGTTTTAAAAAGGGCACTTATTTTTAACCTGATCTATAAATAGTACTCGATATTAAATTACCCCCAAAGACAGCAAAATTCTAGAGGACTTTTTTTTTTTTTAGTACAGAATCAATGCCTAAATAATTTGCACAAGAGTATTCTGGATGAAAGTGAACTTCTGCAAGGAAATTATTTAGGAAAATGGTCTAAGTTATTTGGCCCAAATTTCAAGATRATATTCCTGGTCAAGTACTTTGAGAACTTTAATGGATTTCTGGCTGGCATTAAATGCAAAACATCAAAGAGATTGTGAGTGGAAGTGGGTGGAAGCAGTTCTGCTCACTTATTGCAAGGCTGCACCTTTCTTTGGCTCATTATTGGTAAGATTTACTTGTACAGAGACATTTCTGACAGCAGAGCAGATCTTTCTTTACTGAGCTGACACTGTGATCTCTGGCTATGACAAACATACTCCACATGTTTGGGGGCTGAAATGTTTCTRGCTCTTCCCTTTCCTGGCACTGGAAGATGCTGTTGGTAACATTGGAGAGAAAGAGCTTGGACCACCAAGAGCGTGTCCACCACTCTCTTTTGCACAGTGCCTAGMCACACAAGGTGCAAGGTTATAGGGYTRTGTGGCAAGGATATTTGGAATTKAMGGACTCTGAGGAGCYCTGARCCACCAGGTAGCTTTGGACACTCAAAGGGGAGCATGGCCAGAGCCAGAGCTCTGCCCTCCCTCCTCTCCATCACTCTCCAGCCAAATACAGGGCTAGTATAGTGTGCCCTTGGGAAATCAAAATCTTTTGAGGAGGGATCAAAACATAATAAATGGAGGTGGCTGCCAAAAGGATCCGAGAACACCCTGCTATCAACTACAAACCACCACCAAAGCTCTGCAGTGGCTGGTATGCTCATATGGCAAGAAAGTATTTTGTACTTGGCAGTGTGAGAGATTGGAAGCTGTCAGATGGCAGCCTGCTTTTCCAAAGGCTTTTCTCATTGAGGGATGCAAGCCACTCTCATAAAGCTGCAGGCCAGCTCGAAKTCCTGGGAGCCAGATCCCATTCTAATTCCTTGTGACTGTAACATGAAAGAACAAAGGGCTGTATCCTGCCATTGATACATTTTCAGGCCTTTTCAGGGACATAACTTAGAGACCCAGATATAGATCAATGGCAGGATATACTCATAATGTCCAAAACTGAGCTAAAAGAATGGTGTCTTCCTATTTTAACTTTATATGACATAGCACTTGCACATAATGGAGACCAGATTTTTCTTTTAAACAATTTGTCAAAGGATCTGTTGCGTCTCATTGAAGGAATGTTTGAGTAGCAAATTCCAAACCTAACACTTCAATAAATCTAGCAAATTTGTTATACTATACCACAGTGAGAATTCTCTGCAGATCTTTTCAGTCCAACTTTTGCAGATAGAATATCTTGGCTGAGACCACAGCTGGAGTTGTTACCAATAAAATGAGCCACCTTAAAAGGTGATGGGTGACGATGYTTCTCCACAGCACTCGATACCAACTATGTCATGCCTCTCAGTTTATGCAGCCCAACGTATGTGTGATGAAACTTTTTTTTAGAGCTAAACCTGCCTATCAAGCCTCACAGTGTGTGCTTTAGGGCATGGATCAGTGAAAAAAAAWCCCCAAAGCCCAGCCACAGAGGTTTCAGCTGAACAATATTTTTAGAAGCTKACTTATTCTTCTGCTGGTGGTTATTAGTCCAAATAACCCATGACAGCTTAATTTCTCTTTAAACTTTTTCTCCCTCACAGTCAGAGGTAGCATTTCAAAATATTTGGAAGGGTGCTATTTGTTTTTCTTCCCAAAATCTCCACAAAGATGTTGTGGATAACCGCAAGAGTATCATCCACATTCCTTTATGGTCGTACACAGGGATGTGATTTATTCCAAACCGGAGCACTTCAAACACGCGCCAAGCTAAAGCGCGCCGAGTCCCAGAGCAGAGCCCTGCAGCATCCACCTAGACTRCTGACAAACCTGGCTCAAAAAAGCACTCTCTGTGCTGTCCAAGAGGAACAGGGTATGTGACAGTGCTGCTAAAAACCTGGGAGGCTAATGTGAACCAATCAGGCCATCTGGGGCTTATTTAGTTGTTCTTGCTGTGTGATAACATAACTTGGCRTGAGGGGCTGGAGCCTCCAGCAAAATCAGACATGACAAAATGCTCTGAGCTGAGTCAGAAACTGTAAYGATTCTTTTTGCTGCTTATAAACAGAAATCACTGACTTTGCATGGCAGAGAGCAGTCTGATAGGGGTGGCTGGTCAGTGGTGCCTTTTCACTACTGATCACCTCGAAAATGCTGAGAAATTCAGGGTTCCTTAAGCTTTATTGCACTGTAAACATTTACAGGGTTGATTCTTGTTTGGGAAAATGAGGCCACATCTGCATCTAGAATGAGAGCAGCTAYTGGTGCAGCTGTAGCTCAGGATGGATTCCCAGGAGAAGCTGGAAACCATGAAGTTGCCCTAAGATTAAATATATGATATTGTCATTTTTCATCTTTTCCTTTATTGAGGCTAAATGTGAATTAGGAATCTTTCAGTATGTCTTGGAGAGAAATAACTATTTCTCCTGCTTGCTGGGATGAGACAAACTTGATCCTGATGTGACACAGAGGAATGGGGAGTGGGAGTGCAGCTGCCACAGCTGCAGATCAAGGGGTGGGCTCCCCCAGCATTGGCACAGATAAACAGGAATATCAGCAGTGTCAGCAGGGATGGAACAGTGGGGATCAATGCCCAGCACAATGCCCAGCAGTCTCCAGTGCCTGAGGTGATAATTCCTGCTTCGATGGGCTGTGCCTGAGGGAATAAAGGTGTCTGAGATTACACARTGAGGTAGCCTGAGGTAACATGTTTTTTTACTGGATGGTAAAAAGGTAAGTGTTGGGACCCTCAGAGGAAAGCAGACTGCAGCTGAACTCCTGCACGTTCAGCTGTGCAGGGCTGGCAGCTGCCATCTGGGAGGAAAAGCAAACCTAAATTTCCCTTTAGGTACTGCTGCTCCAGCACTTTGTGAATGCTCCCTGCCAGTGGAATGCTCCACTGCCCCAAACCTGCTGTTGTTTAAGGATAATTTTTTTTTAAAAGTAGGTGAATTCAGGACAGTTTGTGACTGCAGTAGAGAACAGCTACTCAGAAGAGGTGTAAATCCTGCCCCAGGCTCTTTGTGGGTTGTTTCTCACAGCTTGTGACCCATCCAACCTCCCCTTACCTGGGGCTGGGGGTGATGTTCTGGTTTGGTAACATTTTTTGCCTTTGATCTGTGGGACACAGRTGATTACCCACAGTGCACAACAATGATGCCTCAAGCCTTTTTGGTTTTGGTGGGTTTTTTTTCAGCTGACCTCCTCATGTTGCAAAGTCCCCGGCACGCACAGGCTGAGCTGTGCACAACTTCAAGCAGTGACCTCAACTTTGTGACTTGGGACTGCTTGTGGTGCTGGAAAGGAAAACAAGAGTGTGTGATTCTGTGACTGCTGAGACAGATGTGYTCCTGTAGCCACAGTTTGCTTTTGAATTTGAAGAGTTACTGAGAAATTTAACCTGCCTAGAAAGTTATAAAAAGAGGGAAAGAAGTTCCAGAAAATAACCCAAGCTGGTTCTGGGAGCAGAAGAGTAAACAAAGTCTGTTTTCACATGTTGTTTTTCATCTTTTATGACCTTTTGCATCCTATTGCTATAACCCCAGGTACTCTTCCAGCCTCTGCACTTGCATTTCTTTCACTTTGTTTTATTTTTATGGCTATGCTTATTGTCTATCCCTTGTACAGATGAATTCATAAATGATTATTTAAAAAAACAAAACACCAGAAAGCTTGAGAAGAGGGAAGACARCTAGAACTGTCCAAACCAGCCAAAGGAATATGACTGTGTCTTTCCCAAAACTCCCAGCYTCTTCCTGGTTCCATCCTGTGTTCCTGTAGCTGCTGCTGTAACCCTGCCAGCTGTGCTGCCTGACACCACTCACACCTTGACTGCAGCAAAGCAGGATGGTGAAGGAGAAGCTCTCTGGTTTCCATTTCACCAAAGCAGGGTTTGGAGGATGGTTCTTCTCAGCTGAACTGACAAGGGCCGTGCACCCCAGCCAAGGATCAGTGAAGAGCTCACATCACATCTGTGCAGTCCAGAGCTCAGCTAGACATGGGGCGTGCAGGCAGCACAGGGCTCTAGCTGACCCCCTTTTTTCTTGAGTAGAACAGATATGCTGAAGATCCCAAAGTGAGAAGTTAAAACCAGAAGATCCTGTTGAGGGGGCAGGGGGAGGAGGAAGAGATATTGGTGCTTTTAGAGGTTTTAAAAGCACAGGAATCTTCATATCCAAGAGCAGAGGTAAAAGCTAAACAAGATTTGCCGTTTAAGCCTGAGAGTTTTTCTGTGCATTTCATTTGTGTACATGTTATTTTCTTCTAATGGAATTTGGACAGTGAAAACACTGAGTGATTTCCAGAAAGTCTTGTTCTTCATCCTCATGGAATTTTTAAGGAGAGTTTTGCCCAGGCTGTCCACATGAGTGTGTCTTGTAATGTTGATCCCTCAGAGAACAATCATGGATAAAATCGCAAAAAATGTTGTGCAACACTGTTTTTCTGAATTAGGAGCTTGGAAATAACAAATGTACTGGAATTTGGTTCTGGTCCATTCCCTTCTTTATTTGACCTCCTATCAAAAATAAATAATTTATTCTTCTTCTGAAGTAGGAGCTGTGTCARCCAGTGTATTGGCACATCTGTGATATGCTTACTTCAAAACAACAGGCTGACTTCAAAACAGCATTTTCTTTTGGAAAGGAAATTACACTGAATTTTTCTGAAGTCATTGGCCAGCCATGCAATGACAGGACAGGAGTCTGTCMCACTTTTTGACAGATGACTGTAGTCCTCAATTAACTGAAGCCCTTCCAGCATCTCTCCTCTGATAGTTCCATGGGTTACAGCATCCCTATCCCTCTGCTCTGGTAAAGCCAGCCCTCCATCCCAGCTCCCAGAGAATTCATTTTCACAGCTCCTCTGACCACCAAGAGCCCTCTACATCCATCAGCCTCACAGTGCCCACACAAGGACTGTGCTGTCCACCAGGGAACCAATCTTCATCCCACCCACCTCTTCCCACATCTGGAAGCAGATGTGCTGCTGCCACTGTGAACCCCAGAGCCTGTGTGGGCCATGACCATAGACAGAYCCCCTGTGGGCAAGAGTAGTCACCCCACTTTCCTCCACTTCTGCTGCATTGCTTGGCTGCTCTAGAGACCATATTTATCCTATAGATTTTTTTTCCAATTCTCAGTTTGCATTTAAAATATTATCAAATAACATATAATTTAATATTTTGTGACATCTTCCCCTGCTCCCATTTAAAACATATTTTCCAAACATGACAGTCTGCCTCTTAGTGATTAAACTGGAAAAATGTTTGTGTTGTTAATATTTTTTTCTGTTGAATAGTGCAATAGAGATTGTACCTGCATAAAGCAAGAATTTGACATAATTTTGAACAGATAACCTAAATATACAGCCAATGTGAACACAGATTTCTCAAGAAGCAGTCAGTGTTTTCAAAACAGCCCTGTAATGAACTGTAGGCAGGTTTTGSCTATTCAGTGATCATGCTGCTGATGAAATTACCTTCTCTGGGAACCCAGGAGTCTGTGTTCTGTGTCTGTGTCAGAAGAAAATAGAGTTGAAATAACTGAGAGAAGAAACACAAACTACCTATTTGCACAATTCATCCTTGCTAATCAACCTCTTGATTTACCCAGTGCATCAGACTGAGGTAACTGTCCTGAAATGCAGTGTGGATGTAATTGAAACCTGCTACAAAACTGGGTTATTCTTACTGAGTGCTTACTCACTGTAACTGTGAAGTTTCAAAATTTTACCAGTGTGTTCTATTGCCTGTCCTGTATATTTAATAAAATATTGAAAAACTGGCTTTCTYCTCAGGTTTGTTGGTTTTGTAATGATTCCAATAACTACCACATCACTCAATATCTCTTCATATGCTTGCACAGGCATGAAAATTTATGATAAACAGATGGATTTTGAGAAAAAGTACAGCAGCAGTAACTCACAGATGTGTCTTTCCATGTTGAGCTGCATGCTTTTTTATATTATGATCCACATGCTTTTTCCAAACTATATGTTCCCAGAGAAACACACATTTATTTCAACTTGGAACCATGCAAATGTAGCAAGTCACCTAATAGGAATATATAGGTCATGGTATTACATGACTTGACTCTGATTCAATGACTTAGGCTCTTTTTCAGCTACTTCATCACTAATAGCTGCTGTTGGAGGAGCCAAAATGAATACAAATGGAATAACATAAGGAAAGTATTTTTCATTGTGTAAATATCTATTTTAGGCTCATTTTAAAAGGTATTATTTCCATTTATTTTCAGAAGGAAAATGTTACATTTACTTAACTTTTGTTAACTGAAATGAATGGGTTGTATTCACTTGCTACCAAAGGGATTATTTAGAACTAACATTAGTCCCATTAAAATAAGAAGGTTTGAAGTGACCTGCAGAATGGAGCTCTTTGGTGTGCAGTAAAACTGCAGATGAGTCTTCAGGAGATGATTAAGAAACAAAAATTTCTCAACAATGTACTAAACTTTGTGATTTCCCCTAATGACAATGAAAATTGTCTGAACAGTACGAAATTCCTGAAAGACTTCATAAATTATATGTATAAAAGCAGATATTAATTTTTAATTCTTCCTTTGTAGGAAAGAAAGTGCCTAGAGTAATCTCAGACAGTCACTGTTGTCTCCTCTTGATATGGTTGACATTTTGGGTTGTTTTCTTTTGAATATGCCACAGTCACAGAGACAAAACACAAACGACCCACAAAAATCTCAGATTTTAACCAGACAAGAATGTGTAAATATAAACAAGGCTGATGAAAAATTTGATCACTTCCATTTTTAGTTCCAGGGAAGCAAAAGTTCCTTTGACTCAAAATAGGCTGCATAAGTTTGGATCCCACACATGAAGCTGACCCTGAGCATGCTGCTATTGCTGGTGGTAGAAAGACCTTTATTTGATGCCAGAACCTCGTTCAGTGTGTATCTTTCTATGATTAGCACAGCCTTTCCACTTTTAGATGTTTCTGTGCTACAGTACTCCCAAAACACCATGGAATAAAGAAAAAGGAAAAATGAGTGGATGTAAACAAACTTGAAGTCTTTCCAGCCAGTTGGCATTCCTTAGGCTTTTTTATTTTCCTCACTGCAGMCCTTTTGTTTCCAATCTCAGTCCTCTGTACGCTTCCCAGAGATAAAGAAACAAAAGCAAAGACTGACCCAATTTAGGTTTTCTGCTAYCTCTGCCTGTGTCACCATTAAGCCAGTGGATGAAGGCAGTCAGGCTGCTGGGCATGGCAGTGCTGGCTGARCAAGCCCAGAGGTCCTAAGAATTCCTGCAGATGTTACAGCTGGATCCTTAAAATAATCTATGGAAGATTACACTCAAAGCAGAGGATCCTCCAAGCCCCTCTCCTCATTTCACATGAGCTCTGAACTGATTCATGAACTGAAGTGATGCTGAACCTGGCAGGTGGAACATGGTATATGGGATGAGCTGTGCCTGTGTGGAAGCAACTGCTGTATCTCCACAGAAAACGTGAACATTTTCTCTCTTGGCCTGCTTGGTTCAGTTCTGTCTCTCTTCTGCTTTCACCCACACACTGCTGGCGTTCACAAGACTCAGTTTTAGATGGTACATGGACATKCCTACGAGCACACTGAGAAAAATGTCTGTGTACTCTTTATCCTACCTTGTCCTATTCAGTGAGTGCCACCACAGCCTATTGCAAACCTCCGGCAATTCCTGTGAAGTTTGGAGCCTTTTATACTGCAGGGCTAATTCTAGCTTAATTTCTAGAAATTAGTTAAAGAAGGAGAACAAGAGACTGCTTATACTAGGCTTTTATATCACTGAGTAATTCCTTTTTTAATGAGTTTTAAAAAATTTAGGATTAAAAGTACTTTCTGGAGATTCCACCATACTCTCCCTATCTTATTTCCTTCTTATGAAACAAGAATATTTGCTACAGATTCAAATTTCATTAGATTRCATCTGGGTTAATGATTTGACTGGTTTCTTTTTTTCTAATTTTTAGTTTTGATGTTTATCTGGAGGATAACATCCAGGACTTGACTGAGAGGTTTCATTTTGCAAAGGCATTGATGTTCTCCACTCTTATTTAGGATCTGTATTCTATCCATKAATCCAGATGTGCAGCTCCACACCACAGAAGAACATAAGGAGCCCACTTCAAATCAAGATGTACAAATGACTTTTTACATGCCTGAAGTAATGCACACTTGATAGCTTGTCTGGACTGGATCTGGACAGACWGTCCCAAAAGATTCTGCTCTAACTGTGTGACAACATAGTGAAATCCAAAGCACCAGCTTCTGGCAGAGACTCGGTGTTGATTGATGTCATTCTGARCCAAGACTTTCAGCATGATTAATTTAAACTGTGGCTCTCAAACGGCTACTGGAAAMTGTATAAATGCTTAAATATGTATGTAGTCTATAGTTTCCCCTTAGATTTACATGTAGGCTACCAAGATCCATTCTTCAATAAGTCATTTTTTTTGTTTCTACATATAGAGATGCTTACACATTCTTCTCTTGCTGATTCTCACCTCCAACTGAACTAAACTCAAGAAGCCACAGGTAATTTTGGATGACATCCAAGGACTGCTGGCATAAAATGAGACAACTCTACAGCTTTCTGTTCAGCCTTGAGGTTACTTGGGACCTTCTGCAGAACACATTTTTGCTATCAGGAAGTATTTGTTGTACATAAGTGTTAGCAAACACATTTTTTTGCTGCTGTGCCAGTGAATGTCCTAGTTTATGAATCAAGATATGCTGTTAGAGGAGGCTGTGTCTCACCCTGCACAATTTAACTGAAAAGGTATAGGCATGAGCTGGATTTTAGCATGTCAAAGTACATTTTTATGTGCAAAAAGGATCCAATAGCCTGCAGATTATCAATGAGGAAATGATGTTCCCGTTTGTGATTTATCCACCAGGCAATGGGAGGGTGCTGACACAGCCTTACCTGAGCCAGACCTGAAGGTCAGCTGAGCTGTCCTTGCTCCATCACASAGAGATTTCACAACCCAGAACTTGTTCTGGACATTCAGCCAAAGCTCTGCTCCTCATCTTTCAGGTATGGGGTGCTGCCACACAAAATCCCTGTCTCAGCCACACAAACACATTCTGGCCCTTCAACATGGAAAGGGACAATTTATGATCCTTCATGTGTTATCTTGGCTGCATACAAAATTATGTTCCTAACAAACAATTCTGCAGCAAAACTGCTCTACTAAAGACTGGTTTGTGATGGTAATTGGCAACACTGTATTACATACTTTCTCTTTGAAATTTTTCTGTAGATTCTGATTTGCTCAGAGGCTTCTGGTCTGGGATGCACTGGAATTATGTAAATATTTCGACTATGGGATTCAAGGATAAAGGGATAACTACCTGTGAAATGTCATTGTCTGGGGAGAAAATCCTTGCCACTCCTCCTTGTTGCAGTGCAGCTTTAGTAATTTATTAGTCATTTATTTTGAAGGGTTAGGGTCTTATTCATAGAAAGGAAGGTTTCTGGTTTCCTGTTTCTCCCTTTGGGTGAGTAAAGCCACCCAGGTCCCAATGGCCAAAGATGATGGCTGATGGCAACTGCCACAAGGAATTCTTGTGGTGGTCTACAGGCTCTTTTGATGACATATTKATGTTTATAACACAGACATCCACTATGGAGTAGTCTCTTTTTGACCAATCAATTATATATTCAGGGTGCSAATCATTTAATCCCAAACCAGACCTCTGAAATAGTGTCAGACGAACCACGCTCTTACCAGTCTCTACATCCCTCTGCTTGCGATGAGGAAAGCCTGGAGTGAGTGGATCAGACACAAACATCTGCTCCAGATGCAGCTAAAGGTAGGTAAGATGTTTGATTCCTCCTGTGCATTTCCCAGGCAGTGAGATCTGGGTCACCCTGAGTCACGCCCCCTGCTCAGAGGGCCCCCTTTTGCAACAGACTGGGCTCTGCAAGAGCTTTTGGCTGCTGGACAGCCACTTGCTCTGTGCTTCAGGCTTCCTTCTGTGATGGAATTCCATCATAGAAAGCAGCAGCTGGGCTCTTTGAGGAATGCTTAATTTTATCTCCTTCCCCCTCCASCCCTGCTTCCCGCCATGGTAAGCTGAAATAATTAAACACTTGGGGTTTGGTTGCATGCATTGTTTACCCCATACTTGCTCTTGCTTCTATGTTTAACAGAGGAAATCWTGTATCACTACATGCTGGTAACATCAGATAAGCTACGCTGAACAAAAATRTTTCCCTTGGCAATTCTCCACTTTCTTTAATTTGGTCGAGAACCGACTTTACTTCTGGAATTGTGAAGGCCCCAGCTACGCTTGATTGTAATACAAAGAGTTTCACGGTTTTTCTTGTTGAACTCCATGTAGGACTAGGAGAACAATCCTGCCATCTCTTTCCCTGCAGTATAATTGAGCTGATAAGCATCAAGCAGCACACATCAAAACCCACAGTGAATGTAATTTGCATYAGGTTTCTCCCTTTACAGAAGAAAAGCAATCTGCTTATCGGCCCCATTGGAAGCTGCACAATGCAGCTGTAGGGACGCATATTAAAGGTTGAACACAGGGAAGGAAAAAGGCAGTGCCCTTGGAGGGAGCCCTTTTTGGGAGGAGACAGCATTGCCAGGCGCAGCAGGAGGAGCTGGGTGAGCATCAGAGGAGCCCGTCCATTTTCCCACAGGGAGCAGTATGGGGACACTGCTCCCCTGGTGCAGCAGAGACAGGGAGACAGGATGGGGGTTCAGGGATCATCTCATGGGAACAGCTTGTGCTGCAGCTCCTCTGTGATGTCAGTGGGGTTCAGGTAACAGGGTCACTCTAGAGACATCTGGGCACAYAGAGAGAGAAGGAAGGAGAGGGCTGCTGGAGATTCAATCCCTCTGCCCCCCAGGTAAGATGCTTGGAATGGTTCTGGGGCCAGATTTTATTGCTCCTTGCATGGCRCCCTGGATGCAGCCACAGCTTTGAGCAGACATCTGAAGCACTGCCGAGGACAATCACCTCCCCCATGCCACTGAGCCTGCATAGCTGTATAGGATGTTTGCACATGGGGCCCATGGGAGCTCCTGTGTTATGGTTTGACAGACATGCAGGAGTCTCACCAGTGGCATTGCCACTTACCTTTGGCACCTAACACAAAGTTTTGGCCTCATGTGCCCTTTCCTACCTGAAGGTTWGAGTGTGGCACTGCCCATGGCAGACACAGGACAGCAGCAGTGCAACAGGTACGGCATCTTTCCCCCTCATGTCCCACCAAAAGCCTTGAAAAGCACTGTCTGGCCTTGCTGCAAACCCTACTGCTCTGCACAGCTCCTCTGCTCACAGGGTGTAACTCACTCAGCCCACACACAGGGTCTCCTGCTTTGGGATACTGCATGTGAGATTCAGGGGGCTTCACCCCCAAAAYGTGCACTCCTGTGCTTTTACTACACCTGCACTAAGAGCTGTGTCTGCACAAGTGATGGGCATACTGAAGATTTCTAGTTTTGACAGAGTTACGAGTGCCATGGAGAGCTGAGCTTTGTTTCCAGGCAGCAAATGCACCTGGCATGTTGTGAGCCACACTGTTGGAATCTTCCTTGCAGCATATGAAAAGACTGAAAGCCTTAAATACCCTGGATTATTTGCTGGGTTTTTTTCCCCCACCCTTTCCTCCCTCTATTAAGCCAAACATTTATGCAATAAAATATTTTTTGAGTGCAGTATATAAACAATGCACACAATAAAACTAAGAACTGGAAGCTGTAGTAAGAAAACAGCTGAACTTAATTTTACAGCCAGATAACAAATGAAGTTTCTGTCCATTTTGTTTTGGTTTTTTGGTTTTTTTTTT
>NW_026623233.1:8697577-8707713 GCF_030028575.1 Malurus melanocephalus | reverse complement strand
ATGCAGCTTGTGCAAAACCATAGATGAAATCAAAGTGATTATAGACAAAAAGCAACCACTGGGTGACCAGGTTTGCTTTGAAGAGGGTCAATACAAGTCATGTCTGAGCAAATCCAGTGAAGAATCTGCAGCAGAGGCCAGTAACCAGCGTTAGGAAGGGTCTTGTGTACAATATAAAGTCACTGTGCATTGTGTATACAGATTGTATAAATAATCATCAACATTCTGAAAAAGGCTGATGTAGGAGACACCGTGCACAGGCTCCTCCTCCAGCATCTCCATTGCTTCCCARGATTGTTTATAGCAAGTGAAGGTGYGMTCCTCAGGGACAAGGGCTCAGCACCACGGGCTGGAAAAAGCCCCAGCCTGTGTCCTGCAGAGGGGGTGGATTTATTTGCCCCTTATAGCAATCTGTAAAAGGGGTTGCTGCCYTTCCAGACTGGCTTTGCCCCATTTAGTCCATTAAAAGGGGGTGCTGCTGTGTTTTTATTATGCACTAGACTGCAAAACACAGGGGTGCTGGACTTGGTCTTWTGGACCATACTTCGTCTGGTTCCAGTCCTAAAGATTCAGTAAGGGCTTTAATTATTGTGGTCTGAGTGTAATTCATTCAGGTTTTCTCAACCACTTATTCATCTCYTCCTGTGGTAGGGCTTGCAGACCCMGCTGGCATCAATGATAGCAAAWWGAAATTGCTTTTTGAGGAATCAGCCCTTCAATTTTAAATTACTGCCCTGATACAAACTAAGATGAAGGATTTTCCCTCTCTCAACTTAAAAGAAAACAGTCATTTTCTCCTTTTATTTGAACACTATTCTATCCCGTGATTTTTCTCTCTTTGCCATAGAAATTTTGAAATCAAGTGAAACAACAGRAAGAAAAGATGGTATTGTAAATCTTCTATATAAACATTTCACCTTGGACTTTAAAAAATAAAATCAATTCCAGCTCTTCCTGGGTTTTATGTCTGAACTTCCCTGAGGCTTCAGCTTTCTAATCCACAAACAGGAATAATGCCTTCCTGTCTCAGAGGACTGTTGTAAGAAGCTTAACTGATTCTTACTTGTAGGATGCTGGGATATGGCAACACATGCATGGATATAGAGTTACATGGATGTGCATATTTGCATGCATCTGTGGATAGGGTATAGACTGGATTTATTTTTGTGTGCCTCCTGGTTTTTATTTTCACAATATCACCATCTTCCTAAAACACAGCAGATTTCTTGCAGAGAAGRGAATACTGATACGTTTACCTGAAGACCAGCTTGCACATGAATGAAACATGTTTTCTTGACCTATTTCTTGCCTGTTTTAAGTAGCAATGTTAGAAGGTTTTGGTATTTGATAAAATTAGCACAACACAGGCTCGAAACCAGCTCTCACTAGCAATGCATTGTGACATTACCATATCTTTCAGAGCAATTTGTATTTGAAAAGGAAAGTCATACTTCATTTAGATATCCCTCTCCCTCCCTAATTTTCCTGATTAAAATAACGTTGCTGAAAAGTTGAATTCCAGCCCCACACAGCCTCACTCACTCTTCCCCCGTGGGAGAGGGGAGAGAACCAGAAAGGTAAAAGTGGGAAACTCGTGGGTTGAGACAAAGACAGTTTAAMAGGTAAAGCAAAAGCCATRCACACTAGCAAAGCTGAAYAARGAATTCATCCCCCACTTCCCAATGGGCAGRCAGGTATCCAGTCAACCCAGGAAAGCCAAGCAACACCACGTGTAATGTTGGCTTGGGAAATTAAACACCATTACTCCAAACATTAYACCCTTCCTTTTTCTCCCCCAGCTTTATATGCTGGGCATGAGTCCATACTGTGTGGGATATCCCTCTGGTCCTTGCGGTCAGCTGTCCCAGCCGTGTTCCTCCCAGCTCCTTGTGCATCCCCAGCCCCCTCGCTGGTGGGGTGGGGTGAAAGGCACAAAAGACCTCAGTGCTGCTGAAGATGGAGACTTTGTGGCRGTCAGTACAGGCAGCCCAACAACGTATCTGGAAACTCCTTCCCTCAATGACAGTCTTACAGTGGGATAACCCTCTGCTCTGGCCTGACCCACACTTCTGTTGTTTGTCTCCCACAAATATGATAACAGGCTTCATTCACTTCTCAATTCCTCTCAAATTGGACAGCTAGAATTTCCTTTCCAGAAAACAAAGCAGAACGCTTGCTTTAGAATTAAACTCAGACCCTTGCTATTATTATTATTATTATTATTATTATTATTATTATTATTATTTTCATCATTATCATTATTATTAACAGCAGGTAAATGTGCACATTTCTGTTTGGATGGAGAAAGCAGCACATCGGATATTGTATTTCCATTCCAAAATTAAATCTAAATGTTAATACTTCAATGCATATATTTGCATACATGTTCCAGAACATGACTTTTTGTTTTCTTGGTTATTTCTATTTCTTGTCCTGCTCTATTGTAATCCCTCTGCTATTAACTTTTCCCCATCCTTTACATACACCAGAGGTTACAGCATTCCACTGACAAATCTTGTTGGAATAAGACRCTGATTACAAAAGATTACAGAAAACCCCGTTTTCATTTTGCAACATGAACCTGCTAGAACTCTGCTGCAAAGACTCATTTCCCGAACAATTTAGAGATGCCATAAAATGACTCCTATTTTGTTACATTAAGCCTGACAAAGTATAAACTAGGTTTCTATTCTGGTATTATTCWGCTCCTTCCAACGTAGTTTAACAGCTGGAAATGAGAAGGCGGCAGCTCCTTGTTACCAGGCAACTCTTCCCAACCACCAGCAGCTTGCCCCAGGGATCAGGGTTTGAGAGCTGCTCTGCAGTGACAGCTCTTCTTCCYTCTTCCAAACCCAGACTGATGCATGGAGGCTGCTCCAGAGTAGAGTTGCCTCTAAGAGCTCAAAGCATTGGCAAGAGTTACATCTCATAAAAACTGTTTTTGTCTCTCACYATCCCATTATGTTGTGTTATACAGCTGGGAGTTTAGCCACTGACTTCCAATAAAGCAATTGTTTTTTCAATGCACAAGTAATTTTTTAAATTATGGGGTTCATTGCTTTGAGGTAGTGAGAATAAAGATAAAGAATACATCGTGCTCTTCTGCTAAGAAACCCTTTCCAAAGGCAGCAATGGTTTCAGTACCCTCCTTCCTGCCTTGGAAAGACAGCTCCAACCCAAGAAATGTCTCAGCAACTCCACTTGCCATCTTGGTGTTTATATTATCCAGGTTGGGGTTTTGTAGGATAGAACACATTGTATGGGCTTAYATTTATTGTTACTGTCTTGCTGCAACATTCTTCTCCTCCTTATGTCACCCTTGAATATATTTTTTATTTCTTTTAGACTTTATTCAAGCATCTAAAAGTTCCCTGGGAAACCAGAACATGTGGAATGCATAGGAATAGAAGGCATGATGACCTCATGGTGGATTGATATACCAATGGCCTAATAAAACACAAATCCCATCCACTAGCAATGTTTATGAAACATCTAACGTCACTCAACTTTTTGAGTAGATGACATGTGTGAAAGATGAACATCCTTTCTTCTACATCTCTCTCCATGCATTCAGCTCCATTGTTTTATCCAAGTCTTTGTGTCTCTCTTTAATTTACATTTACGTATTCTTCTCATCCTTTTCATCATCACTAGTATTAAACCTATTTTGAAAGTTAACTCTTTTCTTTTAGAGTTAATATATGCTAATCACTCAAAAGAATTGTGCAGTACAAAGACACCATTTCTGTGACTTTTTATTAGAAAATGGTTTTTTAAACACACCAGATAAGAGGAATTTTATGCCCTTAGTATGATTAAGGACCTCTGGATGAAATTTCATGTTCTCACAGAAAAATATTGGCCTGGTCTAAGCACAGACACTGTGGCTTGATAAAGGGTTTATATTTGAAATAGGAGAGAGTAGCTTTTCATATTCATCCAGGAATCTGAAAATAGCCTGAATCAAAGCATGGCTTCTAGTTGTTTTTAGTTGCAGTTCCTCATCCTTGTGACATAATTTTTCACCACACTTTCATTCTACATCAAGCTGTGTCTTTTAATAAGGTTTCACATATGCATTAGTAATGTTTTTCAGTGGAGCTGCAYGACTATCCAGCATTACACTGAGTGCCTGGAAATGTTCTTAGAAGGCTCACATCCTATTTTTGTTACCCCCCAACTTTCACTTCTCATTAGCACAAATATTTTAAGATTTTAATCTTTGTTGATTCACCTTACAGCCGGACATTAAATGAAGCTGACATGTTCAAAACTCTGTTGTTTTTAAAAAGGAAAGAACAGGCTGTGCAAAAAGCCCCAGCTTGTCTTCATCAGTGACACATTAGAAGAAGATCCAGATGGATCTACCAAATGGGTTTCCCAAGCAGCAGGGATTGCATTGGCACCAGGAAAGGTTCCTGTCCTGCAGTTTGGGGTCAATTCCTGCTGATGACAAAAAGGAATCTTAAATTTTTAATGTGGGAATCCACACTTTGATTAACTGAAATTAATCAGATCCATCTGGGCAAGCCACACACACTGCTACAGGAGCTTTTTCATCTTTTAGTGAAGTAGAATTCCAAGCCCTCAGCTCTTCAAAATGACATGGTCTCACTGAGAAATTTTTGTGTGATTTTTTCATAAAATCAAGATTTGTTGTATGAAGACAGTAGGATATTTTGGGTTCTGTTTTTTTAATATAAATTACTTGTAAGGGGATCCATCTGCCCATAGCAGTTCCAGTTTGTGAACTCCCTTCTTTGCCTTGTCACATGTGAGTGAAAATTAAGATACCTTTCAACCTGTACAAAATTCTAATGCCAAATGGCAACATAAGGAGATACTAGAGAAGCATTTAGTGATGGAACAGCAGGCTGTTTATTCTCAAGCAAGAAATCYATTACAACTTAATCTAATATCCTCTACTGGATAACAGACATGCAAAGGCAAGGGTGAGATAAAAGGAACTGGGTTTCCTCCACAAKGGAGTTAACTCCACAACCTAATGSTTGGATCCCAGAGATCGTTTTAAAAATGGAGAAAAGCAGAGCTAYTCTTTTCAAAGGGAATARGAAGTAAAAAGCAGAGTCAGTTGGTCMTGCATCCCCAGCTCAGCCCTTCTGTGTCCTGCAGAGCTGTATAACACACCAGGACCTGGGATGTCCTGTAGGCTGTGGCAGGAGGTCTGATGCCTTTGGTCGGTGCTGTTCAGTCCCAGAATTCCCCCAGGATGGCAGTGGCACATTCTGCCCAGGAATTTGCTTACTGCCTTGCTTGCTGTAGAGGGGGTGCCACTGCCCAGATAAGCAATTTGGTTTTGCTAGTGCCTAAAGCTTTTTTTGGTCACCATTTTGGTCTTTAATGAAAGAAAATCTCATTCACCTGGAACCAAGACAGTCAYGGAAAGAACAAGATGACAGTTCAGAACATCCTTGTCCTTGAAACTTGCAGTTTATTTCCTGGCATCAACCCGTGAATTATAGTTCACAGCTAAGCAGCAAGTTCCAAATCTTAATGTGCTGAGTATATTTGGCACATGGCCAGCCTGTACTGCATTCAGGTCAAGGATCATGGAATCAGCTCGCTTACTCTCAGAGGGATTTTCTGGTTAACTATGCTGCCTTCCACAATAATTTAATTTCTTAAATATTCTGATGTCATCTCATATCCTTCTACTCCTCCCTACTCATAGAATACAATATAAAATAGGAATGACACCTTTGGAGCAGGTTTGAAGGAAAAATAATGGGAAATGAATGTGGAATGAGCATGTGAAGCAGTCACTTGTTCTAAAATCTGGGATACTTTGTCAGTGTGGGACAACTCATAGGACAAGTCTAATCAATTTTTCCTTGAGGTCAAACAAGCACTTTACATGAAAAAGAGAGTCCTTCAAAAGTTAAGAACCATGCATCCCATAGGGTCCCTGGCTGTACAGTATATGGAAGCAAGGAAGGGAAGCTTTGGGAATCCCCTCCTCTTCTCCATAATGCATATATAGAGTTTTTAGATTAGGAAAATCTCTAAGCTCATCAAATCCAAATGGTAACCCAGCATTGTCAGGTCCACCACTAAACCATGTCCCCAGTTACCACATCCACACATTTTTTGAACACTCTCAAGAATGATGATTCCATTACTTCCCTGGACAGCCTGTTCCAATTCTTGACCATTCTTACAGGGAAGAAATTTTTCCCAATATCCCGTCTTAACATCTCCTGGCACAACTTGAGGCCATTTCCTCTTGTCCTGTCCCTTGTTACCTGGGAGAAGACACTGACACCCATCTCAATATAACTTCTTTTCAGGTGGTTGTGGTTGTAGGACCCCCTGAGCCTCCTTTACTCTGAGTTAAAGAGCCCCAGCCCCCTCAGCTGCTCCTTGACTCATCACCTGCTTCATTGCCCTGCTTCTTCAGCTCTAAAGTTGTGAGGGTTATTTACTCCTTTCAAGGCATTTTAGATTCATTCTACAATTTGGTGACTACTAATGTGATTAGCTGCAGGAACCTAAAGGAACTTTGCTCAGTTAAATCTTCTTCTACTAAACCTCTACAGCTTGACTTTGCACTGGTTTCTTTAGGGATTATTAAGGAAGAGAAACCAATGGATATTCATCAGAATTTGGAGCAAGTGTCTCAAGTTCCATTAACTGATGACTCCCTTTTTTGATATTTGGTCAACAAATACCTTCTAGTTGTGTTTTTAGTCACTTCTCTCAAAACTTTAGTCACATTTGGTGCATATTTCTGGTTAGGGACAAAAATACAATGGAACATAATCTYACAGGTTCAGGTTTGGATTTGGAAACCTCTGTGCCTAGATTAGTCYAGAATCAAAAGAGAGTTTAAAATCAGACCTGCTGAGAGTACGAGCAGTTCATAAAGCATTGTTTTAACAATTTTTCTATCCTGTTTTTCAYGTTCCCTAAGACTTCACTGGACAGCTGAGACCAGATAATAAAAAAATAATAAATCCATGAATTCTGAAGAAAAAGAAACTTTACATGAAAAATAGAGTCGCTTTACACAACTCATTGCTTAAATCTGTCCTAAATGCTACCATGCCAGAAGAATGGAAGGTGGAAAATACAACTATTAAAGAGACTTCTGAGCTCACTGAAATCAGTGTTCGATGTGTGTGCCAAGCAGCTTACTGGAAAACATAATAAAGAATAGAATTGGTAAACTGAATGATATGTTGGAGAAGAATCAGCATTGCATACCGAGAAGGATGCCATCATTTGTAAACCCATTTGAKATTCAAGGAGTGATACTTATTTAGCTAAGAATGGTTCTGATAATATTAGATATTTAGATTTTAAAACTTTTGAGCTGGTCTTTCACCATATACTCTCAAAGTGTGATCATATGGGATGAACAAAAAAGGATAAAAAACCATCTGAAAGAAAGAAAACTCATCATTAGATTACACAAYATAATGTAGTTTCCAGAACCCACAAAAATCTCTGCTGTTCAACATCTTCAGAAATTTTATGGAGAAGTTTAATGCCATGAGGTCAGTTGGCAAATAAAACAAAATTCATCTGAACAGACAAATCTTAAACTGGTAATCAAGAATAAGAGAAGTCTTTTAGAAAAAAGAAAAAGAAAAAGAAAAAAGAAAAAGAAAAAAAGAAAGAAAGAAGGAAAGAAAGAAATACTTTTATTTTGATTTAGTGGGTTGAATTGACTTGCAGAGAGGACACATTAGTGACAAAAGGGTACAAAGATTGCGCTTCAAGGGCTAAGGTGGAAACAGAGGGAAGGCAGAGTGGGACAACCTGTTTTGGTAGCAAAAAGCTGTTCAGTTAGCTTGGCTGTATCACTTGATAGCATTTTTAATGTGACAGGATAATAAATGACAAGTAAAATTTAAAAACGGACACACAAAATGACTCACCCATGAAAGACAGCCCTCACCTTCTGTATTCACTGGTAAAACAGCAACTCCACCCAGAAGAGTGGTCTCAGACCTCTTGTTCACAGCTCTTAGAAAAGAGCCATGGCCTCCAGGTCAGGAGATARCCCATGCAATGTTTGCAAACAGTAAGAAAGAAACAGGACTTCTTGCTGCTCTGTTGCTGTAACACAGTTGCTGTAAACCCAAATCTTGAATATTGCATGCAGTTTTGTCCACTTGGCCTAAAAACAAGTATAAATAGAAGAGTCACAGAATAAGATGAAAACAAAGATTGGGAATGGTTTCTGTTTGAGGGCCCCAGGCTGCAGTCCAATAGCAGACTACGGATTTACTGCTGCAATCCCACTGCACACTCCTTCAGGCTGTCACTGGGCTGGTTCAGTGCAGTAACCTGTAGAAAACACACACACACGACAAAAGGGAAGGGTTTCCTGCCAAGTGACTGAGCTGAAATGGCACAGCCACATCTGTGGACATGGGCAGGGGGACACACGATGGAAGGAGGAAAGTGGCAGCCAGTCCTAGGAAACCTCTGCCTTCAGCAGTAGCTTCATAAAGCATTTTGGCCAGCTTTGCTGCTGAAATCAGGCTTGTGCTCCTTTGCCTGCGGCTATTCACTGTCACCCATGAAAGCCTCTCCCTTTTGGTGTTTGTGCAGCTGTTCAGCAGCTCAGTGGGGGAACTGATCTGAAATAAAATTAATCATTTTTGTTGGATTATTCTAATCGAGTTTGGTGCATGCTAGCACAAGAAATGGATGTGGCCAAAGGACACGAAAAAGCAGCAGGGACTGGAGGGAGCGTTTCTTTGAGCCATGACAGCTCAAAAGGGTTTGGAAAAAAAATAATAGAACGAAGCTCCATAGTTCAGGAAAAAGGATGATTCTGAAATCATGTGGGAGAGAACTATAAATTGGTATGGTGAAAACAAATAGGGCATGATCATTCACTGTTTATTAGACGACAGAAATTCAAGTACCCTGTAAAATTATTAAGCACTGGGTTTACAACTGGTGATAAAAAGTTCCAGTCTAGCCTTTGTGCACATTTGGGACCTTCCCTCCACTTCTGGMGTCCTGGAGTACCAACAGATCAAAAAGCTATTTGATAAATTTGCAGAGAAAAGGTACATTTGTGGCTGTTAGTGTTGCAGTGGACACCRTTTTTTACCTGAGAGCTCTTCCTCTGGACTCCAGGAACGGAAAACAGAAAAAAAAAAAAACCCCAAAGCCAAAACCACTCCATGGCGGTTTGTGTTTTTATACCTGTTACTTGTATCTCTACTACTGGCCATTGTCAAACGAATATACCAGCCTAGGGATGGTTGCTTTGAACGAACAGGCTGGCTCTTATGTTTCCATGTACCTTATTTCAACTATATGTGATATGAATACATTGCTTACATTTGTTATATTATATTTGCAGTAAATTATTGTGGAGACACAAAGTTTGTATTAGAWAAATAAACAAGTTAAACTAGACAAAACTGCTGTTTCTGATACAAGTTATGCCACTGAAGTGTTCCTGAAGAATGTATAGATAAGGCGTTACCGGAGCTATCTGTCACATTGACTCTTCCCAGGGCAGTACAGATCAAAGGGGTGGCTTTAAACCACTGGCAGTAGGCAGCCCAAGTGCAGCTCTGAGCTCTGACCCTGCAGCTCTGGGTTACARCTAACAGGGTTTCCCTCTGTGGACCTGTCCTGTGTAACTACAGATGGACAAGGAACAGTAAATGATAGCTTCCAACATATTGGTATAAACCACATTCATTTCTTTCCTGAGGAGTTTATGCTAAAATACTGGAACTAACTGAAAATGAATTTCTGACGAAAACCTGTGTTGACATGTAGGGAGAACCCAAGATTCTAATTTATGGCAGGACCGGGTTGGGTTTGGAGCCAGCTTCTGCCTTCCCAGTGATGAGCCCCGGAGCTATTAAAGAGATGTGCCTGGAGGTGAGGGCGCAGTCTCCCCGCCCGCTCCYCGCTCCTGCTGGCCGCCCATCGGCCCGACTCGCCGTGACCGCCCCCGCCGCTCGGCACCGCCGCTCCCGGGCGGCCGGGCAGGTACCGGGGCCGGGCCGGGCGGCCGCTCCGCCGCGAGGTGTGTCCGTGTGCGGCGGCTCGGCGCTGCCTCCTGAGGGTTGGGCAGGGCGGCGAGCGGCTCCGCGGCTCCCTGGCCGGTCCCGCCGCGCTCCCGCAGCAGCAGCAGC
>NW_026623233.1:8679648-8697455 GCF_030028575.1 Malurus melanocephalus | reverse complement strand
CCGGCCCCGGCCGCCGCCGCATCGCGATGCCGCATCCCGCGGCGCCCCTCGGGGCCGCCCTGCTGCTCGTCCTGCTGGCGGCGGACTCCTCGCAGAGTGAGTACCGCGGGGGGGTCCGTCCCTCCCGCACACGCCGCCGAGCATCCCCCGCCACACCCGTGTGTGCGAGTGCGGGGCGCGCTGCCGGGGCGGGCCGGGGTGTGGGGGGATGCGCGGCTTCTCGGCTGCGGTGAGGGTGGCGGCGGGGACAGGGGGATGCGGGTGAGGGGCCGCGCCGGGGCCGCGGAGACCCACAGGCGGCGCCCCGGGCAGGGAGGGCGCTCGGTGCTCCCCGAAAGGGCGGTCTGGTGTGCGGGGTGCGGGTCGGGGGATCCGGGGAGGCCAGGCGGGCTCAGCTGTTCACCGCTGCCTGTCCTTCCTCCTGCTCCTCTCCTCCTCCTCGTCCTCCTCCTGCCTCCCCCGCGCCGTCCCGGCGCTCGGCTGCCCAGCCGTGCTGCTGCGCGCCCCGGAGGCTGCCCAGTTCCTGCGGCAGAGGCAGCGGAGAGCCTACCAGATCTTCGAGGAGACCAAGCAAGGGCACCTGGAGAGGGAGTGCGTGGAGGAGCACTGCAGCAAGGAGGAGGCCCGGGAGGTGTTTGAGAATGACCCCGAGACGGTAAGGGCGCAGAGCCGCCGCGGGGGTTTGSGGGGGTTGCCCGGCTCTGCGCTCCCGCCCACCCTCTATCCGCGGCTGGATGCCAGCTGTCGGCACAGCTGGGAAAGGCATCGGGAGGAGGATGGGTCCATTAGGGTGAATGACTGGAAGACACACGAGTGCTCAGCCTGCTCAAGGGCAGTGCCAGGGCTGTCCAGTCAGGAGCCCCGGTGAGCGTGGTSTGGGTGAGCAGCCCAGCGTGGCACCGGCTGGCAGGAATGTCTATAGAGAGTGGAAGGTTCTGTTCACCCATGGTCTAAATCTATGAAGAAAGATCASTGCAATATAATGATACAGCTTCTCTGTCTGGATACCTTACTATCCCTCCTCTTCAGCTCCCCATCCCAGCTTAAAATCCCCTTAATGCTGCAGCATAAGCTCCAATAGGGGCTTCTCAGAAAAATGTCTTAACCACTCCTAAATTCCTGGGGACCATATTCAGCTTGGTCAGCATCTTAGAATCAGTAGGTTTGGGACCTGTCACTACAACAGTAGCAGAGCATATGTGTGGGAATGTGGTACTGCTGCGTGTCTAAGTGTGGATTGACACAGTTATAGACTGCACATCACAGGTGGAGCTGTCTTTTCCAGTCATATCAAGGCTGACTTTCACTTCAGTCTTCTCATTTTGAGCAGCATGCAGATGCTTTACTAAGCCTGGCTTACTCTTCTAGTCACTTTACGCCTCCTCTCARCACTGTTTTGGATAGGCTGTTCTCCTTGCAAAGATTATCTGGCACTGATTTTGCAGTGGGAAGTGGATTTTCTTGCTGTTCAAACCGAAGCTTGATTCTGCACAGCATGTTCCTGTTAATGGTACGATGCTCTAGGGAGAAGATAGGACACAGAGACCAAGAGAGGGAGACGGAGGGAGCACGTGTGTGTGTACACAGAGACACAAACCACAGGCAAGGGAGGGACTCAGCTGAGGAGATGTTTTATGCTTCAGTAAGGCAAGTCTTGACACGTGTGCTTCATTAGCAGCCTCAGCACTGGATATATAGCGCAGTAGCTTGTTGTCACGAGGCAGTAGTAAGAACAGCAAAAACATTGTGATGGATTTTTGGCAGCCTTTATTTTCGAGATTAATATGAAGCACTTGCCCAGGCGATGTTAAATGTTACACCTTTTATGTGTATGTGTAGTAACATCTGCATGTAGCAGTGTTTGCTTCTGTTCTGCAAAAACTGAGCTACTTCGGAATGTGGATAACTGTAATGTGGTGAGAGTGGCTGGCACAACTACTTCCATATTCCTGTTGAGTAATATAACTTTAAACTCAATATAAATATTCATCACATAGTAGTGAATGCAGGGAAAACTATGATGAGTGTGATTTTGCAGCTTTCTGGAGCAAAGGTGATCTAAGGTCACTACTCTTACTAGCTGGCTGCTGGCCAAGAAAGTAGCCAAAGGCGATGCACTGATAGATCAATTTAAGGGTAGGATAATGTASAAATATGCCAGGAGTTTTTAACAGTATTTGGTACTGATTTTATAAATTGGGAAGAACACAGTTTTCCTATTGTAATGACAATAGTGAAATCATTTTGGTTTAAAATCTTTTCATGCATAGTATAAATTCTTTAAGATAGAATCATGCATTTAAGTGTGTTTTGCAGGACAAAGACAACTTTCTGCCATTGCAAATGATTTCGATTTTTTGGGTGCATTTCCTTTGTTATTGCTGCTAGGTTTCAGTCCATTCTGAAAACCTAAAGAAACGCTAGATGGGCTTCTAGTGTCTGTGCCCCCTTATGTGTCCTGCTATGCCTGGACTCTTAGATCTTCCGTGACATAASATCCTACCTTTTCTGAGACACAAACCTCCCAAGAGCTGTGAAGTTGCTTATTAAGCATAGTATGTGCTACTCCTTGCATCATTTTGCTTCCATTTGATTGAGAATCAGGTGTGCCACCATAAACCAGGGGGATTTATGGCCCTTCCTGTCCCTTTTGCAATCAGTATGTGACACAGAAGCAGCAGCTGCTGTTCAGTGGCAGTTTTCTAATGCATGGTGACAGAAGTTATGTATGTGGGCTGTTGCTACTCCACACTGGAAGCCTGCAGTGCTTTGTAAGGCATAGGTGACTACTCCTCCAGCAGTGGATCTGCAGATTTCATGGACAGAGTATTACTTCACAGTGGGAGTGTATTTTAATGGAAGTGCAGGGAGTGACTGTGCTGTCATTTCACCGATGCTGTGGTGTACATCCAGTCCTAGTGGCTGACGGAAGAAGGAAGCCAGCTGAGACAGACCTGATTCAGGACAGACAAAACCTGTTGTAAACAGCTCCAAGAAGTTTGAATAATTAGAGTAACTGCAGTCATGCTTCAGCRCATTGCCAGGCTGCAGCTGATCCATGGTGGTAAAGCGAGATTTTATTGACCAGGGAAATGTACAGATTGCTGTGGACAGAAGATGATTCCTTGTAGTTTTGGAAGGCTGAAATTTCTGCGTGTGCCTGCTGAACTGGCACTGTGACCAGCTGAACTTGGTCACAGGGATTAACTACTTAGGTTGTAGCAGAAAGAATCAGCTACTGCAGTTTTTGCTGTGTGCTGAGATCTGTGAGGCTATGCAGGCAATACATGGGGAACACATCAGTGCAGTCTGTTCTGTTGCATCTCCCAGATTTTATGCTTTAAAGCACCAGATGAGCACCAAGGTATGCATTTGGCTGTTTACTGTCCCACAGGAGAAATGGTCTTACAGCCTTGAYAAGTGAAAGTTCATTTGAGATTAGTTTATCAATCTTGATGCTTCTCTGTTCAGCCTCAAAAAAGCTTGTGATGTGACATCAAGTGTTGTYCCTCTTCCCTTTTCCCCTCCATTAGATGGTAATGCAATATATAAGTCTTCCTTACAAAGCTTGCTATTCTTGACTATCCTGTGGCTGTGCGAGGAGAATTTCAAGGTCCATTTTCAAGACCTATGACCTTAAGATGTGATAGGAAACCACATTAATTGATTCGATAAAAGAAGTTCTGGAAGCTGAGGTAAGAGGAAGCAAGGCTGTAGCATAGCTTGCATGATGTTTCCCAGGTAAAACCRTATCTTGATGCAGACCATTGTAATATCCAGCCAAGAATAACATTTCACGGAGAGATACCTATTTCCTGGACAGACCAGTAAATTGAAATGAAGTGTCACATATCTGTATCAGAGCACCCTTTTTCACCATTGTTCCAGTGACCACCTTTCCAAAGCAACCTCTGCAGGCAGTCAGCAGAAGATGCACATTCTCTGAAACCTGAATGCAGGGTTTGCCACATGTGCAATTACTTACAKCAGCTGCTAAGAATAGTGCATCAGGCAGGGCCCAATAGCCATTCATGTGCAGGCCAGAGCAGCTTTTGTCTTTTATGCTACGTAAAATATAAATATCAGCTCACTCAGACTAGAGGAAGGAAGATCAATTGAAACTTTTTTAGATTGGGTTTGCTGGTTTTTTTTTTTAGGAGGCAGAACAAAACTCAGTTTGTGCCCCTTGTATGACTATACATGGTAAAAACAAATAGCCTGGATTAATGACTCTTGCAGCCTACCTTTTTCATGAAGCTGATTATAACATCCTTAAACACTACTGCAGAATTCTGGGATGGTTCCTGTTTTGTAATTTCATTTATGCTAGAGGTGCCAAACAGAAAAATTGAAAGATAATACAGTGGGGAAAAAAAGAAGGATGGAAACCATCTTGATGGAAGGTATAAAGACTGTTTCTAAATGTGACCTATTCAAAATATATGCTGGATGTGATAGATGGGATGAAGTTGTGAAATCTCTTGGATAGRATACAGAGATAGGAATGTTATCTTATTTAAGATGTTGAGGAGGCCTTATAAAAGCAGTACTGCAGAAATATTTGACCTTGGTATGCAGTCGAGATATTACAGCTTGTTAAGTGACTGATAAACTACTCTGGAATTTGGTTGACCCRTTTGAAAAATCTGATCATCCAAGCATGTAAAACAAAGGGCAGAAGGGAGTGTAGCTCCTGGTGTTCTCAGAAACATTATATTTCACTGAAGAAAAAGATGTCCTTGTGCAAGGAATTTCTCTGTTTTGAAAGGCTCAGCAGAGGGAAGATGTTTGAATGCAGCCTCTTTCTTAYCCTTTGGTACCATAGAACATCATCTGCTCCTGCATATCTTGCTTGCTGTTGTTACTGCTGAAGAATTACTGGTCTTCCTGCAGCTCACCCTAGAAATATCCATGCTGCATGCTTTGAAAAGTCTTAGGYACACCAGAAACGCTGATGTAGGTCAGCCTGGCCACCTGTGTTTACTGTTTATGGATCTGGCCCTCAGTAGAGCACTGTGCAAAGCCAGCTGGTTTCCATGTGTGTGCAGAGTGGACATCTGATTCATAGGCAGACACGTGAAAATTCTGGTGTTTGAGGGACTCTCATCCAAAATGCTATTAAACTCTATGGCTTGTCAGATACACAAAGCACTGGCAGAGAATGACAGTGTGACTTGGGGCTGCAGAGGAGTTTAATCCACTCTCCGACTCATGGCAAAGGCAGCAGTGACACCAGACCAAGTTTTTTGGGGTTTATAGCAATCCTGTCTTGAAAATTACTGATCCTGACAAAACACCCAGCAATGTGAGCATTSTTTCTGCTAGGCTGGGTTTATTGAGAAGCTGAAATGCAGATGAAGCAATGYAGARGGTGTGCTAAGGGTCASTTTGGTTGGTTTTTAGAGTGTTGAYGGATCACTTGGTTTTATTTTTTATGTGTTCCATAACATGACATGGTCATGATAACACAGATGAGCTGCATGCATGGACTAGGGTCACTCAGACTTTATTCTGATCTTTTAGGAGGGGTGTTTGTCAGACAATATTTAGATATTTCTAAGAATAACAAGGTAGATACACATTTGTAAATATTAATTGGGAAAGTATGAAGGCATGTAGAGAGGAGAGGAGTTACTGGGAGAGGAAAGCAGTGTAAAATTTCTCCAAGTAATTTGGTGAATGTTGTGTAGTCTAGACATGAAAAATATTGGTATCATCTTTAGACACAGATGTCATCATCCCTGTATAGAATATTCCTTTCTAGATCCAGCCCACAGTCTGGTTTTATTTGCTGTGACAGTTCTTCCCCATTTACTAATTTGTTTTGACATTGTGGCAGAGGATGGAGAAAGGGCTAGATTTATAGCTGGTRTAAATTCCTTTATCTCTTGTTGTTGGTGCAGAGAGAGAGAAAAAGAGTTATTGGAAAACTCTGTGATGATGTTTTAACCTGCTTRGACTCAGTACATGGAAGAATGGATTCCCAGACACAGTGCTTAATAGATTTTGAGAAAGAAAATATGGGATTTTTGTCCCAGAATGGGTGGCAGGAGACAAGAAGGARGTAAAAATTTCAATGCCCTGGGACATGCACAGTGGCATCCCATCCTGCTGGGTTGAGATCTGTGTGTCCACCAGGTGTTCTCCCTTCYCAGTCTTTCCTTCTCCCTGTAGTTTCTTATAAAAGACAAGGGAATTTTGTACCAAAATCCAGTGCGTCTAACTGATCTGGAAGACAAAAGATTGGGACTGTGGACCAGGATACACCTGTCTGCTTTGCACACTACAGACACAGCATTGTTGGCAGTGGTGGTGTTCAGTAGCAAGGAGACAAAAATATTCCCTCCTGTCTTAGGARGCAGGTTATACATTTATGGGCTAAATGCTGCTCTATCAAAAGTTATTGAGAAGAGTGAGCAAAGTTTGCTGTTAGTGGAAGCAGACACAACTCCATCAACTCTGCTGGACTCATGCCTACCTTATCAGTTTCCACTTCTGGTAGTGTAGCCCACAAATTCCGAATGGACCTGGAAATACTGATGTGGAAATACCACRTTACAAAAGCAGTACACACTAAATGTCCTGTGCAGCAGAAGGGAAGGAACAAGAGAAGACAAAAGGGGCTAATATTATTCCAGGGGCTGTTTGAAGATAGGGTGGGAAAAGATGCTAAGACTGGCAAATTGAAGCAGGGGGATTGTAAAGGTTTGATCAAGAAGGATGRTAATGGGAAAAGTAGATAAAGTTAGGGTAAGTTGGCTTTTTAGAGCAATGCAATAGGTTCTAATAAATTTGTTAGAGGGGAAAAAGACAATTAAAAATTAAGAAAATAGTTTTGTGGCCATGAGCTCATTTCCTTTTCTTTCTTAAATTWAAAAAAAAAAAARGAGCAGCCTACTGGGAATTAATATGATTTGTTACTGCAGCTGCTCAAGAATCAGGTAAGAGAAACACTGAATCTGTRTAAATTGGCAGCTGTAATTCATGTATGTTCCATCCTCTGAGTGAGCTTAATGAATTACCAGCAGTCACTTTCCAGTAAGTATGAAGAACAAGGATGGAACCACCACCWCAGATTTAGAAGAAACTGAAGAGCATAGTAACTAGGTTTACTTCTCCCCTCACATTAATTTTCAAGCCTTGATTTCACATTGGGGAGCTCAGCTGATCTATTAGAGGTAAGCAACTCCCTTGCCTGTTCTTTTCACCTTTGTTGCACAGCAATTTGGGTGACTGCATGGACCAATTAAAGTCATTTAATAAAGAAAAGTAGTCTGCACAGAAAAATTTGGCAGCTGGATCAGTTCCCCAGTCCAGTGGGGACTGACTCAGTGGAAAGGACAGCCCGAGGTTAGGATGGGAAGGCCAGGTGYTCGAAGAGAAGCACAAATGGTTGTCACAGCTTAGCCTGTCAAAGGGATGGATGAACAGCCCAGCCTTGGAGAACCTGACTGAAGTTTTTGAGCAGGTGTCACTTCTGTATCTTTGCTTTCATCATAGTTTTGTTATGATTGCTGTTCTATAGGCTCTCCACATACGGAAGTCTCTGGGGAAACTTGCTTATTGATGGGTTTKTGTTTTATCCCCCTTCCTCTGAGCATCAGCAGTGGGACCCAAAGGAAAAGCAAAGTTGTAAAGTAAGGAGGGTACCCAGGGAGGGGAGCAAGTGTTGGTGTTGTCTTCCCTCTGCACACCTGCCAGGACAGAAAGGTACAAAAATGAAGAGGTGAAAGGAGAAAGGACTAYGTTTGCACTGCACAGAATTACATGTATCTGGAAAGTTACCATGTTTGGCTGATTCCTGGAACAGGGAGTCCTAGTTCAATTCCAGAAAATATTTGAGACGTGCACAGAAAAGCAAAAGTTACTTAGTTATTAAAATAATGAACAGGGAAGTATGAGATCAGATTCTGTCACAAGGGCCTGGGGTCATCTAAGATGTCACTTCCCTATTCCTTGCTTGCCTGTGCCCTCTGAGTCCAAATCCTTAAATGCCTTGATATGTTTGGATGCTGTTAGTGTGAGTTGCAACCTCTGCAAATAAGCAAATCCAAAGAAACCATATGATTACATCACAAGAATCTATGAGAAATCATAGATGTTTAAATCCTGTTTGATGGGATATGACCTGTTTTAAATGTGRCTAAAAAATTACAGATTAATGGCATAATGATGATGTTGAAGTGACAGTGTTTTACTTATGGTAGGTGTTTTGTTTTCCTTAATTTGACTAAACTTTCTGAGCAAGTGTAAGTTTACCCACACATATAAATGCTATAACTATTGCAACAAAAAAGGGTTCAAACAAGCAACACTGAGTGAAGACTTGTCATCAGATTGAGGTCTTGCACATTATTGCAGCTGGAGGGAAAGCAGCCTTTCAGTTCTGAAGCAGTGGAGGAAACMTCAAGGCATTTGTGATCAGGTTGCTGTCAGAATAACTTAAAAGCACATGCAACGAATTGAAATCACTCTACAAGTTATTTTTGTTGAAGTATTTGGCTCCAGTTATAWCCATTTCACACCGCTACTGTCTAATCAAACCCTGCTTCAGGCGACCTATAGAAGYCATGTCTCTGTGTCCCCTGCATCTTCACAAAATGTAAAGTGTCTGTAACATACATTAACTTCTTTTTTCTTCTTTCCTTTCTGTATTTTTATTTCTCCCCTGTAATTATGCATTCCAATAATTGTTGCGTTTTTTCTCATTGCAGGGCAACCCTTTTTGCTGAAGTGGCACTTCAGTAAGCTATTGGGAAATAGTCTTTCCCCTCAGAACAGAGCAAAGGAAGCTATAATAATAGATGGATTGAGGATTCTGCAAGGGTGCCTAGTGTCTGTGGAAGGGGTCATGCTGGAGAGTGTGGTGTTGAATGCTCCCCTTTTTGAAAGTTCAGTAGCTCTGTGGAAGGGGCAGTCCCAGTCTTTTTGCACCCGAATAGCAGGACAGTGTTAAGTGGATACTTGACAAATGGACACAAAATCTAAAAGCTACCCTAGAATGAGACTTGGGGGTTGCTTTTGGATTGTAATGTGACGCACTTGCTTCTCTAGCACCTCACTTGCCAAATTGTGGGAGACAAGTTCCCTTTGCTCTTTGTATAGCATTAGTGAGATTCGCATTCTTGGGTTATAACAGTTGAAAATGGCAAACACTAAGTTACAGCCAGTTATGGTTGGTAGAAGTCATTTCTTCATGGATGGCGCAAGCCCACAGTGTGAAAACATGAACAACATTTATAAATTAGGTCTGGCCATGCCCAAGACATTCAGTGCTGAAGGAAAGAGGAAAAGGCAGAGTTATTATATGGAAATGAGGGAAGGGGATAATGTGGGAGTTGTTGCTACCCTTTGAGATGTAACTAGGTAACTAAGAAAGTGATTTTTAGAAAGCACTGTTGCTAACACAAGTTGGTGAAATGCTCCAGTGTTAGTGGTGCTGGAGTCACAGAATCAGGGAGTGGCTGAGATTTGCAGACACCTTTGGAGACCTTTTGGTCCACCCTCCTTGCCCAAGCAGGGCCACCAAGAACCAGATGTCCAGGAACACGAGATGTCTTCCTGTAAACTGCATCTTTTATCTGTGGCCTCTAGGGCTCAAACAAGATTTTGGTTAGATTCTGTGCCAATCAGTCTTACCTGACCTGCTACTCAAGCGAAGCAAACAGAAGCAGTAGGCAGGCCCTTTTGKCTGAGGTCTCCAGTGTTACCAATTACTTTTAAGTAAAGCAACAGTGAGAACATTTTCCTGGTGTTGACAGGGTCATTGTTATGTTTTCAGAAKGGCTATTTTTAAACAGTGACTCATGTTAACGCCTGTTCTGATTTGCTGTTTTTCCATCTTCTCTAAAAACACAGCAGGACTAATTAATGTCCAGTATAATTGCACTAACTTGTGGATTTTACCACTGTGGACTTTGGCCATAGAAAAGGAATGGTGCCCCAGTCATAGTGTAGATTTCCTTTTGCAAGGAAGCTGATGTAGGTATTTCTGCCCCTTCCACTCCACAGCTGTGAATTCTTATCTTCTCGTTGCTGTTCTCCTCAGCTATTTCAATGCAGGGTGTTACAGGAGTGGCCCCAGAGCAACTGTTCTTAACATTTGGAAGGGAAAAACCAAAAATAAAAATGAGCAACCTGGAGTTTTGGGGGGTTGCTTGCTTGGGTTAGTTTTTTTGAGGACCCTTTAAAAATTATGTTGTTTTGGATATCCAGTCTAAGTGTAGTAGTGGCTGTTTTATCAGGGTAGTAGTCAGCTCCAGCTGCAGGTGGGAGAGGAACATCTCAGCCCCAATAACAGAGTTCTTATCCCCATGTTGGGTGTCACTCTACCTTGAAATACCACTCTATCTTGAAATTCATTCTTAGATCTTGCAATGGTGTTGGGGAAGMTAGAAATTGCATTTAATGCATCAGGAGACTTGCTCTTAGCATATACATGTGTTTGTGTGAACAGGGTGGGGGCTGTAGAGCTTAAATCTTTGCTGTAAAAGCACAGCTTTGTCTCCTGGGCAGCAAGGAAAAGGTCTCTGGAACTGAGCTGAAAAAGCAAGCCAGGACCTGCCTGGAGAGGCTGGCTTAGTGCTGTGCTTTCCACCTCACTGAAAGGGTGGAGATTTGCAGATGTAAGGCACTTCCCAGTCTCTCCTATTCCTTCCTCTGTACCTGAGATCTCTGCTGAGCTGTAATTTGGGTGCACATGGCATGTAACCTCAGGGGTGAGTTACAACTCGGGWGTGCAGCTCATACCACATGTTTGARCTGTAGTGGCAGCAGATAAAAGATGCAGTTTACAAAAGGACTGTTCATGTTCCTGGAACAATGCAGGCTGCTGGTGTCCTGCTGCCAGGCCCTTGAYTGTCGCAGCTTCTGACATCCCAGCCACAGTGTGTGATATGTGGGAGACAGAAAGTCTGGTGGGTCACAAAGCAGAGACRTGGAAATACATTGAAGTTTTCTTGGCAGGAGCAGTCACAGAGGTTGGAATTGTTGAAACTAACATTTTCATTTACATTCGTGACATTTGGTCTCTTGTGGAGGTTGGAGGTTCTGCAACCTTTGTGTTCCTTTTGCCTGCACTGGGATGTCCCTGCTGGACAGATGGCTTAGGGAGCTTGGTGAGGTCAGTGTCTGTGCAGCAACCTGGCCAGACAATGTTTATGTCCAACATGTATTTGTTTACAGCTTTTTATTTTGAAAGCCCTTTGCTCCTGCTTTTCTTTTCAGAAGTGCAAATCTAAAGGGGAAGGGCTGACCACATCTAAACGCTGACCTTTCTTATCAGAATCCAAGTTGAAAATTTAACACTTACATAWTTCCGTGGTGATTTTTGCCACCCCAGTGGTAACAGTTAAACAACTTCCTGTGTTTTTATCCTGTGAATAGTGTGTGACTTCTTGGATGGTGAGAAGTTTATTGAGCCTGAAATTGAAGGTGGCTTGTTGAGAAATCAGCAAAATAGTAACAGAGAGTCTTTGCCAACTCCTTAACAAGCCTTAAARCATTTCTCTTGGCAATTTTGTAGGATTCTGAAAACACAATTGAACACTTCTAGTAGAAAGAAGATGAGTTGCTTTTAATAGGGACTTGACCCTGTATAAAATTTTCATTTTCCCTGGGGTCATTAAGCCTTAGTACATCACAGAAGACAGAAAAGACATTGAGGAGTTGAACCCTCACAAGAGAAATGTGTATCTGTACCAGGTTAGGGGCAGCTTGAATTTTTAATCAAGAAAACTTCTCRTCAGTGTTTTGTGAAAAGGGACTGCAGTTTAAGCAGGTTCCTTTTCTCAAGGTGTAAGATCATTCATCCTTCATTCTTGATTAGTCTTTTCTCTGAATGTAAATATGTTTGTCATTGTATTTACAGAAGCCAGCTGTAATTCTCTGTGATTACAGAGAAAAATAACAAGTTAATCATACAAGAATTAGTAATGTTAGAAAGTGTGAGCAAGTTGCCTTATTTTAGGATGTGAGTATCAGCAGGTTTTGTAAACCTGGAGAAGGGCTACKCATCAGCAAGTGCTTTTGTATGACATAAGCTGATGAGGGAAAGAAGAGTTAAATTTCTGTTAGTAATCTCCTGCTTAAATCACTTGGCTACATATCTTATGGAATGAAGCTTGTRGTGGTACAATGCCTTGGAGTTTCACTTGTCTGCTGTTCAACTGGCACTGAATCAATATACAGTCAGTTTGCATTTGGAAGTTACTTGTACAAAAGCAAACTCTATACCACTTTTCTTGCACTCAACTCATTCATCAGAGGTCAAGGAGAAAATGCCTTTGCCACCATTGACATGGAGCAATTGGGCTGATGGCTATGAATATGAAAGCTCMTTTCTATTTTCCTGTGAGGGCCAAAACAGTTGTTCTTGCCAAAGTCTGGATTATCCTGTTGGGGGTTAAATACATCTGCACATTCTTGTGGAGTWCTTGGAATAAAGGGGAAATAATGAAAGAAATGTTTGGAATATTTTGTTACATGCCCCTATCTTTTTCCTCTCAAGTGCTGGCTGAAGTTCAGTTTGTGGTTATGGAACAAGTGGGTACTCATCTGAATACTTAGATTTATTTTTATTATTTTGACTGCATATTTTTTACTTGTCTTCTCCAAACTAAATCTTAAAAAAAAAAAAAAWAAMYCAGAGAACAAGGACCATAGTGGGTTCTGAGCTCATCACTCTGCTAACCCAAAGAAACATTTCAAAGCTCAACTCCAAAAGATGCTGAGCCTATCACCCTCATGACAGAATTRAAAATTAACCTAAGTGTAAGCTATTGCTTCTACTTCTTTGTGGATGCTCTCATAATTTAGGCTAAATACTTACATGGTGCATTTCAGTAACTGGAGYGTGTTTGCCAGAAGCAATTGATTTTTCTGGTAAATAACAGCAATAAAATTGATTGCATTGCACAGTMCAGATCAAACTGAATCATGGTGTGTGCCTGTCTGTTGTTTGTACATGCCTGTAGAGATGCATGAGCTTATCCAAGCATCTGTAACAAGAGGAGAAGATTAAATAGTTTCTTCTCTTGCATATTGTTTAAAACAATTTAATTTTGTAGAATGCAGGTTATTTGCTGTCCCAATCTACTGAAGATAGTGTTATACAAAAATTGGTCATGTTTTGTGAAAGAGAATTATACTRTGCATATGCTTTTGTAATTAGCTGAGAAGAGGTAAATTTTAACAAAAAAAATTACTGATGCAATCCATAAATTTTACCTCATTCCATGCACCAATTACTATTTTAACAGCACTTGAATTAGTGACTGACTTACATATTATGAAAACCTGCATGAAATTGGAAAGAAATGCTTTTTCATGGCCATGAATTTTTGTGTTTTTTTTAAAGATTGTGATACAATTGTCAGCTTCAGCCAATGTCCCATTCTTCCATGCAGCACAGCTGTGTTTTCCTGCTGTTTCCCTGTGTTGGTGCAAGCAATCATGTGCCTCACAAAGCCCCACCAGGCTGAATATTCCAACATGCAAGGTTGGATTCACATCCCATCAGCAAAATGACGCTGCTCTCGCTGCATGGCTGCATTTCGTTGATGCAGAGTAGGGAACAGTATTGCATGACCACGTACAGTGGCAATGGCAATGCCCTTTGCAGCCTGCTTTTAGAGTAAGGAATGTTAGTTTCACCCTCTCTTGCAAATTGTCTTTGCTCCCTTCTTTGGGCCTCCAGGCTGTGATGTGTGGGTGGKACAGCAATGGGTGCTCTTTGCCTGGTGGGGTGCTCCTTGTAAGAGCAGAAGGTACTTCTTCTGGTGGCTCTRGTGTTCCTATGCTGGCCATGTCTTGCATCAGCAGAGTGCCTSCAAGGAGGCACGAGGTGACTGAATGATCCTGTGCTCTTCCCTCTAGGGTTTTGCCCCTAGATTCCAATTCCTTCCCCCTCCTCATGCCATCAGCAGCAGCTTTATCTCTTGGCGGGTAAGTGACTTCATGCTCAGTCACTGCCACTGACCAGGCCAGCTGCCACCAAAAAATACCWTGAGACTGGAGCTAATGTGTCTTTCCTTCTCAAATGAAAAAATGAATGTATAATACCATGCTGCTTCTGGTTCTGAATAAAAGGAAATTAAGTTATTGGTGTTTGGAACTTGTTAAACAACTTCCATACAAGACCACCAAACTAACAGTAGCTCTTAAATAGCATGACAATARAAGCAAATATGATTCAATAAATATTGGCTTTTTTTTTTCCCTTCTACAGGAATATTTTTACCCGAAATACTTGGGTGAGTTGCAGCTTTTAATTTCACTTTTTGGGAATGCTGGTATGTGCCTAACACTGGAGCTTGTCACAGCTGAAGCCTCTTTTAAGGAAAATGATGGAAATCTGCTTGCAATAAACATGCATTGCTAAATTTTAAGAYAGACTTTATGTTCCTTATTGTACTTTGAGGTGTGTTATTTTACTTATGTGTACATTTGCAGACAGAAATGTGTTTTGTGCATGTTAAAATCTTTATTTTGTGTATATATATCTGTGATCTGCAGTGTTACGAAATAATTAGTAGTTTTCTACRTTTTCCTCCTAATTAAGTTAGTTATTAACTAATCTCTTTATTAAAACTAAAAAAACTGGTATGTGATTGAACTACTGGCTTATTCTACTGACTGTATAATAGTCAGGGCATCATATTGTTTTCTATCTGTTTAWTATGTTGTACTTAAGATCACAAACGCCACAGTGGGAGAAAAATCACAATAAAAGATAGATATTATGCTTTTTAGATATTTTAAGAAGTTTAGTTGGTCAAATTTGAGTAGCTCCTACCATTGTTTTAGATTCATAGTAGTATCTGGTTAAGTCATCATTCTCTTAAAATGGTTTCTAACTGCTGTATACTAAAGTTAAAAGATTTTAATGAATTTCAGAAYTTTAAAGCATCTGGGAGATTATAATATTGCATAGATTTTGCATCCACCTTCAAAATCCTTGCAGGCTAGGTGTCATTTTACATGCTTTGAGCAGCTCTCTATYATCACTGTCACAATAACAATTTCATTTTCTGTTTTTCAGCTTGTATTCAGAAATATGGGTCGCCGTATAGAACAAATCCAGATTTCCTCACATGTGTTCATAGTAAGCGTTTTTGGTTTGTGTAAGCATAGTTGGTTTGTGTATTGTAGTTAAATGGTCTCCATTCTACCTGAGGGTGAGTGACTAGCTCAGCCATCTCTAGTTTTCGTAGTATTTCAATATTGCTCTTCCTGTTCTCCAGGCTAAAGACTCCATACCACTAGCAAAATCTTTCCCATTTTATGACCTAATGCCATCTTGCTGTTACGTTTCAATGATTTGATATTTTATGATGCAAGTTTCTTTCCCACCAGTTTCCCAAGGTTTGAATAATCTGAGAAGCAAGAGGGACAGGAAATATGAGGTACCATAAGGTTGTACACTGTGCTTGGCCCTTAATTTTCTATTCTCTTGAACGCTAGCTTTGGCTCACCCCATCAAGGATCCTAAAGAAAAGTTTAAAATCAAACCAACCCAGGCTTGAGTCAGCCTTGTCTACATTAAGAGATCAGTTTCATGTACCACGTGGCTATGCTTTGAATATTGCCGCCTTTAAAAATTCAAATCAGTTTAGAAGCCAAACAGATGACTTTGTAGAGGGTAAAGGTTTTTTTGTTCTTCACTAACACAAGAGAACAGAATTTAATGCATTCTTCTAATACCTTTGTTGTTGCCTTTTGAAGCTTGCTAGTGCTACAATGTATAAAACTGCGTAAGTATTCTAAATATGCCCTGTGAGCAGTTCAAATGTGGAGAGAAACAGACATATGTATATTTATTTTCTTTTTAACCCTGTGTTTCAGTCTTTTATTGTGATCAAGTTTAATTGGTCATACAAGTGCTACCAAGGCAGCATCAGTATTTRGTCAACCTTTCACATTTATAAACTGCATTAAAACAACCCTTCTTAAGASTGAATTCCAAGGTTAATAAGTGGTATGTGAAGAATTGCCCTCATATATTGCAGCAGCATAATTCATGGAGGCTGAGTCCTATGAACTGGRAATTCTGGGATCTGTGTTACCTGTGTTGGCTGGAGTATGCCAGCTTGTTAAAAACTTTCTGTTGTGCATGTGGCACAGCAAAGAGGCAGGAGTTTCTGCTGAAAATGGTGAAACCTATCTTTGTTCCAAACAGCTAATCAGTGTCTCAGAAATGAGAGCCTAAAGGGTAGTGATGAAAAAATCTGAAAAAAATAAGAGCTGAATAATTGTTTTTAGGGATTTCTGCCCGTTGTAGATGCAGTGGTTTGGRAAGAAAATGATAATATTTTCCCTCATTAAAATATTAAAAGGTTTTTAAATGGCTGAGGTTTGGCTGGCCATCATCAATTCACAGGAGAAGTAACAGAGAAGGAGCCTGAAACACGCTTGGAAGAATGACAGGCTTCGTGCTTGGCCAGTTCCAGTGTGCCTCTTAATTTTTCACAGATGCTGCCAAAAGACTATGTAGCTCTATGGGTTTGTGCCTGCAAAACGCTTCTAAATTTTGTTTCTTAACACCCTTTCTTCTCTCAAAATATGGTAGAGGAAGGTTCTTTTAATATGATGTACAAAGATATTGCAGACCTAAGGGCTGGAGAGCAATTACCTGCACCAGTTTATACCGGAAATAAGGTAGAAATTTGAAGTGTGACAGTGGTTAGATAGTTTRGACAGAATATATGAGGATTCCCCAATTTCCTAAACTCTTGAGATCAGGTTTACAGCTAGAATTCAGCTCCAGGTTCAGAGGATTAGATACAGTGTGCAGATAGGTATTTCCAGCATGGGCGCTTCCATGAGCAGTATTCCCACCAGAGTTAGCAGAGAGTTCATCTCCTCTGGTTTGAGAGGGATTCCCCTGACCAAACTCTGCTCTGGGGAGAACTGAGTCCCTCTAGGGCTCTATTTATTGCACTATCTCTACTGACTGCAGTATTTATAACAGCTTTGCAGATAGATGCTTACTTTACCTGTGCATAGCTGTACTCCCTCTGCATATCTGGATCTTTTTCTAAAAGAGATTCTGCARGTCATCTAGGAATGAAGGATTTGGTTCCACAAGGCTTTGGGAAACTCTACAAGACTTTTGGGAAATTAAGCTTCATATGGCTTTAAAAAACACAATGAGATTTTTGTTAGATCACACGTGCCTGCTTTGTTCTATAAAATTACTGAGCATAATGTGCTTTGCAGCCTAGCATTTTCTTTATGAAGTTTCAATAGAACCATTTTGTGGATATCAAAAAATAAATTCACAGAGCAAAATAATGAACTGAAAGTGACAGTCAGAGGGCATAAATAAAGTGTTGTTTCCATACAGACTTCAAAGATGGAACTGGTAGTTCCATCCTCTGTCTGCACTTAGGAGCTTCACGGGTGCTATCAGACACTGCTCAAAGCACTAGAAAAAGTCATGCTCATCAGTGCTTTTAACAGCTTTAAAATCTGTTATGTAAAGGAATGGAAAAAAAGCTCCATTTTTTCCTTTTGCAATTATTTCAATTAGTAGCACCTTCTATGAAGCCAGTAGAATTGCACAGCTGTGAAGCCTCCAGAAGAGTGTAAGAGTGTGTCTTATGTTCTCAAACTTTCCTGACAAGAGGAAGCAAACAACTGGCACAGCACTGACATGATAGAAATCTCTGTGGTTGTTATCCATGGATTGTACCATGGATTGTTATCATGCTGGCAGTGCTACTATCTGGCTTTGCCGGGCACATCAGAATCCAGTTTGAGGGGAAGAATCAGGAACTTGTGGATACACCAGATAAGCTCTGCAGAAC
>NW_026623233.1:8394911-8679566 GCF_030028575.1 Malurus melanocephalus | reverse complement strand
AAAAAAACAAAAAAAACAAAAAAACAAACTTGGCTTACTATACCTAAAACATTCTGTTTTATGTACACATTCTGGTCTGTCTGGGAAAAGGAACATCCTGGCCAGACTTGCTCTGTTGTGGCTCATTACCACCCTAACCTGGCCTTTCATTCCCCAGCTCCACCTCCAGCAGTGTGTCAGCTGGGCAGTGATTTACTGGGAGGTGTTCTGGCAGGTGGATTTTAAGACGGCCCATGTAGCTGTGTTTTGTTTTGTTTTGTTTTGTTTTGTTTTGTGTGGCTTGGCCTTTTTGGCTGTGGCTTTGTAGAGCTCTGCACATCTGGAAGGATTCATCTGAATATCAGGAAATATTTTTTCTCTGTGAAAGTGAACCAGAACAGGCAGAGATTACCCAGGGAGCTTGTGGGGTCATCATCCTGGGGATAATGAAAAGCCTTCTGGCCATGGCCCTGARCAACTGGCTGKAGGTGGCCCTGCTTGAGCTGGGAGGTCACACAAGTGACCTCTGGTGATGCCTGCCAACCTCAACCACCTGAGATTTAAATCTGAGGCAGTCACTACAAACCAAAGTGCTGTTCAGTGCTTTATGTGGCATCAAATGGGTCTGCTGCAGCCTGCAGTCACAGAAATGTTAAACTGCTTTCCAAGCAGCTTGTCATGACAGTGACTTTCAGGATCACACAGAGGAATCTTAGAAGAGACATGCAAAAGTAATACAATCCTGACCAAAGTATGAGTCTTARCTTCTCTCAATTTGAGAAGTCTGATGGGGCTTCTAATTTGTGAACA
The DNA here is from genome assembly GCF_030028575.1 of Malurus melanocephalus. Lineage (NCBI taxonomy): Eukaryota > Metazoa > Chordata > Aves > Passeriformes > Maluridae > Malurus > Malurus melanocephalus. The sequence continues at coordinate 8,678,777 of NW_026623233.1, read as the reverse complement.
GATCCTCTCCTAAAAGCTGCTACAAAGTCATGCTTCAGAATATCATCAAGGGMCTGTACTGGCTCAGCAGAACCAGTGCATGGAACCCAGTCTTTGCTGCTGCTGCTGACTTAATGTGTAYGCACTGGGCACCTTCCAGTGCTGGCAGGAGATATTCAAAAAGGAAGGCCCTGGAGCTAGGTGAGCTTTGCGATCCACAGAACGAACTTCTGCTCTGTTCTTCTGGTTAAAGTTGTGGAAACAATTAACACATTCATGTTTTTGAAGACCACTGATGTAGAACACTGCTGTTAACAGCTTACTACTACTTGATATCTACCAGCTTGGGGTTTTTTGTGGGAATAAAGGTGTTCTCTAATCCTTCCTATAGTTACCTCTGCAAAGCACTGTCCCTGGGTGTTTTGCAGGTAAGTGGATAGGTGAATTTGGACAGGTGACTTTATTTGATCAGTTGTTACATGACACGTTAAGATTTATTCCTTCAGTCCTCCCCAAAGTGTGGCAACCATTCCTTTGCTTCCTTCCAATGAGAAAACTCATTGCCAAATAATGAAATATGGCTTTAAAATTCCTGTCAATGGAAGGGGGATTGGAACTAGGTGATCTTCCAACTCACATGTTTTATGAGTCTGTGATTTTTACCCGACCCCCGTTCTCTACTCCTATTTTTACCTGTGTTACTCTACTCCCATTTCTACCCGAGTAACTCTACTCCCACTTTTAACCAAGTTACTCTACTCAGATTTCTACCCGAGTAACTCAGCTTGTATTTCTACCCGAGTTACTCTACTCGGATTTCTACCTGAGTAACTCCACCCTGATTTTTACCCGAGTTACTCTACGCCCGTATTTACCCGAGTTACTCTACTCCTATTTCTACCCGAGTTACTCTAGTCCGATTTCTACCCGAGTTACTCCACCATGATTTTTACCTGAGTTTCTCTACTCCCATTTCTACCCGAATTACTCTACTCCGATTTTTACCCGAGTAGCTCTACTCCGATTTGTGCTGCGAAATACCATTGATCACAGGGCAGTGTGCAAGAACAAAGGCTCGGTCACATTGTACTTGTACACAGACTTCTTGCTCTATTTAGGAATTRAAACATATAGTGACCATATTCATCTTAAGAACAAGGTGCCTTTATGTATAAAGAGTACTTTGAAGATCTGACCTAGATCTGGTACTCAGCTTTAATATTTAAGGAAGCAGTGGGTAAGCCTTTTTTAAATCTTGAAATCATTAAGATTTTTCAAATCATTGAGAAATGCCTGTGTTCATGTTAGTAACAATAAAATTATTTCAATTGTATTTTGTTGCTGTTGTTTAATTTGATAGTATCAAGAAAGTTACATGTGGGACAATGTAAACTGGGAAAATTCACAGGCATGTCCAATTTCATATCTGTGAAGGCAGCGGTAGCAAGAGACTGTCTTTACACTAAAACGCACCTTTGGCACCCGTATTTCTCAATACTTAAGCAACTAGATCTAAAACATCACTTGAGAGAACACTGTGAATGGATACATTTTTGACAATGGCTACAAATTAATAAAGAGAATAAATAATTTATTAAAAATTAATAAAGAGAATAAAAAACACTGATGAGCAAACATCTCTATTTTTCTATGACTGTTCAAAAATACATAAATGTGGAGACAGTGGAAAGGATGTATCTATCAATATTCTAATTGATATCTTTAGTACATATGTTCAATAGAGTGACTGGCCACACAGTGGACCTGCTCTAAATTTTGTTCTGCTGTGATCTATACAAACATACTCTAGAAACAGTCTGTAGCCATCACAGTCTCAGCCTTTTAAATGACAGGCATTCAGAGAGAGAGGGCATTCATTCTCTAGTCCAGGGAATGCACTTCAAAAATGTAMAAATATTTATTTGATTCATAAGGATTTAAATGGTTTTCCAGGAGAACAGTTTCCAGTTACTACTCTCTATTTGCAGAAATGGGACTGTCATTCAAGATTTGCCTGTGATTTTGATTGAATCTCTAACAGTGATCAGGAAATAAAAAACTTCTTGTGAAAACTCAGATATCCTTGGCTAGCCAGTAGCCCTACAGACCTTGTGCTAGTTTTATATCTGGTTGTTGCTATCTAGACATTTTTTTGTTCAGATTTCAGCATCACTTATGTTCCCGCACAGCACAAGCACACATTAAACTTCCCTTCCTGCAATACTTAAATCAAATCTCTTGCCTTCCAGAGCTTTCTCAGGGTTTCAACTCAGATACATATAAAATATYAGGTGAAGGTGAAGACTGTGCTATTGAGCTTTTGACAGTATTTATCAAGGCCTTCCAGATCAGCAGAATTCAGAGCTTTTTTTCCTTTGCCAAATTTAGGAGCTGGTCACAACGGCTCATAATCAATTACCACTCATCAGTTAAGTCATACTTTTTAGATAATGGCAGTTGATATGGATGGACYTAATCTAAGTTCTACCCCTTGGRCATTACCCCTGAAGACTTCRGTAAGAACTTGACAGACCTATTAGTTAACAGTGCACTCATGGCTTTGTAATAYAATTTTTGCTTATTAAGTAATGAACCATGTAAATCTCATTCGATGCAGTGATGAGGTGGCCTCAAGTCAAATAAGTATGAAGGACAAGGAAAGCAGGTGAATAAGCTCCAGGGCTTTGTAGCCTTTGCCTGTGCATGTTTTCTCCTCTTCTTTTCACAAATCTATCAGCCCTGGTAAGTTCCTCAGTTGAACTACCAAAAGTGTTTGAAAAGAGTACCCACCCTTTCTTGAGTACTTTAGTTGATGCTCTGTTTCATTTTCTCAAAAATCAGTGGGAGTAGAAAAATGAGCTACTTTGAGTTGTTTCATTTGAGATGTGCCCTTCAGATATTGGGGAGGTAGCTCACTCCCTTTTGCAATGAAATTAATTCCACTGCATGTGCTCTGCAAAATTCCTGGCACAGCTTGTTTGGCATGCGAGCACTAAGAGTTAGCTTCCAGTTTTGCCAGGTGCAAGTATATCTGAGTGATTCCCCATTACTGTTTAAGCTTCCCAATTTCTAATAAGAGTGAAACACCTGGTTGTCAGTGACGTCAATGTATTGTTCTGTTTTGTTATTTTATTCCTTGTGTAAATCAGATTTGCCAGACCAGTGTTCTCCTGATCCTTGTCACAAAGAAGGGACTGTCAAATGTGAAGATCTCAAGGGGGACTTCTATTGTGAATGCAAACGTGGCTGGCAGGGGAAAAAGTGTGAAAAAGGTAATTTGGTTTCACTATGTTTTATACTTGTAACAAAAATATTTTGGATTTTATTGTATTCTCAAATGGCCGCTGATACTGTGTTGCATAATCCAAAAGTCACAGAACTGAACCTGGATGACACGCCACTTTGTTTTCGCACTTCTGTGAARCAGGTAATTTTTTCACATCAACATTTTTATATGATTTTAGTGGACCTCATTTCGATTTTGGCAAGCTAATCCAGGAAGTTACCTTCCAACTTTCTGCCCCCTGCTCTCAAAGTGGCAGCAGAAATAGAGTTGTAGKGGCTTTTCAAGCAGAACTGCACCAGCTGCTGCTGTGAACCCTGGTGTAACAGATGARGCTGCAGAGCCAGAGAAGCTGACCCATCTTCCCCCCTAGCATCCCTGCAGTGGGAACAAGGACTTTCAATCAGCAACCTGAGATCTGAGTCTGATGACACACAAACTGATAAAATTAGCCTGTTTAAGCCTCCTTGCTAGTAGGTCCTTTTTTCCATGTGCACTTAATTCCACATATTAMATTGGTGCATTTCCATCACCTCAAAAGAGAATATCAGACAGAAACTATGCAAGAAGTTCCAGCTGCCCACAGAGCTTTCTACGCAATTTATATGCCCTCTACTTGTTTTCTGGTTTCTTTTTTGCCTGCCAGTAGTAAGTAATGGCTAGAAACTGTATTCAGCCAGTCCAGAATTGTGGCAACCAAGACAGCAGGAGACCCAAGCCTTTTCTTCTCATRTAAATATTGTGATGAGATTATAGGATTGGTCAAGTAGCTTATTTAAGCAATTCAGAAAGCACACCAGTCAGTATCCAGTTGGCCTTGAGAGCTCAGATCACTGATCTGAAGCATATTTCCTTATAAAATGATGTGGCATGCTGTTCTACCCATCAGCTAATTCTARAGTCCCATAGACAAGCAGGACATAATGAGCAGGTAGGGTAGACTGAGTGTGAAACTGCTGGATTTTACAGGCTTTTGCTACCAACTTCAGTGGGGGCAGTTCAACTCATAATGTTCAGCAGCTGTCAACTTAGAACCTTCTGTGTTCTCATGAGTTCTGTAACACTAACAGAACACTAACATACTGTTCCTGTTTTATTCAAAACTTTTGTTGGAACTTACGGTCATAGCATAATTTCAATACTTAGTTATGGCATAAAACACATAACTGGTTTGCTTCTGCAAATAGGCTTCTTCACCTCCACACTGGCTAATGATACTCTTATGTACTCTCAGAGCTGTGAAGGAGACAGTACTCAGTTGCAGATCCTTCTGTCTCCCTTTTTTTATTTCTTAAATAAACTTGAACTAACGTGCATGAAGCATGTGAATGAAACTTTTGTGCTTTTTGTAACCGCCATGTTTCATCTGTAACACTGTTTCTTGTTTGGTGTTTCTCCTTCCCAATGCCTATCCCACTCTCACCCTGTAGTTTATTTAATCACTCTCACTCTGTAGATTATTTACAGATGTGAAAAGCTGACTGTAATGCTTTCTTTTGATGTAGATATTGATGAATGCAGAACGCAGAAYGGCGGCTGTAACCAGCTCTGCCTCAACAAGCTAGGCAGCTACCGGTGCTCATGCTACAGTGGTTACACTCTCAAAGACAGCAAGATATGTGAAGGTAAGCTCTGCTGGGACTTTCGGGGGGATGCTTAGTGACTTGAGTCTGTATTTCAGAGCTGAGTTGCTCTGAGCAGCCCTGCTCTGCTCCCTAGCCCAGCAGAAGCTTGCTGATAGCTGTTCTTAGCTTTATTCCGCTGGGGTTGTGCTGAGTGCTCCAGCCAGCCTACATGCCTGGGCWTGTCAGCAGTTGGACCATGGTGCTCTCAAAAGCATAACACAGGCGTGATTCATGRAGGATTTGTGGCTTGGATTGTGCTAAATTGGTTTAGCTGATCAGTCCTCATATCCTGACGTTGAGAGGAGGAAGTGCTGGCCAGATGTGTTGTTATGATTCCTTCCAGKCTCACAGTGTTGTAGTATGTGAACTGTTTGTTTTTCTTCTGTGTATTTCTTTTTTTATTATTATTTTTTAATTTTTTTTTTAAATTAAGCAGCTAATAAGTTCAGATARATGCAGATGGCTAAAGTCACTGCAACTGAATATTAATAGGTGCAGAAAGGCCCTAGCGAAGGTTGGCAGCTATTTTACATACCAGCTGAGAACAAAAAGTGAGCACTTGAAGTTTCTGATTGAAGCTGCAGAATGAATTTACATAACCAAAACTTAAGCAACTGAGATTTTAAAAGTGTTAAGAAACTGCAAGCTGAGACAGAGACTCTGTAACAATAAGTTATGTGTATCTCAGGAGAAAACAGATATATACCTCTTAGAGATGGATGTGATTGTGCGTGAAATGATGGTACATTTTTAAACAATTTACATACCTGGACAACTTATAAATGCTACCAGCAGRAAGAAAAAGAGAAAGACTTTATTTCTATGTCACTTCCACTCTAAGAAGGGATGACTGTATAAATTACATGTTATCCCTTCCAAYTTAGAAGACCCGATTTCACTTGTGAATTGTCCTGTTGTGCCAATTGGCACAGACAGGTAAATGCAAGGGGCTCACATTTTTGTTGTTTTCCTGCGTGTGTTCATACCCCAGTAGTGTCTCCAAGAGCACTGGGAGCATTACTATGTTAACATTCTGTAGCTCCAACGTGTGACCTTCCAGCTGCTGAGATAACTGTCAGGCGTGGTTATTGATAGCTCAGATTTATTGCTGCATTTTGACTTTTTTCATGTTTATTCCTGTCATCGTGGGCATACACACAAAAGTTACCTCTTGCCCTGATTTGTAGACTCAGCTTTGTAGGGTACTTGGCCGGTTCACTCATACGTGGGAAAATCAACAAGAGTAATGTGTAATTGTAGTTTTAACACATGCTAGAAAGCAAAAGTAAATATTAAACCCTCAATACACTGCAAATATTTTGTCAACACCAGGATTCTGCTGGGTATTAGTCAACATGTTAGGAAAACACTCAGGTTTTTTAATGGACTTTGAGTTCCAGTTCATTGCCTGCCTTCATGGTGAAACRCCACATCTCTCTGGCATGGCTTGTTCTCTGTGACAAATAGGGCTGCTTCAATTCTCCTTTGCCACTACAGATCAGCAGATCTAAATCTTAGTTTTGCAAGTGTATGAAAAATTATTTTTTGCATGTCTGAGGACACAGAACAAAAAACTGTGAAGTGCCACAGGCTGAGTGTTCCTTTGGTGTTTTGGTAAAATTCATGTTGCTGCTCCTAAGTTTCTGCCTGTTGACTTTTTTAACCTGCAGTTTCAGCCCCTCTGAGTGGGGCTTTTTGGTTTTGGGGCAGTTTTGTTTTACAGTTTTTTTCCCAGTTCACTTTGCATTGTTTTTCCAACAGTGGTTAATGGCTTAAGGAAAAAAAGACCAACTGATTTTTGAAGCCTGAAGTCACTTATAGCTAACTAACCCTAGAAGTAGATTCTTGAAGATACTGGTTTTTTTTTCAGTTTCCAAAATTACATGGGGATCTCCTTGTCCTAAGCTCACTCCAGCGTATGAACAGCGAAGTGATTATACTGCTCTGAAATGGTGTTGTTTAATTGCTTGTTTTGCAGACATAGATGAATGCACAGCATCAGCAGACATCTGTGGAGAAGCTCACTGTAAAAATTTAATCAGCTCATATGAATGTCTTTGTGATKCAGGCTACAAGTATGATGACGTGAAGAAAACTTGTCAGGGTAAGCTCAAGAAATATGTCAGCATTTACTATATAATTGAAATCTGTAGAACCCCAGAAATGAAGTTTCAGGCTTCAGTAAAAGCTTTTTTTTTTTTTTTTTTTTTTTTTTTTTTTTTTTTTTTTTTTTTTTTTTTTTTTTTTTTGATCTTGCTTACACATTGGAGTTCTGTTCCTTTTCCCTGGTTGGGAATGAGTTTGCAGTTTGTGGTCTCCTTCGAGTTCATCGAGCTTGGTGGCACTTTTGAGTTCACTGAGTTTGCAGTCATCTTTGACTTGAATCAAGCTCTACAAGCCAGAGTACTAAGATTTCTTGAACATTYAACAAGGGCAAGATCTGGTGAAAGCTTAGAAGCATCTGTGCATGTTCTAGTGAAAGTTTAGAAACATCTGTGCATGTTGCTGTCTCTCTTCATAGGACAAGAAAAGTTACAAAGCAGTAGCTTTATTCAAAACCTGTCTTRTGGTATTACTCTGAACTGGGAACTTAATATGTACTGGAACCGTGCACGGTTCTGCTGGCTACACTGCCTGCAAGCTTTCTCAACAGAGTGAGTTTTGAACGTATTCCAAAACTAGCATTGTTCCCTGACTATTGTCTAAACCAACGTAATGACTCAAATCACACTTCAATCAGTCCTGTTGGGTGTTAAGTGTTAAACTCTGTCTGAAGAGATCCCCGTGGGCTGTCACAATTTGTTTTCCGCATTTGTTTGTGAAGAAGAGAAAAAAAAATAGCTGAAGAAAAAAAGAAAAKAAAAMAGTGAATATGAAATTCRAGATTTATTTGCAGTCCCTGACTGCAAGGAGCAGGAGYCAGTCAGCACAGGAGTAGCAGAAGGGGCCTGAAGGGAAGAAGTTTTGTCTAGAAGTTAAAGCCCAGGGCTCTGCTCCAGCAGACAATTAGCTGAGCTCTGCTTCCAGCCTTCCCACTGACTTGCTACATGTCTTTGGGCAGCTGGAATCTGTCTGTGAAAATAGATTTCACAGAGTAAGCTGAATTGGAAAGGATCCACAAGGATCCAAGGATAGAGTCCAGCTCCCAGCCCTGCACAGCACCATCCTCAAGGGTCACACTATTGTGCCCAACAGCATTCTCCAAATGCTTCTTGAATTCTGTTAGGTTTGGTGCCGTGACCAYTGCCCTGGGCAACCTGTTTCACTGCCCAGCCATCCTCTGGGTGAAAAATCTTTTTCTAATATCCAACCTAAAACTTCCCTGACAGAACTTCAGGCCATTCCCTTGGATCCTCTCACTGGTCACAGAGAGAAGAGATCAGTGCCTGCCCCTGCACTGCTCCTCACAGGGAAGTTGTAACCGCAGTGAGGTCTCCTCTCAGTTTCCTCCAGGCTGAACAGACCAAGGGATCTCAGCCACTCCTCACACAACTTCCCCTCAAAGCCCTTCACCATCTTTGTTGCCCTCCTCTGRACTCCCTCTAACAGTTCAATGTCTTTTTTATGTTGTGGCACCCAAAACTGCCCCCAGCCCTCAAGGTGAGGCTGCCCCAGATCAGAGCAGAGYGGGACAATCCCCTCCCTTGCCCGGCTGGCGATGCTGTCCCTGATGCCCCCAGGACAGGGTTGTCCCTCCTGGCTGCCAGGGCACTGCTGGCTCATGTTCAACTGCAATCAACCAGGACCCCCAGGTCCCTTTCCATGGCACTGCTCTCCAGAATCTCATTCCCGTCTCTACATGCATCCAGGGCTGCCCCATCCCAGCTGCAGAATCCAGCCCTTGCCCTTGTTGAACTGCWTATGGTTGGTGAGTGCCCAGCCCTCTCATTTGTTGAGGTCTCTCTGCAGGGCYTCCTTGCCTTCAAGGGAGTGAACAGCTCCTCCCTTTGCGCAGATGCTGATTTTAACTCTCTCATAAAGATGTGGCACAGGCCACAGAATGCTTGGGCATGCTCAAATCTAAGATGCTGTAAAACAGCACTAATAGCTGGTTTTTAGCCCAAGATTGTTCATGTTTAAACAAACTGTGTGGTTTGCCTCTCTTCTTCACTGGTTTTGTGTAGATATAGACGAATGTGAGGAAAAGCTCTGTGAACAGACCTGTGTCAACTCACCAGGGAGTTACACTTGTCATTGTGATGGCAGAGGGGGAGTGAAACTTTCCCAGGACATGAACACGTGTGAGGTATGTCACTATTGATTCCTGTAACTGCAGAACAGACCTGTACTTTCCAGTGCTCTGTAAGGAGAATAAGCACTCAGAAATGTGTTTTGATYATAGAACATCATACCATGTGTGCCTTTTGCCATTGGAAGGAGTGTTAAATCCTTGCACCTGGGGAGGATGTTCAGTGGCACTCCTGTTATCAGGCTGCGCTTCAAAAGGAAACAGATGACAAGGTGAGGGCAATTTAGAATGACAGTCAAATGCTCTGACTGGCTTTGATGCATGCAATCCCTTGGTTGGTRCAATAACAATTAATCCTGCTGTAATAATTATTTGCTTGGATTATGAAGTCCTGTAAGGCTAAACRTTATTCAAACCAGTAATTAAGAAAGGCAGCTTTGACCACAGAGCTGTTAGGATAATTATTGAAATATATTATTGTATTCTTTATTCTTGATGATATTTAAAAACCTATCTTCACATCTTAAGGCTTTATAGTGCATTAAAAGCTAGTATGTTTTAACAGAGCTTTTTAGCTGCTAGAATTGATGCTATCTGTATGGAAAGTACTCTGTGGTTTTTGAACTCTGCATAACTAATTTATTTCTTGGCACCTGTGCGGTCAGACTTGTGGCTGAGTTCGACTTTAGAACCTTTGATCCTGAAGGTATCCTTTTCTTTGCTGGAGGCCATCAAGACAGCACATGGATAGTCTTGGCTCTGCGCAAGGGACGGCTGGAGCTGCAGCTGAAATACAATGGGATCGGCCGCGTGACCAGCACCGGACCCGTTATCAACCATGGCATGTGGCAAACGGTGAGTCCAGACCGCTGCTGAGGTCTTACTGCTTCTTAGCTTGCTTGGGATGTACTCATCAAGTGCAGGTAGACTTTGTGTATGCTTGAGAAAATGCTTTTCCAACCCATCTCTCCATTCAACGCGTGCCAGTAGGTTATACTTTCCAGTGTGAGAATGGGATATTATTTCTCCTAACGAATTGAATTATACTTTACATCCATTTATATCCATAATTATACTTTACATCYATTTATATCCATAATATAGGCTGCACACTAAATTTCTCAACCAGAGCAACCACTTGCACAACCAGTGCCTTTGAGATGCAGTAGGGCTAAGGTGATTTCACGTCAGTTCAAGAAGATGGACTCTGAGTGAGGGCTGGGAGTGAATGAGAGGGCAGAAACTCTGTATCTGTCCTTTTAAGAAAGTTTCCAAGTGTGTTTGGTGCATTGGGGTATTTGGTTGCTTTTGTTAATTCATTCATYTGTTTAGTCACAGGGCTCAGATTGCCTGGGGCCTTGACAAATCTCTTGCACTACAGTATTCTTTTTATAAAGTATTCAGGCCTTTTTATACACCAAATAGACCATTTCCCTTGTAAAGACATTGGGGTCTATYACAGAATCACAAAATCATCAAAGCTGGAAAAGACCTCTAAGATCATCAAGTCCATCTGTCAACCCAGCACTACCACTTTAAACCCTAAAGCATCTATTTACTGAYACCATAATCCCAGCAATCTCACGAGATTGTCAGGATTGTAAGGATTCACATTCTTCTTGGTACTCTCACAGAACACCAAGTGGTGATTTTGGGAGCACTGTTACCATTTGTGACAGGATCAAGAAAAACATCCTGCAGTATGATCTACACTAGATGAGCAGTTCATACATGCTTTCTCACTTCTGCCTTTTCCTTTCCTTTCCTTTTTTTTTCCTACTTGTTTAGTTCTTTCAGCTTTTAAGTTGATGTGCCTCTTGGGGAGTGGGTGGAAAGTTCTCAGCTAACTCACATATGAGACATATGGAAATGTTGGTAACCATGAATCATTTTCTGGTTTATGTTTTTTAGTATATAAAACCTCAAAATTATACATTAAATAAATAAGCAAGGTGGGAAAATGTTTGTTTCTAATGAATAAATAAAGAAGTCTTTGAATACATTTACCATAAACTACTGACATTTGATAATGTTTCCAGCAGATGAGGGGATGTTTGGTTCCATTTCTTTACTGTCAGAGAAACAATTTTAGATTCCAAGTGGAGAACTGCTGAGGTTCAGTGAAGTTGTAGATAAAATGTRTGACATGCTGTATCTTTACATGAATAGCTTCAAGCCAGCTCTTACTGAATTTTATGCTGAGTTGTTCTGGTAATTTGAAATATGACAATTGTAATTGCCTGCAAAGAAAGGATGGTGACAGAAGATGTAAAAAGAAGAATGGATGCCACTGGGGTGACTTGGGAGTCACAAAAATAAGCAGTTACCAAGCTAATCTATTTAACATGGGAGCCAACATGCTTGTTAAGTGTCAGACTTCATTATAAGATAGTTACAAACAACCCTATATCAGTTTGAGGGGACACAGCTGAAATGTATTTTCTTTCTTTGGGGAGAGAAGGTAGTATGATAAAAGTGCTGGAGCAGGTCAGCAGCCATAGTTCTGGTGTCTGGCTCCCACAGTGAAACAGTGCAGTGCTGACACTGCCCAAAAGCAGAAGGATTTACCCACAGATGAACAGCAGGAGGAATGAGCCCTTTGTCTCCCAACTTCATTGCTGGCACCTCTGACACTCGGGAACTTGTCTGTTTTCTTGGGGGCTATTGGTTTTCTCTGCTGTATTTTCTTGTTCCTTGCTTTTACCCTAGAGGTGCTTTGTTCTCTTCTGCTTGACATCTAGTGTCACACATCTCTAAATGCCATTTAATCTGTATGGCTGAGTGATACAACTATAAATATGTTCCTACATTTCATCCCCTCCCTCATTTCTCCTTTTTCCTCTGTCTGACACAGTTTTTAATTTAGGAAATCCTGTTTAAGAATTTCTTTTTATCTGTCTCTTGTTACAAAGCATGTAGCCACACATTTCATTTTAAGCATGGACTTACATGCACTTTGCTGCCTCACCTTCTGTGCAGCACAACCCCAACAATCTTCAGAGGTCACAGTCCAGGCTCAAGTGAAGTTGTGAGCTTTASTCTGKACTTCAGTATGCACAGAATCAAGCMCTTAGTTTTGGTTAGATCTTAACCAGAGGCTTATATATACTTGAGGCAATTTCATACGGTTTGTGAGAAAATAGTAATTTTACAATTTTACTTTCAGCAGATGGAAAAAAATAGGTATTTAAAAGAAAAACATATGGAAAAGCACCAGTTATATATGTTTTCTCGTCTCTTGAGTGAAAGTTGCATACTTTGATGGAAATATGACGGCATTTTCAAAACACCGGGCCAATATTTCCACCTCGATATTTTCTGTGGTGTTAATCCCTCCTAAGCTATTTTGAAATAAGCATTAAACCAGCACTGAAGGTGCAAACAAGCAAGCCTCATGAAAGACTTTTAATGTGGTTATTTCTGTGTAATCTAGCTGGATGAAGTAGCACGTATGAAGTTATGATAGTAGAGAATGCACTCGCCTTCTGTTTGTTTTGCATTTCCAAAAAGAGTCATCATTTTGTCATTTTCAGTGTTCAGTTTAGTACTGCTCCAAGGACACAGTCTGGTTAGCAAAAATAATAATTTACCTGCACTGTTAAATGTCAGGGCTGAAAGTTAAGCAATCACAGGATTGGTATTTGGCTCTAACCCTGCGGCTGACTGTAGTTCTGTCCCTTTTCAGGGCTGTCCACTTGCTTTTCAGCAAACACTGGACAGGTTGGCTATGTGTTCTGAGCTATCCAGGGCATGAATCCAAAACACAGAGCTGRCTGCCCTTATGGCTAACCATATGGGAACCCTCAGCTATGACAACTGTCCTCCTGACTGTCCCTGAGCCGCGGTGGCAGGCAGCAACTAGCTTYTCCTTGCCGCAGTAGCAGGGAATTGGAGCAGGATGCTAACTACTGAAATGCTTCCCCTTTTGGTTTGTAGGTGACGGTGATACACCAGTAATTTAGCTTTAATTATAAGAAGCAGGAGCTTAAACAGCCAGAGGGCATTGTGAAGTAGGCAGAATGTAATTTCCTAAACTGGAATCTGCTGAGAATTTCCGCAGGGATTAACCCCTTCTCTTACAGCAGTTTTCACTGATTTGGGTTTGCTTGTATTAAAGATCAGAAGCATCTAAGAACTCAGATTTTTTTTTAAATTTCTGCGTTATTATTTGCCATATAATCTAATAAAATTTTAGAAGGCCCTGAATTCTGGTGGCCCTGTAAGCAGCAGGATTTCTTCTCAGAGGAAGCACAGCATGGGCACTGCCACAGCCAGCTTTTCCCAATTCCCRTTTGCTCTGTGTCTGCCCACTGTCTGTGCCAGGAGCAGGGACATGGTCTGTGCCAGCTCCTTGTGGCACCCCATACCCTGGAGCATTAGGGCAGCAGTGACCATGACACAGGGCAGAGGTGTCTGTGGGAGTTTTTGGCTACATAACCTGTGTACCTCAGCCAGTTGGGCTGTAGCTGCCAGGACCTGTGGGCTTATGTTCCCACACACCCAATGGGCTTTAAAGACTTCCAATGCCCCAAAAAAAGCCTGTGTGAGACTGGCTTGTGTGTCTCCCTGGAGTGCAGTCAGGAGGTGTAGGTGCCACCTTAAACAAGCAAGCTTCAGATAAATATTCTTGTCCTATAGGATGTGGCACAGAGCAAYACACCAGGTGTAAACAGTGCTGTAGCAATATAAACCAGTTTGTRCTGGAATCCACAAGAGAAGAAAAAGAGGTTCAAGAGAAGAGGAAAGTCTGTGAACTATCTTTTCAACTATTAAATTCACTTTGTCTTTATTACTGAAGGCTGCAATCCAAAGGGAGTGCCCAGGTATAAACCTGCCCAACCCTGTCCTCCTCTGTGTTACAGCAACAGAGCAAGAGCTCAGAATGGCTGATAAGAGCAATTTTGGGACAGCTACCCAAARTGCAGATAAAAAGATGCTCAGAACCTGGCCTGCTAGCAGGAAGGACATGTCTAAACATCCTCTAAAATAGATATTTGGTTCTGTACAGCAGYTCACTGATGGAAGCAGCACCTTCCAAGGTGTCCCAGGGAACAGAGCTGTACAGATGGAGAGTGGGTGGGTGGAGTATCTGTCATAGAGTAGGAAGAAGATTATGAAATAGTGGAGGTGTGTTCATTCCTTCTTCTCTACAGAAGTTTGGGATTGTCTTCTGCTGCAGCCACAGAAYACCCCATTGGTGGCAGGACCCAAGGCAGCAGAATCTCTGCTGCCTTTCAGCAGCTTTGGGCTTCTCCTTCTCTCCCTCCACAGAAGTTTTATAGTGCTTCWCTGGGCAGCATGGCCATAATCCAAATTATGACTTTTATTTAAATCTCAGTGGTAATAGAAAGTAGCTTTTCAGAGACATGGAGAGAAAACTTGCAGACACATTTTGAGAGAAAAGTTATTGCCTATTACRCATTTTTATTGCCCTCTCAAAAATTACATCATTTGTTGTGCTTTTTGCAGAGTTTGGTATTCAAAGACTGGGTCTGGGCAGATTCTGCATTATCTTCCACTGATCCAACTAAAGACATCTTGTTTGTCTTTCCAGCTTTTGCTTTCACATGCAGTTGCAATAGGAAGTTCCTCATTAATTGTTCATTTTTGTGTTTACATTTGGCATAAAGCAACTTACAAAAGTCAGKTAGTTTATCTGCTCACATTTTTCTGTAGTTGTTTTAAACTAGCTGGACTGTCTTCACCACTAAGGGTAACCACAGAGTGCTTTCTAGAATAGATTTACATATCAAGGTAGAATGTAACTTGAAAGGTATAGAAAGAGGCTTGGGGACTGAAAATATCTCTTTGTCTTGAGGATTTCAGTGGGGTCTGTCCTGTTGTTGAGGCTGGAGATACTAAGTTCTTTTCATATTGAATAATTCAATTTGAAATTTTACTTTTTCAGATCTCTGTTGAAGAACTTGAAAGAAATTTGATTATAAAGGTCAACAGGGATGCAGTTATGAAAATAGCTGTCTCAGGGGACCTGTTTACTCTAGACAAGGGGGTGTATCATCTGAATTTGACAGTAGGAGGCCTTCCTTTCAAAGCAAAGAATCTCATTCTACCAGTAAGTATAGCACAATCGCTTGTGTTCCTTCACATGCCTGAAGGGTTTGATTTTATGTGTAATGTAAGTCATTCCTGAGAGCAGTTCCATCTGGAATTATTACCTTCTGGATACAGCTTTCTCTCCATTGCTATAGCAGGAACCTAAGCCAGTAGCAAAGTTCAGACTCCAGATTTTTTGATTGATAGGTTTGGGTGAAATAAACACCTCCTGAAGAGTTAGGGCACAGCAAAACTGGAGCACATGACAAAATTCACAGTGGTCATGCTGGCTTAGAGAACATGGCAGGGTCAGTGGGCACATTGCTGTGTGAGGGTGCCACTGCACCTACTAAGTCTGGAACCAGCATTGGGGACGCTTTTTGTGTTGTGACCAAAGTTTGTGCTTCATGTATATCCCGTCACAATTTTCTGCTTGTGTTTGCTGTTTCAGTTTAGTGAGACTCAAGGGAAAAACAGGTTTATTTTTCTTTATTTGCTCTAAATGAAATAGATACAGCTAAAAGTTAAGGCACTCCTTGGGTAAGATTGATTGCAGTTTTTCTGGAATAGCTGCTGGTCAGGCTGGTTTGAATGTCCACCACACACAGAGCTGGCACCTTGAAACCCAAATTTGCATCTCTTAAATCGTAAATGAGGTGACAAGCTTGTGGCTCTGTGACTGGGAGTGCAGCAGCTGAGCCTCACAAGAAGTTATTCAGGGCCACCGCATGTTGGAAACAGCAAGTTCAGGGTGTAGTCAGGATCTAGGACTGAGAGCCAGGAAACTCCTCAGGTTTTTATCCTGGCTCAGACACTTAATTCTCTCTCTCCTCATTTAATTGGGGGAAGTGATGCTGGTTTAGAAGCTTTGCAAGGAGCCTTCTCTTTAYGCACTGACTCACATTTTAATGCTGACATTTGGTAAGGACAGCCTAACTAGAAGCTGAAAGGAGCAAGGTGTGCACAGAGTGGTGTGCCTGTCCTGTGGTGCAGGCACCCCTCCTTGAGCCAGAGCCCAAAAACTTACACCATGATCAAGTGCAATGTCTGTCTTGTGAGTCATGTAGGCTATTGCAATGACAAAAAGGATTGGGATTAAGTCTCCAGTATTTGCAATGCAGAATTACAGAGCTTTGGCTATGTAGCTTTAAAAATAAATTGTACTACTGATGTGCAACACATAGAGGCACTTACAGAATCAATACAACCAAATCAGCACTAGCTAGCAGCCTTCTGTCCTGTGGAGACAAGCTGGGGGGAGTTTCCTGGGGAATACTGACCACTTGCTTGCTTGGGGTTGCAGGATTGGGATTACTGCCMATAGGTTTGCATGTGCATAATATGTCAAAATTATATCTGCTGTTCAGTATTGTAATATAACTCAGTATTCCTTTGCAATCAATTCTTCTCCACTGAACATAGTTTGAGGCCTAAGATGCTGCTTTATCTTCCTAGATAAACCCTCGTCTGGATGGCTGCATGCGAGCATGGAACTGGCTGAACGGGGAGGACACCTCTATCCAAGAGACCATAAAGATGAATGAGAAGATGCAGTGCTTTGCTGTAGCAGGACGAGGCTCTTTCTACCCTGGCCGAGGTTTTGCTGTGTTTAATCTTACTTACAGTAAGTAGGTGGAACTTTTTTAAAATTTCTGACCTGTTCTCCTGGGTAATAAACAGTGTAAAACTTACACATATACCAGACTCACTGTTGATTGATGCAGAAACGACTGGCAGCTGTGGATGGAGAGGAATAACTTAACTTGTGGTTCATGGCAAAGAAAGGCTCCTTTGGTTCAGTGTGAACATGCCCAGCATGGATTAGGTACTTTCTGTGTAGCTCCAGTAACAAATCTCACACCCAGACTGGCTCCAGCTCATCCTCAGCCTTAGGCATCTTAAGTGCTTCCAATCCCCTTACCATTGTTTTCTGCTCAGCAGGGAGACCTGCAAGCCACACTGCTGTATCTTAAGTTTATGATACATWGA
This sequence comes from Malurus melanocephalus, assembly GCF_030028575.1. Taxonomy (NCBI): domain Eukaryota; kingdom Metazoa; phylum Chordata; class Aves; order Passeriformes; family Maluridae; genus Malurus; species Malurus melanocephalus. Next base: position 8,661,658 of record NW_026623233.1, on the reverse strand, counting down.
AAAAATAATACTATGGTCTTGGATTCATTTTTAATCATGGGGTGTCATTACTTACATTTGGTACAAAAGCACTAAGCATATTCTTAATAGAAGTCAATGAAATTGGCATGCAGTAATAACAAATTCTTGTCCATGCTAATGTAGCACATTTTATTGTTCTAGATTGTTGTGTTTGTTTATCTGTGTAATCAGCTATCAGTGTTTCTGAAATCACACAAGTGCTGGCCATCTATTTCAGTGTGGTGTGTTAGTCCTGCTCTGCAGGAGCCATCTGTTCAGCATTATGTGGATTTTTCTGCTGTGCCATTGTAAATTGTAAATTAGGGAGTACCAGATGTCTGTCGTATTACTTAGCACATGGATTCAAAAGCTGGAAAGTAAAGACAAGGCAGCCTCTAAAGAGCCAGTGAAGTGCAGATGACAACACTCACCTGAGATAAGGCCTCAGCACCTGCAATTTTTTCAAAATTATTCTTTTCCTTTTCTTGTTTTTTTTTTTTTTTTTTTTTTTTGCTTTGCAGTGCTAAGCTTTATAAAGAATATATTATTGTATTTCAAGATGTGGTAAACTAGCAAAGCTAATACTCCTGTGAAGGGAGGTTGCAGGAGCAGGATTGAGATCTTTCTTTGCAGCCTGCATTACCTTTTAAATTACAAGGGCACTGAGGCAGTAAGAAGATACCAAAAAGTTTAATTCAGAGTTCAACAGGTGAAATAAAATATGCCACTCTTCTGGCTGGCGATCAGGAAGAATTTGGGTAGGTGATGAGTGTGGTATGCTTATAGAATTTTAGAATTTGATACAGGTTTTCATAGAAATCTTTCCTGCATGTCAAATTTCAACTTAGATTTCTCAACAATCTTTGGGCCGCTCAATTTAAAAATTGTTTTTTAATTGACGTATCYTGCAGCAGTTCTTTGAATGTGTCAGATTGGTAGCCATGGGAATTTAACTAACTCATTGTGATAAAAACGCTAAACGGTTTCCTTGAACATTTTGAAAAGCAGCAGAATGCATAACGTAACAAGAGGAAACTGATGCCATTTGCATGTCCAATTTTACGTTCAGGTGCTTTGGCTTTTTTTTTTTTTNAATAAAAGAAATGTGGCAATATCTCTAGATGCTCATCTGTCAATGTTTTTCTCCCAGGGCAAATCAGCTTACCCATTTGACACATTGTTCTATGCATTTCTTTTTCTGCAGCACAACCTTCTTCTGGAAATGAAACTAAGGCAACTTGGGAAATTGAAGTAAATGCTGTAATTCAACCAGCAACAGATACTGGCGTGCTGTTTGCCCTAGTTACAGAGAAAGCATCTGTTCCTTTATCACTGTCTCTGATTGACTATCACTCCACAAAGAAACTGAAACAACAGGTACAAACAAGTATTTTTGTAGAGAAGTTTCCTTGCTCTGTCCTGGTAACTGGAAGTAGTTTTCAAAAACAGTTKTCAGATTTGCTGCCTGCCTCCTTATTTGTCCCACCTTTTCAGAGCATGGTCTGAAGCAACAATGCTTGCCTGACACCAGAGTTCTGCCTCTTGCAGATGTGTGTCAGATGCTAATAAGGAGCTCTTTGCAAATGTGCCCTAGGTAAAAGATGGAACTGGTCTCTTGAATGCACATTTGTTTGTTTTTTTCTAGCACAGAATCTGTTTAGTGCTGTAAGTCAGGGGCTTCCATTCTCACTTATCAGTAGCCAAGAGACAGTCTTTAGGTGTGGCAAAGGTGCTGGGAAAGGCCCATTTATGATGGAGGGCTAGATTCTGGCATCACACAAGAGTAAACCAGGAAGGATTTCACTAAAATCCATGAGCCAACTTTTCCTTTATAGTACAACAGCTCCAGTTGGTTCRGTTCCAGTGCAATGTAACAACTTCTGCAAGACCCACTAAGAACTCTCTGAGAAAACATGGTTTCAACCATTAGTCCCACTGGTTCATTGGTTTGTCATCTATGCAAATGAGCTCAGAACACAATCAGCAATAGTAATAAGCCTAATTCTTTGGAGGATCTGCAAAATATTTGTAATAAATGCCACAGTGGGGTCATCCTGGTGCTGGGTAAGTGTGGCTAGGTATTTTTCTACTCACTGACTCTTTTTCTTTCTTTCCCCTGCTGTTCAGTTTATCATCGTGGCCTTGAAGAACACAGTTGTGTCCAGACTGGCACTAAATCTCTGTGATAAGAAGGAACACTCTGTAGAYGTCCTCCTCAAGAAAGATCACTTATCCCTGAGGGTAGATGGGGCAGCAGGACAGAGCGAACTGAGCATCTCTGAGTTGGAGGACAGCCTGTCYGTCTTGGAGAGCTCTTTGCAGTCAACAAAGACATACGTGGGAGGATTGCCAGGTGAGCCTCYAGTCTTGTGCTATGAACCACAGACTTCCAACTCACCTTGCTGAGCTGGGAGTCAGGAAAACTTTCTGTTTGTTCAGGCTGTGAGACTCCTTCCCTGTTTCTGCTTGAGCAGTTTTTGTCTGCAGTGCAGGCACATGAGCATAGCGGATCTGGGCTTGCACTTTCCTTGAATGATTGTGTCCTTCTGAGGACAGCTGGAGGCAAAAATAGAAAGAGGTTTTTGCTTGTTCAACAATAGGAATAATTTATTGGAAGGATAGCTGTAAGCCAGGTTATTATCTTAACTATGGTAAAATCCATAGGAAYCAGACTGTGGGTTCTTGTAGTGCTTCATAAATGTAATGAACACATGGGAGGAGGGGAGTAGTAGGGCCTCAAGTTGTCATTGCTGAACCTTGGGAAGCCCAGTGTGGTGATTCTCCCCAGCTGATGCTCTCTTTGAGCTGATCASAGCACCATAGAGCWGACTGCCTGYCTCCCAGCAGAGGGCACAACCAARGGGTTAACACATTTATAGCTTCTCTGGCTTTTTAGCAACAGCAGGGCTTCTTCTAGGAGGTCAGTTTGTTCCTGTCTTCTGARCCTGTGATATTTAACTTTAATCTGAATCATGAATTTTGGCCAAGTTTGGAGTTTGTTTCTTGTTCTGTCTGAACTGGTTTATCAGTCCCTTCTGCTGAGGAATGCAATTAAGGAAACACTTATGTCTCTGATGCACCTGATGCCAGCAGCTCAGCGAAACCTTGCCCTTACTTGCCCAAGAAAGGGAGAGGCACAAATGTCAGCCTCTTGGTACRTGCTGAAGCCATCAGGTTGGAGCAGGGTGGCTGAGGTGCCACATAGGACACATGGCATGGCTGTCCCCACCATGAGCCAGAGTTTACAGAGGATTTATGCTGATGATGCAAATGGCTCCCAGTCACACCTGAAGGGGGGAGGCCACATACTCTGGGATGTCCACATGGGCAGGAACAAGGCTGAAATCCCAAACGTGGCATTTTCCAGTCTCAGATTACATTATCCAATCTGGCCATTGCACAGGCAAGAGAGCTTGCCTACTTTAAGTAACTCTAAGATGCACAGCAGGGACTTATACAGCTCAGAAAATCATYCCATTCTGTCACTGCCCCAAGTTCTCTATGGTTTGCTTAGACTACCTGTGCAGGGTGCAGCACAGTTTTTAATTTGGCAGAACTAAGCATGAGATACCATAGCCTGGCAGCTCAGATTCAGCTGGCTCTGTAGGTTTAGCTGCTCTGCCCCTTTGATCTGCTGCGTTTAGCAACGAGAATTTCTGCCAGTGCTCTGCTTTTGCCATTGAGAGGAACCCAGCACTTGCATGAGAAGCCCTGTCATTTGCCAAACAAATAAACATTTCAGCACTTCAGCTGGATTAATTACTATGGGTTAAATAACAATACCGAATGGTCAGACCTAAGTGAGTTTGGCTCATTCAGATTTTGGAAACATTATGTAGCTTTTGCTTTTTCCATGCTTCCATACCCTGTGGAAAAAAACAGTGTAGTGGCTACAATTCATTCTTTATTCCATTTGCCACAAATGAAGAAAGAGTTCTGGGTCAAAATATGTAATATGTCCCATCCTAAGAAGAGCTAATTTTGCAAATGTGGAAGAATTACTACCTAGAGTTTCAAGAGATAAGAGGGAATGTAGACATTTATTACTTCTTCTATAGTCCTTTCAAGTCTGGTAAATCCTAAATTTATATGATGATAGGTATTTTTTCAGGAAATATGCATTCCACCAGGTGAAGGGACCTTTAAACTGGACTTCCAAATCTTTACATGACCACATTTCAGACAGAACCATTTCTAGTCATAACAGAAAGTTAAATATTTCACCTGATTTACAACTACAGCACAAAGAAAAAAAAATTAATTSTTTTTTGAAATCTCTTACAAATCCGTAAGAAAGCCCACGCTGTCTTTCAGTCAGCCCTGTGGCACATGTAACAGCAATCTGCTTGATTCCTCAGATGAGTTTTCAAGCTGTTAAACTACAACTTAACTTCTTCTGACTCAAAATGTAGTTTACACTTATGTGAGGTATTACAACAGAGATGCTGCATTCCTTTAAGCAGACTTTGCAGATAAACTTCGGTAAATCAACAGGAATATGAAATAGGTAACATCATCAGTTAAAGCARCTACCGAGCATTGATGCTTCTCACCCAGGAAGCTGAGAAGATTTATAGTATCTCTTTGTGGCTTAGATCTCCCACCAATGTTCCCTCTCCCACTCAGTCCAAACACTGTCTAAGCTGTGTCTGATCATATCAGCCCCACATATCTCCAGGCAGAACACTTTAAATTTCATGTAATCTTGGGTCAACAGTTTGTTGACAATCTTGGGACAACCTATTGTTCAAGTTGTCCTTGCTTCGATGTAAAGATAAATGGTTTATTTAGCTACCTGAATCACCATGAAGTTAAATGTTCTTTGAGACATTCATTATTTTCCATTGCACAACCAGTTTGATTGGGTCAGCTTTGGGTTGTAAATAAACTAATGACCTTTGGGGAAAGGCAGAGGACGCAGCTCATGTAGGTTTTCTTGTCATTCTGTTGCTGTGTGGGGTTTTTGTTTGTTTAGGATCAGCATGTATCTGATATTACAGAAGTCAGAACTAAGATTGACTAATTTCCTCCAGTCTATTGGATTGTACTTAGTGTCTTCTTCCTTGCCATCTGTTTTCTGTCTCTGGTAAACTGATTAAAAGAACGTCACCGTAGGATCTCCACAGTAAAAATTAGTCTCATTAGTCTGACCAATTCAACTGATGCATTCCAGCACCCTTCTGATAAGGGCCAGCAACCTCACAGCTGGCCACAGCATAATCGTGGTAAAGAGGAGTCCAGCAAATGGTAGAGGCTRCATGTAGGAAGTGTTTTTCTGTCAAAAAGTTCTTCCTATAATCCTTTGGAAGCTATTTTGAAGAGGAAGAGCGTTAGAGGAAGGTGTAACAGCTCCACCAAAGCAGAGGGTTTGAAGATAGAGGGGGGGAAATCACAGAGCTGGAAAGCAGCGTGGACACCGTGTGCCACTGCAGTGAAGCTTTGCCTGCTGTGCAGCAYGGGGTTTCATGGTTTCTTCAGGTCTGGAGGCCTTGCAGAGACACAGAGCAGCTGAGGAAGGGTTCASCCTGGGAGAAGGGCTTTTGTGCACCAGAACAGATGGTGTTTTCCTCATGTCTGGGATTGTGCTCTCACCTTCTGGCGAGAGGAGCAGGGGGAGGTAGAAACCCTAACACGGAAGGAGGTGAGCTTGAATTGATTGAAGTGATAGCCATCTGAGCCTAGCTAGGGCAGGTATTTATGTAAAAACCAGTTGTCAGAGATATTTATCTACCTTTCCGACAGACGTTCCTGTCACTTCCACTCCGGTCACYGCGTCCTACCACGGCTGCATGACCCTCAAGCTGAGGAACACYGCACTGGACTTAGATGAGGCTCTGTACAAGCACAGTGACATCACCTCACATTCCTGTCCTCCAGTCGAGCAGGAGGGTCAGTAGGTACCACTGCAATGCAAAGGTTTTATACTCAGAAACTTTCAATGCTTTTCTTTTTTTAAAAGATATAAATTATTCAGATCTACCGCACTGCGTGTATAGTTTCTCTTAAACACTGAAGTTATGTAGAAGCTACTGATCCTTATGTCAGATTGATTATTGAAATACTCTTTGCTTTGAGGTTTAAAAGTTGTAATATATTTGTAAATAGTTCAGAAGACWAATATTGAATAAGTCAAAAGTACAGAATATACTGAAAGTGAATGTTGTCTTTAGACTGTAAGAAACAGTTGCATCTGTAATGTGGAAAACCTGGTAATATATGAGYGTGGACTGGAAGAAAAATAATAATTCTGTATTATTTTTTATTACCAAACACTGCTTTCTGATTTGCAAAATTCGAGAGAATAAAATATTTACATACAAGTTTTTAATTTACCTGTACTGAGATTATTCTGTATTCTGGTATTTGGAGACAATGACTCAGACTGTGCTGATGTGGAGGTTACACATATGCATGTTGGGGTGGGGGGAGATGGCAGTTTTGTTAGTTTGGATTTTTTTTTTCCTGAAGGTGGAGGGTTTATGTGCTTACATCAGCATTTCATGTCTTCTCAGCCTCAGAGCAAATGGTGGCTGCTGTTCTTATTGCTAAAGTTTCTCATTCTGGTACCACAGAAAGAAGACTCAGTTGTGACCTTTAGTAAAACTCTTGGTCAACAGAAAATGGAAAGCAAAGTTGGGTCAGCAGGAAACATTCAGAAGAAAAGACTCAATAAGTTGAAAGACATATGGCTTTTGTGTCAATGGMTGCTGAGGAAAATGATGAGGTGTTGAGAATTGGGGAATATTATCTGGTGATGACATATTTTTGCTGCTGCATTTTTAGGTTGGCTCATTCMCTGTGAGCCTAGTGGGAGCAGAGAGGTTTGAGCTGTGAGAGTTAGCCAGGCTGAGCTGCAGGAGGTGAGAATATCCATGGGGGTTTATGCAGGAGAGGTTCTAGAACCATAAAGTGTGTTCAGCTTTTCAGCTATCCTACCAAAGCTGGGATGGGCTTTGCCTAGCCTGCCTCGAGTCACTTAAATCTTGTTCTATTTGGTCCTTGCCTTGCATCAAATTAATAAACTGAATAATACTGGTATATGCTGTGGTGCAMAATCCAAATACTGTGTGACTAAGGTCACACCACCCCTCACAGGATGATCGTGAAAAGGTCTAATTCTGCAATGTTTTTTATGCATTACTCTTGGCCACTCATGTTATGTTTTCCCTAAGCAGAGATGACACATTAGTCTAATAATCTGCATGTGTGACAACATCTGTGACCAAACTGGGAAGACACAACTGTTCCAGAGGAGAAGATGAAAGAGGGGGAAGACTATCCCAAGCTCATTCTTTGRGAAGGATTCCTGCTTTATTTAGCAGAGAAGAGGAGGGCACTCTATCAGCCATTAGACACGGCATCATAGCTTCTTCTCATGAGCAAATCAATCAGCAGTAATGCAGTAGGGCAGAAAAGTGCAAAACTTCATCACTTTCAACCATACTACTCATTTACACTTAGAGAAGGACCTGTCAAAACCCTTTACTGTCGGGTCTGACCAGATACAAGTTTGAAAGGAAAGTTCCCACTAGACAGTAATAACTTATTCTTGGAATGTGCATGGATAGGAACACCCAGAGGTAGTTCTATGGTTTGGGTTTTTTAACTGAGCAAGGGAAACCATGTTATTCCTGTGAGCACATTTGTTACAGCTGGATCAATTTATGATTTAATGGAGAACCCAAGAAAGATTAGATTGATATCTTCAGTAAAAGCTGGAAGTCCTGAAGATACTCTGTTGAATAGAATGTCCACACTGCAGAGTTTTATTTTCTGTATGTTTTTCATGYTATTTTAGACTTTTACTGATAAACAGCTCTGTGCTTTTGGGAAAATTTGGGTTAATATTCTTCACAGTAGCCCCTATTGTGGGGCTGGGTTTGTGTGGGAAACAATGTTGACAACTCTGGGATGCTTTAGCTATTGCTGAGCCGGGATTGCACAGTGTCAAGACCTTTAGTGCCTCTCACCCCATCCACCAGCGAGGGGGCTGGGGGTGTGCAAGGRGCTGGSWGGGGACACAGCCGGGACAACTTATCCCAAGTGACCAGAGGGAAATCCCACACCATATGGCCTCATGCTCAGCRTATAAAGCTGGAGAAAAAAGAGGAAGGGGAGGGACACTGAGTGATGGTCTTTGTCTTCCCAAGTCCAAGTGGCTCAGTTTTCCCAGAGATGGCTGATCACCTGCCTGCTCTTGGGAAGTGGGGGATGAATTCCTTGTTCTGCTCCRCTGGTGTGTRCAGCTTTTGCTTTACCTGTTAAACTGTSTTTATCTCAACCCACAAGTTTTCTCACTTTTACCCTTGTGATTCTCTTCCCAATCCCAGAGGGGGAGAGTGAGTGAGYGRCTGCCTGGGGCTGGGCTGCCYGTTKGGGTTCAACCACAAATAGCTCTCATTTTTTTAACTTGGAGTAGCTCTACTGAAAAAAGTACAGACTTGGAAGACACCTGTTTTAAAACCAAGATGAAACAAGCCCTGTTTTACTTTGTTCTTTTCAAATGAAGCATGTTAGCAAAATTTCTGTGGTAGCTCCCAAAAAAAATCATGTGGCATAAATGAATCACAAAYACGTCTGACCTTTGTGTTAATGTAAGTGCCACTATTTATGAGGCCAGAATTATTTTGGGTCCTGATATATGAATCCAGTGGTACATTATGGTACTCTGCAGGAGCATTTAATTTTTTTAATTCAGAGCAGAAACTGCTCCTGGACTTTGCATATGTGTGCATGTATGTGAAGATATTTTGCATAGACCACAATGCACCTGGTTTAGAAGAGAAACTCAGTCTGAAGAATGACAGAAGAGGTGGGGGTGTCTTTTGCATAAAGGTGATTTTTTTTTTATAGCCTACAGCAGTATCAAACTAGAGAAAGAGGTTTGGAGCAAGAGGTAGCTGCAAAAAGCATTCCTTCATTCCTGCTCAGTCACTTGCTACAAGCCAAGAGAAACRTTGATTTCATCCTTGTTGAGTCTAGGTGCTCAACCCAAAGGGATCAAGTCTGTTCTGGATTTTGAGTCCTCAAAATGAACCCAGGCGCTTCCCTTGGTAGTATCCATAGTAAACAAAGAGAAGTAGATGTGTARCTTCACTTATTTCATAATCAGAGTGGCTGTGCTTCTCACAGCATGTGTTTGCACAGGAACTAAGCATTTTGGATGCATTAAATTAACGTTTAAAACAAAACCAATGGTCTCTTCTCTGACTTCTGTTACTCTCAGCCAGGTTCATACAACTCACCTTGTTGACAATACATAGAAGGCACCTTATCATTGATCAGTGGCCTAAAACTGCATCTCAGAAAAACTGCAATTGAACAAAAGTTGGATTTTATTGACCATATAAATTAATCTCTCTTCTTATGTGCATTAGTACTGAATCTGCTTTTTATACAGAGGTACAACACATCAATTATCAGAAATTACTTGGAAGTTGGGAAGTATGTAAAAGGACGATCATTCTTTGTTCTATTTTGAGCAGGCCTGATGGCGTCACTTCCCTTTAAAGGAACTGTCAWGTAAGCTGGTTTTGTTTACTTTTATTTTTTCAATATTTTCATAATACAGAGCAGCTGCTTAAAATGTTAATGAGAAATACCTTCTGTTTCCAGTTTTGCTCTTTGGCCTTTCAGGAAATTTCTAGAGCTTCATTGCTGTCYAGACAGTAAGATCTATGGATCAAGCAAAACCAACACGGTTCCTGCAGGAGCAAAATGTAACAAGGGATGCAGCAGACAGAAGGGTTTTCATGCTGGTTATAAGTACTCCTGTCCCAAAATCTGGCAGGTGTGTGCCAGAAAGGAATCCCAGCTAATGTGGTGCACAGTGAGGTGGCAGGATGCAGACAGCAGGGACATGGCTTTTTTCCTGTTAATGTTACTTGTTAATGTTAATTGCTTAGCCTTTAGAGAAAATAAATAAATAAAATAAATAAAAGGAATTAGGCCACTTCATTCACTCTTATTGTAAAATGCCTGCATCAGGTCTTGGATTAGTTTAAAAATAAAGAAGAGGCCTTTAGCCTAGAATGGTTTTGGTTGTGGTACTCTTTTGACAAGAAAGGAATTAATTTGAACACTAAAGTGCAGCTTAAAATACAYATCTGGAAATGGCATTTTTAGCACATTGACGTGACATTTTACTATGCAGACTAGGCTAGCACAAAGTTCAGCTAAAACAGTCTCAAAAAAATTAGCCTTTCTGAAACTTGAAAAAGGAAACTATTTAGTAAGATGTCTTCCTTGTTCTTTTGTTTTCCTGTCCTTCCAAATACATATAGTCATGTATAGTATAAATATACACAGTGAACTTTATTGTAAAATAATTGCCACACTTTATTGGTACAACACTTCCACCAGGGTTATTAAAYAAACACTACAAGCAAACAAACTCTTACCACCCAAAATCATTGACTCGGAGAGCTCCTGGCTACCCACTCAGACAACACAGGCTAAAACTCCTCAATATTGGTTTGTGAAAGCAGAACAAATATCTGGAGTGTTTTCTTCATTTTCCTCTTGAAGAAAATCTATTCTGCAGTGCACCAAGAATTAAATATCTCAAGGTTATGGTAGCCATAAAGTTCTGCTACATCTGACTGCAGACAACTGGGTGGTGATGTGCCTGCCCTTGCACTGCCAGGGCTCTGCACACTCACAGGGAGATGTGAGTAAAAGTGGAGTGGCAGCAACACACTCTGGAAGGTTCCTTTGGGAAGCCTAGTGCCTGCACAGCACAGTTTCCAGAAGCTTCTTAAAATCAAAATAGAAGTCTACCAGCTACTAAAATGAATTCTTTATTCTATGGTGCATATGGTGGGGGCTTTTCTCCAGGCAAGCAGTAAGTTGGTGTATAGAGGGCTGGAGCATTCGGGGGAAGGCCATAGCTGGAGCTGGACTGAGATGGAGGCTGAGTTTCTTCTGATAAAGAAATGTCAGTAGATGATGTTCCTGGAAAATTGCTGGCAGGCTGTATCAGACAAAGAAAAATACCTTCTTCAGTAAAGGGTTACAACCCTGTTGCAGTTCTGTGTTTGCCATGTGTTACAGAAGAGGCCTCATGATTAAATTTCCCATGCATTTCAGCACAACATGAGTTCTAAAGCACCTGCTGAAGTGTAGCAATGATGGTGTCTGGTGAAACAAGACAGATTACATCYGTAACCAAGTCATCTTTAATAGACATTGCACAGACAGCTAGGCAATAGAGCAGAACAGGAATTTCTGCAGGAAAAGATGCTTGGTTTCTTGGGTGAGGCACAGCACCTGTCTGACTGATCAGGTTACGTGTAGCTGCTCGTTTCCAGGCATCACTGAGAAATTTAAACTATCTCAGATGTAATTAATCATCTCAGTTGTAATACTTGCAAGGTCTTACTTCTTTGCCAAATGCAGATTCCTCTTAAGAGAAAATTTTACAGGTAGGCATTTGTCTCCCTCTTTGGCTCTCTCAGCTGTGATGGGGCTTTGGTTGGAAGAAGCACAAAATATAAACAGAGCTTAGGAAGTAGCCCATGTTCAGGAACAAGCAGGGATTGTTAAAACAAAGGAATGCATATAGGGAATAATACTCAGGATAAAAGTTCTACTGTTGCTTTAAACCAATTTTTGTCACTGATTTCCAGAGGGTCAGGATTTCACTCCTCCCCTCATATGGCAGCACATGCCAGTCTGTGGGCTTCAGCTGAAGACTTGGGCTCAGCTCCCCTCAGGTTCAGGCTTTAAGTGAACTTTAGGTGCCTGAAATTTCAAAACAAGGTAAGGTAATTGTGGAAAAGATCCCTTGATCTTTTTCAAGGGAAATGAAAAATCTGGGCAAGTAAATGATGCACCCTGTGGSCAAAAAAATTAATAGCCATGATCTAGAAGGCCAATGCCAGGACTGGACCTTGGACAGTGGCATCTCAGAGCTTTCCAGAGCTGGCAGACCCCATGCCAAGGTGTTCACCTTCTCCATGGGGCTCCATGGGAGCAGGGGCTGCTGCCCTGGGTCAAACCCTCCTGGAAAGGAGAATGTTGTCCTGCATTTGTACCACAGGTGAGTGAGAATGGGGTCATCCCAACAGGAAGGCTGATTATGCCCTTTAACTCTCTGTGGCAGTGCAAGTATGCTGACAGCCCTGCYATCACCCTTTGGCATTTGGCTGATTTCTTTTATAGACTTTGCCTATGTGCCTAGTGTTTATTCAGTGAGACCCTGGACTCAGCAGAGGAGCAGGAATGAACGTCATACACCTGTAACCTGAGATAATTCACTGGTGACTCCAAAGGGTAGACCAGCTCAGGCAGGGTCTCCTACTCTGTGGACACAAAAACTTAATTCAGTTGGCCACACTTAAGTGTCCAGCCCTTTTGGGATGCCGTGGGATATCCCAAATGTCCACACAGATGTGACTTGGGGACAATGGGACCTGAACCTGGACCCTCTCAGAGTGGCAGCAGGGGACAGGTGACTGACAGGTGATCTCCTTATCACACTGTACTAGATCCCTACATGCCAGTAGCCCCTGTGTTCAGTCAGGTGAATCCCAGACCCAGACTGGGATAAAGGACTACAAAAATCTGAGAGGGTTTGAGAAGGTCTGAATCCAGCAGCTTCAAGCACTTAGATGGAACATCACACCTCAAACCTGTAGCCCCATGGAATCAGCCCACAGCTCTCAAGCTTCTGCCTGTTCCTAATAACTTCTGTTCCCATCATTCACCATTGGTACCTTTGAATAASTTTATTATGATTTTTTAATTCATATACTGATACAGAAATTACTTCTCTCCAAACTGCAACATAATGAGCTCATATATACAGGGAGAGGACTCGCTTGGTTTTTGGTTTTTTTTTTTTTTTCCCCTAGGAATAGGATTAAGTTTTGCCATTTTGGATCCCAGTGTTTCTTACTAACCTGTCCTGGCTTGGGGACAGCTGGTGGTATCTGCCTCTGAATGTTATGAAGGGCAAGGAAGATAAATGAACACACTTTTTTTAAAAAGTAGAAATCTAGGAAAATAACCATGTTTATTTTGAAATGCAGATAAGAATTTGGGGTAAATGCAACGTATTTCTGTTTTTCTCAGCAGACACATGGCTGAACAGTCACAATGGATCCTACTTACATGCATCATTTCAGCTTAATTGCTCTCTTTCATCTGTTTTTGATCCCCTTCTCTCTCTACTCTTGGCTATGTACTAGCTGAACTCTGCAGAACAGCACAGCTTAGCAGCTAAAAGCAAACAAAATCATGTTCTTTTTTTGACTCTCTCAACCTGTGGTCTCCAAAGGTGCCTGGGCCCAATTTGGTTAATAAAGAAGACTGTTTTGTGGCTGTGAATCCATCTGGCACAGCATATCTGACATCCCTAAGGCTGAACTCTTACCACCAAGCCAATGGGACTGTCTATGTGCATGCTCCTACTGGGAAAAGACCACTGCCCTTGCCATCATCTGACCCCTTCAGAATGTTGTTCAGGGACTGCTATGTGGTGTGAGGAATGTGCAAAATAATGTGGGTGATCCCCACATACCATGTCCTGGTACTGAGATTTATTGGCTCTGAACAGATGTAGCTCAGGAGGCTGCGGGGAGCTGGTCCACTGTTAGTTCATGTTAAATGTACAGTGTTTCCAGCTGAGAAGTATTGCAAAACTTGTGGTAACCACTGATCTAACACTACCCAGCCAAAATATAACAAGCCATCAGATGGAACAAAACAGTCTTACTGTGTTTGGATAGATCTAAAAGCTCTACATTTGCCACGGGGCCTCATACACTCATTTATCAGCTCACCCTTCATTCATCACCTCACTCTGGAGGTGAAAAAAATAAGGAAACTCTATCATTAGCATCATTTTTTGCATTTTCCAGGCCAGCTCTGACTGGACACAACACAGGCTTGGAGCCTGACTTGCATCTCAGTTTTCTGTAGGAGGAGAAGCAGCTCTGACAGCTCATGACGTATCCCCTACCCCGGGGTGGAAGCTGCACCTCTGGCAGCTTTCCCTCCTTCTTTTAGGCCAGCTCTGTGCTCTGGTAAGGCTCACCAACCTCCACYACCTGCCAGAGSTGCTCTGTACCTGTGGTGTACCAGKGGWGGCCCATGGCAGATGCTTGTAGGAAGCCAAATGAAATCAGGCTCCATCTTCTGATGAGCCCCTGTTGGTTCTTGTGRCTGGCAGCCATTTGGGGACTTGCTGGGCTGCAGTGACACTTGAATCCCTAACCCCTCATTTATACTCCTCCACAGCATCTGGTGACATTTGAACCTTTGCTCGTGTATAAAACCCCTTCCAATTTCTGGCTTTTCTTACCACTTAATAGCTTTACTCAGGCAACAGAAACTTTGGGTGAACAAAAATTTTCATTAATGTCCATCCACAATTCCTTCCACATCAATCAGTTTCACAGGCCTCTTAYTCCCTCTCCTTTCCATCTGATGAGCTCTAATATACTTATCTYCATATTAAGGGTAAGGTGGGCTAAGTTGTGTGATTTTTTCTGTCACACTCTGTGTGTTATTCGATGCTTCCTGCGGCTTCCCCAAAGGGAAAATCACTGCTTTATCTTGCCAATGTGGGGGCTGTGTTCACCTTCATAACTACGTGTRCACTCCCCGAATCCCACACTGGGATTCCTCATCAGCAGGTAAGAGTCCAAAGGACAACCAGAGAAAGTTGAGGTCTGAGAGCAGACTGGAAAATCAGGCACAGACTTAGTCATCCCAGGGACAAAGCTGAGAGCTGGGGTGCAGCTAAGACTACCTCTGCAGAGTTTGTACTGAGTAGCAGGTTTTGCTTTTCTGGTGGTGTAAAGTGGGTGTTGTTCTGTACGGTACCTGGAGAGGCAGCGGGTAGGATGGATATGTAGAAATCGTTGCTGGAGAAGGGCAGAACCCAGCGTATGTCAGGATCTGCTGRGCTGGATTGTACAGGATCTGAGGAGGAGGTGCAGCACTGAAAGCGATTTGGGACAGAGGCACCTGTTGAGCACAGAAAATAACAAATATATCAGCACAGTGTAGAGGGGGCTGCAGCTGGAACTTCTCCCAACACAGGCAATGAGACACTTCAATAACTTTCTGTTTTCCAACACAATTCCAGTAGTACAAAAACCAAGGAGCAGACAGAATGAGAGGAGGGCGTATCCGGAATGAATTTTCTAAGTAAAAATACACAGCTATTTTAATSTTCTTTCCTTGGAAAAAGACTGCTGGTGCTTCCCTAGCAACAGTTACAGAAGCACTGGCAGGACTCCAGATCCCAGACASCCTAAAGAGCACAGCATACAGCTTTGGCTGCCTCTTCTTACTCATTCCAGCATCAAACACCCAGTTCTTCACCATTTGCTGCAGGCTCCTTCCAATAGCAACTACCTGATGCCCTCAAGTCTTTTSTCTCTTCTTTCCTACCCAGATTTACCTAGATGTCCTTCTCCAGACCAGTTGCTCCTCTTTCGTAATTCCCTCTCTGCTGGGAAATTGAGTTTGCTGCTGGTTCTCCAGCATCACTCTCCATGTGTTTACCTCATTCCTACTGCAAAAAATCCTTGTCCCATGGCTGCATTGTCCCATTCCTACTGCAAAAAATCCTTGTCCCACTGTCCCATGGCTTTATTGGCATGTCCCTTAGTTACAATACAAAATGAAGCTAGCAGGAAGAAGTAGCTCATATTAAACCACCTAAAACAACATGGTCGGAAAAAAAAAGAACAAAAGCTATAGGTGAAAGAAGGTTTGTGTTAAACCCTAAACCCCTGGGCTACATAACAATTTCTGAAGGASAGCAGAGAAACAGAGCTTTGTGAAATATTTTCATGAGATTAATCCAGTGGTTTCTTTTATTTCCTTTGTTTTTGTTAGCAGATTCCTCCACATGAGAGCATGGAATTTTCTTTTCACTGAAATAATAAAATACGGTGGTTGCCAGACAAATGTTGAAAGCAGCAGCCAGGATTTCTTTTCCCCCCCTTTTTTTTGTTTGTTTTTTTTTTTTTATATATCCTTTCAAACTTATCAGTAAGAGATATAAACCACTTCATCCCTTGCAGACAGTGTTTGAGAAAGAAGTATATTAATTGTGTTTGTACATGGAAAACATCTAGGTTACTGATGTACCACATGAGGTTACCGAACATCACAACAGTCCTAGAAGACAGATTTGGGGAGTCATCCAGGCCAAATCTACTAATCAAAGCATCTTATGATCAGTCTATCTGGTCTCAGCCCAGGAGCAGCAACAATTTGCAGGTGCTGAAGCTGGTTGGATGCTTTTATCAAATGTTCCAGTAAATACTTGATGCTAAATTACTCACCCAAAAGACAGGGGGGATTTGAGACATTCTAAACTGCACCAACACCCAAGGCAAAGAGATAAGGAGCTATGAACCAGCCAGGGAGTGCTGCCAGTGTCAGTTCACTGGCCTCACACAAACCTGCCAGAGCATTTATTTCTAAACTCCAGCTCCAGCTACTTTTCATGTCAGACTGCACCTTTAGTTGTACAAGTGCTAAGACATAAATGCATGGCAAGTGGCTCAGTAATCAGGGGTTAATTTTGCTTTCTTTTTCAAAGCAGGGTGAGGAGATAAAACAATGATATTGAATCTGCTCAGATTCCCTTAAGGACTGCAAAAGGAGATTAATTCAAGAAAATTTTAAAAGGCAGCCCCCTCCTCCCACAATCCTCTCATCAGGACTATTAGTAGTTCAGATTAATGCAGCTCTAAACTCAGGGCASGCAGATTCYTTGGCAARGYGTRTCAGAAAAACATCCAGAAGTGATCMRATGGATACTGGGAYAGGGAAGGGAGTTTCTAGATTAACTCAGCACCAGCAAGTGAAGTTCTCCACATAGTTCTTTGCCTGCAACTTCTGTAAGAAATAATCACAGCGTGTTATCATTTTGTTGATACAGGCACATCTCTTTATGGAATATCTTAATCTGCTTTTTGTCAAAGGTGACTGCCTCCATGTCCTATATCCAGACATGCTGTAGAAGGAAGGTTCCTGTTGCAATGACTGCAGCTCCCCCAGCACCTGCAGATCACAGAGGGCAGCCCCAAGGGTGACACAGCGGCCACCCTGGGGGTCAGGAAAGGATGAAATATTTCCCATTGAGCCAGCACAGCCCTCAGGCAGGCAGCAAAACCACAGGGAGCGTGCCAGGGTCKGCAGGGAATTTGTCACAAGAAAGAAAACCCTCAACAACCAAAACAACACTTTTTTTTCTGTCCAGGAAATATGATGGGTTTAAAGGCAAGGGCACTGTTTTGCAAACTCTCCCCTTTGTAACATGTTTGGGCTGCCAGCATTCCCCAGAGATAAACATGACGTTTTTTGTTTGGTCCTGTGCTTTCTGGAAGTCAATCCCAAAGCAATGCTGTGAGGCATTTCAAGGGGTTTTGCAGCTCTCCCTGTAAAATGCCAGTGRGCATTTATGTGAGAAGGTGACATCCTACAGCAAATAGCTCTCCCACATATTTTAATGGTGTTTTTTGCTCTTTTTATTTCAGTCCCATGCCCCTTTCTTTCCCTCTTCCGCTTGATGTTTTCTTGGCCCCTGACTTCCCCCCAGAGTTACTCCTTCTGTAAGGAAAGGGAGCAGCAGATTAGCAAATCAGCTCTGGTACTAACTCAAAAGAACCCTGAAAAAGCACAGGCAGGAGCAAGGGGTGCATTTTGGATTGCTGCTTTAGTAAGGCTTTCATAAGCACAGCTGAGGAGGTTGACATGAACTCATCTTTCCCTTGAACTATGACACCCTTTTTCTGCTCACACTGTCAGCAGACATTGAACAGCTTATTCAGATCAGGTTTTATCTGGAGCCTTGACAGACTCAGTCCAGCTAAACTGGGGGTAAAGCTGCACATCCACTGCTGCTGWGATTTCCTTCCATGGTTTTATGCCAACCCAGTCAGAGGACTCAGACCTCCCAGCAAGGGAATGTGTCACATCATGGAGACTGCATTGTCCCAGGAACATCTCCTTGGCTTACAGTGATGGTCTCCAAAGCACRGAGCTGCATCAAAGCCTCAACCAAAATCTCATGTAAGCTTAAGTTTGAGCAAGACAGGTTAGGTGGACTCAGGCTGGCTCTGCACCCTTCCCACAGCTGCCCTTGCACCCATCTGCCAGGCAGGAGAAAACATTCAGGGGCACTAAGSTGCAGTGCTCTCCCAGAGACTCACTGTAGGTGATGGCTGCCTTCACAATCCCATATAAGCTGCTCTTCCCCTCGTTTCCCACTGTGGATGTTTCTGCTCCCCTTCTGCTCCTCTCACAGAGAGGGGACGAATCAAGGTGGGAAAACTGCTTCTACTCCCCTTGGGCAGCTGGCTGCAATTAGTTATCAATTAGTCCCCTAACTAATAATTGTTATCAATTATCAATCATGAGTCTCCTCACCCAAAGGATAGCTCAGCTGCACGTTTTTTACATGAAATAGCTCAGCGTGCTTGTTTGGCTTAAACTACACAGAAGAATATTTCCAGGGAATTTTGCAACTCTTAACAAAGGTGAATTTCAAATTATTTATATGTCCCTGCTCTATTTTAAGCATGTTTTGAGCATCCAAAACATGTTGCAGACATCCTGGGTGTGCTTGCTAAGGAATTCTGGGTGGTCAAAGCTGGGTCTGGATGGCCTCCAGTCTGACTGGGTCCTTGACTCCCTGGGTGCCAGTTCTGATCAATCCCTTCCTGCCAGTCTGCTCCCCCTCCTGTCCTGATGTACATCTCAGCTATCTCTCTTGCTTTCTCTTCCCTGCTGTATCTCYCTTTTTAATTTTACCCATCTTTCTAGTTTGTCCTCTGCAATAATCACCAGACACATCATGGATCCAAGAACACCCGTGCTGCTGTCACACCTCCCTTTGGTTCCTGCATTTCACCTCCATCTCCACGCCTTGCCCATTTAGTTCTACCACTCTCCTGGGAGCCCAGTAAATCACGAGCCTCCCGCTTGATCTTTAGGCATCACTTTGGCAAACATGACCACTGACTGATAATCCCAGGAACAGCCACATCACCCTTTAACGTGTCAGAAAATCAAGGCACTTTATTGGAGAATCTTTCCCACCACACGGTCTCTTCTGAATGCTGTGGTGTACATCAGCACAACGTGGGAGCAGGTAGAAGGTGGCATTCCTCAGTGAAACAAAAGAGAGTGTTAAAGTGTCCCAAGCACACAACTGTTTTAATAAAACCTTGACTGGTACTTCGAAATTCATCCCCATTCTTGGGGAAGAGAACGACACAAGGCTAAACAATCACACCTAGGACTTGACTTTTACATGTTGGGTACAAACTAGAAACTCTGTGCTAGCCCACATGCTCAGTGATGAATTCAAAGGGAAAAAACATGCCACTTAGTGAAATGCTAGCATTTGTTCACACTGTCACCCTTTTTTTCTTCCATTCATGTAGTTGACCAGGCTTGACCCACATAGCTGTGAGCATCTGGCAACAGCTTTATCTAAAGGTATAAATCCATGAGAGAGGCTGAACTGTTAAGGGATTAATGACACAAAACATTCCCYTATTTGTTGAGAGACGCCCCAGGGTGCTTGATTGAGATGGACAAGGTGAACTTTTGGGTGTGTAGTGGCTAAACCTCKGATCTGATAAGGCACAGGATGAATAATGGACAGTGAATGAGATAGGAGCCAGATCCTGTGGAGAGGATTTTGCCCCTTGTCATGCTAAGTTGTCCTTCCTTGCACAAATCACTGACTTGGTGAGCTCATCCTCCTCGTCCCAGGGAGTACTGGGGAATTGGGGTCATTTGTGTGTTCATATCTGGTCACGGGACATAATGGGGCATAACTGTCTCAGCTGCTGGGATGGGTGGGATGGGCAGCTGCGTTGTTGTAGAAGGTCCCCAGGACTCCCATAATTCATGTTATTACATTGAACTCCCCACCTCGGTTCCCATCTGAACTAGAATGAATATAAACCCAACAGATGTTTGGTTCCCCGGATTTCTCTCCACCACTTCTTCAGGATTTCCTCTGCCACCAGATGGATGTGGTCAGCAACCACCACTTTGACCAAGACCGCRCAACAACCAAGTTTTGTCACCTATGAATGGTGAGATCATCACACTCTTGTCCTTTCTCTCACTCTCTTTTCCCCCTTTTCTTGTGTGATGTTGTTGCACTTTTGTTTTGYAATGCTTTCTATAGATAATAACTATAGATAATACTATAGATAATAACCACCAAAACGCTTCCTTACCTGTTTTCCTTTGCAACCAAATTGTTCTATAACAAACCCTACATTGTTCATTTACAAACAATGACCATTCAGTGTTGTTTCTTTCTAATCCACTCCAAGGGATCTGTGAAGAACCTTGGTTACCCTTGCCTTCTGTGAGGGGTCAACACCGCACACTCCCACAACACCCAGGAAACACATTTAAAGTATCTCATTTCTACATTTATATTTCCTTGTTTTTAATTCATTTGATAGTGGCAAGAAGCACAGAAGCCCTCACAAAAGCAGAAGACTGTGAGTCTTACCATGTCTTTAAAGGCCCCAAGAATGGCTGCTGTGATGATCCCCAGAAACAAGCCGATGATGTTGAGGACTGTGGAGGACCACAGCAGTCTGTACAGGTGAACCACDTCCTGGCAGCTGCTCACACCGAGAAATTCATAGTAGCTGGAGGATTGGTCTGAACTGAAAGAGAATGCAGACAACCTCACTGCGGTGGGAACGGTTCTGCACATAACACAGAGCACTACAGGAGCTCACTCCTCCCTGCTTGCTTTCCTCTTTGGCAAAGTACTACATCCATGTTCCCACCAAAACCTGCTCAGAAGAACTGGAGAAAGCTCTGCTGGAAAACCGGCTCTACTAAGGCCAGTATCAAACATAGTCCAACTAATACCCACCCTAGTTTGGCTGATTGGTGATGGTTACCACATGAACTCTTCTTTATTTTTTGTTCAGTGTCTCTAAACAGAGGCATAGTCTTGGTGTATGGATGCTGCCCTTGTCATTTAGCTGCCAGATAAAGCGTGCTTGGCTTTGCTTTTTTTCCCAGCTCACCTAGAAATCTCTCTTGACATCTCTGAAACTGGGGGAGGCAAGTTGCCCAAACATTAATTTAACCACTAGAAGAGAGATATTGCCAGCTGGCTCTATTTGTTTATGGTGTCTGTTGTTCCAAAGTAATACAACACTGTACAGTACAAAGATGTGTCTTTGCATTCTGGATTGTACTATCCAGAAATCTTTGTTCATATTTCTACACCACACTGGTTATTGTAAATCAGAAGTGTGCTGAAGTTACTCCTCATTGTCTTGTCAAAAGCCAGGAATATCCTACTGCAAAATTTGAAACCACAGATTCCTGCATCTCTTTCCAGGACCTGTCTTAATTCTAGCCCACTAATGAGCTCCAAGGGCAGCTATTTGAGTTGGAAAGATTTTTTTAAATGCCAAGCCTGTTTTTCCACCCTTAGGACATTGTCATCAGATTATGGTGGAAACCAGAAGTCAGCAGTTTGTGTTGACCCTTCTGTCCCTCCATACCTAGTGCATGGGGCAGCAGTAGAGATGGTAAAATAGATAGAAGGGAAWGCTCTGCAGAGTAGCCCACAACATTTCTGGGAAGAACCAAGACAGSCACAGCAACTTCTCAAAATAACCGWTCAACWGCTTYGGGTCATGGTTTTGACACTGAAGAATCACTATTGCTGGGTTGCCTTGGACCCTGTCATGAATGATGAACCCTAGTTAGATAAACMCATGAACCCTGATTAAATAAACCTACAGTTTCAGCTGCCATGAGGCTGAGGAAACCTAATTTCTGCCTTCATATGAATCTATTCCATGACTGACAACAAATCACTTTGTAGGACTGTGCCTCCTCCTGCTTCTCTCTAGCCATCCTSTGAACTGGAATTGCCAAGTCTCCAGAGCAGCATGACTGCTTCTCTATCCTGSTCCATGCCAGTGCTGTAAGATCTTGTTGTCCACTGTGGAATGTTGAAAAATAGCAGAACACTCGTGTTTAATTGTATCATTGAATACTCTCACAGGTGTTCCAAACAAACTTGATGTCTTGGAAAAATGGCACTGAGGATCTCTATCTGAAGGGGGAATATGCCTGACCTCTCCTTGTTRCTACTTTTTCATGCAGAAACCTTGTGTAGAAACTTGATTGTTCCAGCCTTGTTTCCCTATGCCTAAAACGTTCCTGTCTGGCATCACACTGGTCAAGGGTTACACAGGACTGGGGTTATGCAGGGCTATTAGCATGTGAAGAGGAARCAAAACCAAAATAAAATAGATGTAGGAAGGAAGAAAGATGAGAAAAACATGGGAAAAAAGAAGGAAAAGTGACTGTGGGTGAACTGTAGAGGGTTGCAGAGATTGCATGAGAGTGCATAGTACGATGATACAAGGGCAAGCAGTGATTGGACAAGGTGGAATGGTTTTAAACCAAAAGAGGGAAGATTTAGGTTAGAGGGAAGATTTAGAYTAGATATTAGGAAGAAATTCTTCACTGTGAGGGTGGTGAGACACTGGAACAGGCTGCCCAGAGAAGTTGTGRATRMCCYRTTTGTGGAAGTGTTCAAGGCTAGATTKGATTTGGYTCTGAGCAGCCTGGTCCAGTGGAAGGGTRCCTGCCCATGGCAGGGGAGTTGGAACTAGATGGTCCTGAAGGTCTCTTCCAGCCCAAAYCATTCTGTGATTCYATGMCATTGGGATGTGCAAGGATCTGCATTTCCAGACCAACRGTATATTTGAACAGGGATGTCACTGAGTGATCAGTTTTGATCACACAGCAAAAAGCTTATGGATATGTTTAAAGAAAAAGAAACTGAAATAATACCGACACTGATGAACAACTCCTGATCTATTCTGTGCGGGCAACAGTTGACTTCAATTGCAGAGGAACTGGATTTCTCAGCACACAAGCTCCTTGTGATACCTCTTCAGCCCCTACTAGTTATGAGTAAGGACAACCAACCAAGAATTTCTCAGTGAATGCACATAGGTACTTACTTCTCACAGTTGTACAGATCACAGCAATAGCACGTGTTACTCTTCACTTTCAGCTGGCACTTGCTGTTCAAGGTATGACATGTCACCTGCCAAAAAATAAGAAACTTAATTTTATCCTCAATGTTTCAGTGTGAATCATCCTATTTGACCACAACAAAAAAGCAGCTATTACGGCAGTGTCAAGTGGTATTTCTTGTGCAGAAAGATCCTGARATTCCAAAATTCACAACTGCAAGCCAGAAGGACATGCCTGGGCTCCTAGGWGTTTAAACCAGGATGACAATCCCTGAGTCTGAGGGCATTTGCACTGTGGAACCCCAATCTTCCAGGAGCAGGYTGCAGCCAGGGCTGCCAGAGTTTTCAAGCACTTTGCCACACTCCTGGTGCTGCTCTGCTGAGACCCAGAGTCTGCAGCCACAAGACTCAGATCTCTACAGCTGTGATGGAGTGACCGTGGGTCTGGAGAGACACTACAGCAAACACTGAAGTGGGTAAGAGCACCAGTCCTTCATGGTGGGGAAATGGCAAGGGAGCCAATTTATCTGAACAGCTTCCAATAAATGGGAGCTCCCCCCTTTCAGTGAAACCCTCMTAAAGAAGGAAGTCATTATGAACAAGAGCAAGAAAAATCTTCAAACCCACAAAACAGAATAATTCAGAAAGATCCAAGCACTCCAGCAAGTAAGTACCATTTATTGCAGACTCTTGAATAGAAAACTGAAAAGGTTATTTATGTGAGGAGAAATTGCAGGGATAGACAGATGTTAGAATAATAAAGGCAGGCACACATAAGCCACTCTCCATCCAGACACAAAATAATTTTAATGACTCCTTAAGTGTGGTAAGCATTAATCACTTCTATTTGGCACTATAGTGCCAAATTCAGACCTACTGATATATTTTATACATAAGGCTTTTTTTTTTTTTCTTTAGCATTTTGGCTTTGAAGTCCTGGACAGCTGTCAGTTTTTAACACAAGCAGTCAGAAAATACATTCTTTCTATAGCTTTTTCGATAGGAAAAATTCTCTGTATGCATTGAGAAGTATTTTGTTCATAAAATGCAGTTAAAATGTATTATTGAATGGAAAACTCATCATGAAAAAGTAGAAGGAGCATGCTTAGAAATGCATGGCTGCTYTTGACAAGTTTATCAGACAGTTCTGCCCAGTTCTGGCTTAACTGTGAATGTGTTACTCTGTGGAATAGTGTCCACAAGAGATGTTAAACCAGATGTTTTTCACTTCCTAAGTTCTGGGTCTGTGCATCCTTTTTAGTATGAAAACTGTCACTGTTGATTAGTTTGTACTCCTCACAYGCTTGTTCCCAGCAAAAAGAAAAGCCTTAAACACACTCAGCACCAGAGAAGTTCATCTTGCAACTGGTTTAAGACTTGCCACACTCGTCCTTAGCAGGATTTGATTGAGCAGTGAAAGATGGGTAACAAAACTAATGTTAGAAGGAGATTAAAATTATTCTTTGCRATTGCTTTGCTGCTCAGGACAAGGCTCTCATACAAATCTGCTCTTCTATCTCAAAATGAAAGTCAGATTATAAAAGGACAGTCTCAGCCCAGGTCACAATCTGGAAATGGATCTCACAACTTGATACRGACATATCCCACTTGTCACAAAGACATCTCACCCTCGTTTCACCACTCTGGCTCTATTGTGTCTAAACTTACTGGAATGTAGTATAAGGGTTTTGTTGGCCTGAAGTCAGATTCAGCTGCAGCTGTCCTCAGCATGAGCTGCAGTTTACTGCAGAAGAGGAACTCATGCTGTCACTGACTGCATCAGCTTAATCAAGGAAGTGACTGAAAYAACACACCTGGCTTCTTCTCAAAGCTGGTTGAAAACCAATCCTGGAGCACAGTGTGCTACCATGGCCATTTCATGGGATGCCCTATGCTTTTGCATTCAGTGGGTCTTCAGATTTTGGATTTGACCTCCTGTATGCAGTGAAAACGGCCTAGGACCTGCAAAGTTAAAATATCCTTTTCCTGTTACACATATATGATTGGGATAGGAGGGCTTTATAAGATGGAATGGGCTGAGATGCTGACTCTAAAAAGTGGTTTGTTCTGATGCATGGTYTGGGGGCCACTTGTGATAGGAAATAAAAGTAGTTTTTCCCTGTCCAAACAATAGTAAGGTCATCCTGCCCCTTTTAATGTAGAAGGCTAGAAGTACAAAACAGGGAGATCAGCACRATCTTAGACATGTTTTTAGATGCTTCTACACTACAAGACACATATTATTGGCCAGGGAAGTTACTGTAGTCATCTAATTTTATCACTGCATTTTTAAAACATGCATAGAACAAGACACTCCTTTTTAGGAGAATGGTGAATAAACCAAAATAAATTAGTGTGTGGTATGAGCAAGGGTGGTGGAAATGGGCCATTTGTGGGTGTTCTGCATGTCAAGACCTATTATTTCATTTCAGTGACCAGACACTTAGCTTTTTCATGTCCTGAACATTTGTGATTGATTATCTCCTCAGCACCAACTGAAGATATGTTCTCATCTCACATAACTGCACAAAAATCAAATTSTTTCTGCTTTGAGCAAACAGAACTGAAACAGGCAGACCAAATGAGCACTTAAAGGTGAGAGATGTCAATCAAAAGGAAACCTGCACTCAGTAAACAATCTGCTTTCCTAGTTGAGTGTTTGCCTGGCATGCAGAGCATGCCCCCTGCTATCTAGCTGGCTACCTTTGGAAAAGCAAAAGCCACATATAAATGCCATGGATTCTTAACTCTGAATTACCACATGCTGACTCTAAATGAGTGAACAGCCAGACAAGAATGTTATTAGAAACTACCTATAATTTTTAAAGATAGGGGGTTTGTTTTTTTTCCAGAGCAGAGGAAGGAATTCTGGGTGGCCCAAGTTTAGACATTCCCAGAATCAGCAGAGCTGTGGAAAATGTCTGGCCAGAAGCCTGAGGCTGGGGTCACCTGCAAGGAGTTGTGGTCAGTGTGACACCAACCACATGCTTATTACAGGAATCAGAAGCATTTCTCAGGTCATGTCTATGTCTGAGTGTACACGCACACTTCAGAAGAGGATGGAGTAAAACAGGATAGGGTGTTTGTCAAACTTCATTAGTTTGTCTGGGTAGGCCTTTAGTCAAGGAGACTAGTGAAATATTTTTTCATACATTTTCCAGAATCAACAACAGGGTGCCCCAGARACAAGATTTTAGGAGCTGCTTAACCTGGTAGTATGCTTTGCTAAGCTTTCTAGAAATATTAATATTGGTACAATAATGGTAACATTCTCCATGCACTGTTTTTTTGCCATGGCAGGAATGGTGATGAAGAACAACTGGCTGCTTGAAAGTTATACCATTGTTCAGCTGCTCTCCATCTTGCTTTTTTTTTTCACTCCCACCAATTTACCACAATAATAAAATAGGGAAAGAAACTAAATCTGGACTTCTCAGGASACTAGCCATTTGGATACAGGCACTTTTCCARMCATGTTAATGTCATTGAGATAATGAAAAAGCTGCATTCAAACCGCTGATGYTCTTGGCCTGTGCYGGATAAATACAGAGATTTGAAGTCTTCTGGACAATACAAATGGATTAATTTAGGTATTTCCTCTTCCACTTGGAGTCTACAAAAACCTCCTTAGAGGAAGATGCCAGCGTGTCAAACACATTCCAGACAGTTATTATACAGCATAGATGGACTAGGAATCATTCCAGAGTAATGCAATGGATACAAACACTGATGATGACTCAAAACCTCACTGATTGTAGTGATTTGCAATCATCAGAGGCTTGGACAAGCAGGGAGTCACTTGTGGGAGRAAAACAATGGGACTTCTATCTACCCATGGCCTGCACGCACAGACATGCTCTCAAACATCTCCCTTGCTCCTCCCCAGCCCCTCAAAGCACARCAGAAATGAACAATCGATGAGGTGAGTTTGTTTACCTCAGTCTGGTAGGCATCATATAGGAATCCTATTCCACTCGARTAAAACTGGCATCTTTTGTTGTACAAAGGTCTGGGTTCCTGTAAAGAGAAAAACAGCCAAAAAGTGGTTGGTTTGGGGGAAGTGGAAGGAGACATGTCCCCTTGCCAGACACTTACAGCTCCAGAGAGCTGCAGCCAACGCAGTCACTTGGGAAAGCAGCTCACACCCCCCATGTTTCCAGGCTTTCCTCAGGGTTACATTTTCTATCCCCACTCCAAACTCCAAGCYATGTGAGTATCATTTATTTTTCTCTAAGAAGAAGACATCACCCCTGGCATTTAACCACTTGACATCATTTAACCACGCTTGACGTCAAATAGGACCGCTCTATGAGAAGGGTCCAGTCACTCTTTTTTCTGCYACAGTTTCTTACCTACCACCAAGACTTACTTTGCAGGTTGTTTTCAAGATAAAGGACTTTCTTTTTAAAGAATTTCAACAATGTCCAGAATGAAAAAAAGTAAGATATGTAATAGTTTGATCATTCCACTTACAACATACACTTCAAACCACAGGAGCAAAATAAAGAATAATGAAGAAATTAAGGCATAAAGGGAAAGCAATCTAYATTGTTTGGTTTTGCCTTATTTTCCATTTATGCTATTGCAAAAGATGCATTTGCTGCTCATATTTCCTATTTTGCTTATAACAGTTCCCACAAACTGGTATAAAGGAAGAACACAATGAAATATCCTCGGCCACTGACCTTGGCAAACAGCAAACAGCCACTTTGAAGGCCAGAGGGTGCATACCTCAGTCAGTTTCAGGTCTAGATCATATTTGTTTTGGGAGGATATGACAGCTTGAGTCCTCTGTCTCAAAGTAGAGTTAAAATTACTTATGTTTAAAAAAAAAAAAAAGAAAATACTTTTTCAACTTTCTATCACTCATCCAGTACTGATCTGTGCCCCTAAAAGCACTCAGGTGCTCATTGCTCCTCAGTGTTTCAGTCAGACCAGATCCAAGACAGAACATGCATACCCACTATCTGCCATCCCCTCTCTTCACGTCAAGAAAAGGACTCTTTATGTTGTTAGCAGAAATCTGCACTGATTCATTTTCACTGCATTTTAAAGCTTTAAGAYCCATCCAGGAATAACCCAGAAATTRCRGAAAGATCCACACTATTTCAGATCGCTTCTGAGTATTCTCTGCTTGTTGGATAATGAAGTGTGAACTCTATAAATCTGCTGATCCAAAATACATAATTAGTTAAAATGCAGAGCTAGGCAGGAATGCAGACAGATCAATGAATAAAGCCTCTCCATCAGCTTGTTTGCCTTTCTGATTACTCCAGCAAACTTAAGCAAGTTTGGACACCAACTTTCAAGGGTTAGAGAAAGGTTAGCTTCTTGCATCCAAAAATATTTATTTATATTACACAAGTGTAAGAAAAAATGCTTCAGTAACTCTTTTCCTCTAGAGGAAAAGCAAATACCACTGAACAGCATGCCAAGTTTCGAACTAGGTCAACATTCTTCCATGGTCCTGGGAAAGCATTAGCCTTTAGCCATGACTTCCAGGGACAGATCTGGTTGGAAGGTCTAACAGGATTGCAGTTTCTCTGCCAGAATGAGGATCTGACATGGAAAGGAGCTCTGATGGACTTCCTAGTTACAAAGAAAGAAAGATTGGTCAGGGATGTGAAGATCAGGGGTTGCCTTGCCCTTAGTGATATGGTGGGATTCAGAATCTGGAGAGGATGGAGCMGGATCCCAACTCTGGACTTGAAGAAAGGAGACTTTGGCTTAYTCAGTATGCTTGGAAGAATCCTGTGGTGTACTGTCCTGGAAAGGAATGCGTTTCAGGAAAGTAGGCTGATATTCAAGATTCACCTCCTCCAAACTTAGGAGCAGYTCATCCCAGCAAGAAATCAAGCAAAGGCAGCATGAGGCCTGTGTGCATGAACAAGGAACTCAAGTTACTCAGATGTAACTTAACCATAAAAAGGAAGCCTACAAGAAGCACAATAAGGGGGAAATCACCAGGGAGGAAAATCGAGAAATTATATGAGTATGCATGGATGGGACAGGAAAGCCAAAGCTCCCCTGGAATCCAATCCAGCAAGGATTGCAAAGGGCAAGAAGAAGGGCTTCCATGGGTGTATTAGCAGCAAGAGAGATCAGCAAAAATATGTGCACATTACTGAATGAGGCAGGCAACACAGTACAAAGACATGGTAAAGGTCAAGGTATTCAGTGCCTTCTSTGCCCTGGTCTACAGTGGAGACCAGGGGGAAAACCTGGCACATAAAGAATTACCCTTGCTGAAGTGGGACCAATTTAGGGAATATTTTAACACACTGGAGATACATCCTGTCTTCAAGGATGACAAGAAAGAGGATCAAGGGAATACTGGTGGGAAGGTGATGGAGCAAACAATCTTGGAAACAATTTCCAAACATCTCAAGGACATGAAGGTGATCTGGAGTAGTCAGCATGSATTTACAAAGGGAGAGTCATGTCTGAYCAACCTGTTAACCTTCTACAAGGATGTGACTGGCTTGGTGGATGGATGGCTGGAGCTTCTCACTCCTGCTTCGGGATGTTTATCTCCACTTCACTAATGCCTCTAGCAATCTCCCAGACAAGCTGATGAAATAGGGGCTAAATAAATGGACAGTGAGGTGGACTGAAAGCTGGCAGAACTGCTGAGGTTGTTCTGTTGGGAGAAATACACAGTGTCCAGGTGGAGATGACTTAATTGCTGTCTACCCCAGGGGCTAATACTAGAGCCAATATTGTGTAACATCTTAATTACTGATTCATTATTGAACTGGATGAGGTAGAGTGCACCCTCTGCTAGCTAGCAGATGGTACAAAACTGGGATGAGTGACTGAAACAACAGAGGACCCTATTATTGTTCAGAGAAACCTGGGCTGGAGAAATGGCCCACAGGAACCTCAACAAGTTCAGTAAAGGTGAAAAAATTCTGCACCTGGGGAGRAATAATCCCATGCACCAGAAAAGACTGGGGCCTGGCTGGCTGGAGAGCAGCTTTACAGAGAAGGACCTGAGGGTCCTGATAGGTAACAAGTTAAACATGAGCCAGCAACTTGGCCTTGAGGCAAGAAAGGCCAGCAGTATCCTTGACTGCACAACAGGGAGCACCACCAGCAGGCCCAGGAAGGTGATCCTTTCTCTTAACACTGGTGAGGCATATTTGGAATACTGGGTAGGGTGCTGGCAGCTCCCCAGGATGAGCGAGAGCACCAACRTGGTCTGTTAATTAACAGACTGGGGCATCTGTCACAGGAGAAGCAGTGCTGGGACTGTTCAGGCTAGACAAGAGAAGATYCCATGTACCTTATAATATGTATCAATACTTGATGGGGAAGTGAAGAAGATGGAGCCACATTTCTTTCAGTAGTGTCCAGAAAAATGACAAGAGGCAATGGCACACACTGAAATACAGGAAATTCCATTTAAACATAAGAAGAAAACTTTTTTTGTTGTATGGGTGATTAAACACTGGAAYGGGCTTCCCAGAGTGATTTTGGAGATACTCCAACTGGACACAGTTCTGAGTTACCTGTGCTAGCTGACACTGCTCTAAGCACAGGTGGTTGGATTAAAAATCTCCAGAGGTTCTGCCCAGTCTCAGCAACTTGGATTCTGAGAAGAGGGTCAGAGTCCATGTCAGGGTGTGACAAGGAGTTTCTCTCAAAGTATCMTAGGCTGTGAGTTTAGCAGATATACCTTAGCACCTGGAGACAAATGCTCCTTGGCTTTCRGGGCATTCCTATCCTAACTACAGGCTGCTGATGAGTGACACCTCCACATCACCCTATGAGGCTGTGTCTGACCCTGAATGCTAACATACTCCCTTCAGAGGCCTCTGTATCTTTAAAAGTCAGTGAGACAGCTGTCTAATCTGCCTCCAGCAAGTACAGGCAAACCCTCACTTTTGGCCCTGATCTCTTGGTTCAACACAGTTTTCCTACCCCTACRCCTCCTTCCTCTTAAAAATAAATTGATCCTTCTATTGGTTTGGTCTTTGACAGAGAAGGCAAGCACACTTTTCATCCAAGTGTTCCTGTGGMTGGAAGCATCACTGTTCCCTGAGGAGAGAGGTGATTGATTAATCCATGCCAGCTATTATTGGTTGATATTGCTGTGCAGCAAAAAGGTCAGAGCTGAGAGTGGAAGTGACCACAGTGAATACAGTRATTCCATTTGCATGCACAGCCATGGCAAATGAGTGCCCTCCTTCACGCACCTGATTTTGAGCAGCAAGCCTGCTGCACTGGTACAGTCAGCCTTTTGCATTCWGTCTGTTCTCTAAATGTACCAGTAYGGGCCAYCAAAATAAATRAGTGATGATYAAGTGTACAAAAATAACAAAGATTAGGTAACACTRGCCTTGTCCAGACACCCACAGAATTTAACACCTAAAGCACAAAGCTTTTAAGTAAAGGTACATTGGGGATGCCAAAATGTTGCTTTGGTGAAAGCTTCCATTTTTATGTCACAGACGTGCTGTGGTCTGTCTGTCTACCAAGGTGTTTATATGAATAAGGCACCACACAGATATTAAAAAGTGTTTAAAAGTTATCCAGCAGTATGTCACACCACATAAGCACCCGCTGGACTTTAATGGAGTCTCTAATACCAAAGGCAAACGAGACATACTTTATATCTATAAAAGTATTTCTGACAGACTGGTCTTAAAATACTTCACATYGCTCACAACAGATTGTGTATTAATATAGTATATACCTACCACTCCTTGATTCTTCTTGATTCTACTGCWTATAGCAACACTGGTTGAGACAGAGCTACTTTTACATGCTATATATGTAAGTGTATATATACATGTATACATATATAAACATATATATTTAATCCAATTAGAGTAACTTTAAAGTATGTAGCAACAATATTCTTTTTAAATAACTTAACATCCTTTGATACCAGGAATTTCCTCAACCATTATTACTGAAACAGAGCTATGCAATAACTCCCACTAATGTGTAACATTAATACATTAAAATATTAAGATATRAGAAATAATGTGTTCCCTTTCTCTGCTTCTTTGAGTAAGTCTCTAAGTGGAGATGGGCAGATAGGAAAGTTCTGTGGATTAGAGCTCTGCTGATCCATGCAGAGAACAAAATATGTAGGCTGGTAAAAGGAGGAAGAATTCTCTATAAAAATGTAGTTGYATGCCTGGGTTTGTTTATTTATTGATGCAAAGGAAAAATGGACAGGTTTTATCCAATCCT
Source organism: Malurus melanocephalus (assembly GCF_030028575.1). Taxonomy (NCBI): domain Eukaryota; kingdom Metazoa; phylum Chordata; class Aves; order Passeriformes; family Maluridae; genus Malurus; species Malurus melanocephalus. The sequence continues at coordinate 8,629,433 of NW_026623233.1, read as the reverse complement.
TCTGAGCACCGGGAAAGAAGATTTATTAGCTAGTTACATATGAGTGTGTTTGTGTATGCTAGGCAGGTACAGTCACAATGCCATCAAACTGAGTTCAGGAAATTCTCAGATATGTTAACCTGCCCCCCCCCAAAAAAAAACCCAGAACATCCAGTATTTCCCTTTAATTTCAGACAAATCAGAACTGCTCAGCCTTGAACTCTACAACGCAAACTCTAGCTTTCCCTCTTCTTGATTTTTTTATTTCAACAGTTTTCTGTTATGTGTATTAAAACCTGAGATAAACAGAGAGAAAGCTTTATGCCAAGGAAGAAAGGATTGGGTCCAAACAGAGACAGTTTTGGTTTGGCCGATTGCTTTGTTTTAAGAGCATACAATAGAAACCCCACATTCTCTTTGATGGTGGGACCATTGCAGTGCATTTTTTGTGCAAGAAAAATATTCTTACAACAGTATCTTTGGTGGATTTGATAACATGTCTGTGGGGAAGTTGAAGGGCTCGTAACTGCGGTATGGAAAGAAGTTTCTCCTATGCCAGTTTTTGTTTCCTTGGAGAACAGATATATTTTGGATAACATAGGGAAAATTCCATCTGCCTTGTGTGTAATCTCACTTTCAGAAAGCGGAGATATAGCTTAAACTGTATTGACTGAAATGTATGCCATACTTTAGAAATCATGGCTAATAATTTATTGAAATAACTATATGGTGAGGGCTATTTTTTTCCAATTACAGTATTTATTTAGTCAGCTTCCATAGCTGCATYGATAGAAGTGTAGATTAATCAGTGCCAGGGAATGTTCCCAGGCCTGAAACTCAAGCATCAAATCCATTAAATTGTTAGAACTATGCTGGTGATGGCTTTGGCCTGGGCAAACCATCGTTCTTCCAAAATAATTTCTGGGCATGGTTTGCAAATTACTGTGTGCCAAGAACCATTCCCAGTAAGTAATTTGGACATTGCCATYTACATTCCAAGAGACTTTGAGAGCAGGGACGTGGGCTTCACCATGTCAGTGGCCTGGGGAGCACAGAACCATCCTGGTCACGTGTAAAAGATCAATATAGATAAAACTGAGGAGTCCAARACCAGAAAAATGTTTTTAGTGTCTCATAAGCATCAAGGTTTTAGTTTTCTGTTTTCAGTTCTTTTCATCTACAGCAAAGCTAGCAATGAATAGGAGAGGGATAGCTGCCAAGATTTTTCAGGTTTAATCCTAAAAGCAAACTGGAACATCACCCTTCAGTGCCAGCTCAGCCYTGTGCCAACAGCTGGGTGTTCTGGAGATTATAACTCCCTTCAASATCACACTCTCTGGTAACTTTCTGAAAATAGGCATGCAAATATGAACAAACAGAAGTTATTAGCATCTAGCTTTAATGCTCTTCTGTAGGATTAGATGGAGCACAGGTACCCATGTCTGCCCCACACTGACTGGGGGCACATGGGAGCATACAAACCTGAGAGCTTTCAGACCAAAGACAAAAGAGAATCTTCTAAAAGAAGGGGCCAGCGGAGCCTGGGAAAGCAGGCAGGCTGGATCACTGTCTGGATGCCTAAGCTAAAGTTGGTTGGATCTTAACCTGTACAAATAATGAGAGGAAATGCTACAGGTCTTTTGTAATTCYTGTCTCCCCTTGACCGAGGGCTGTTTCTCCATCTTTTTCAACAACATTCCCAGTGAGATGGGTGTCTCCTGAGGAAGACAGCTAGAAGATTCCACAGATTCACAGGAGTAATTATTGCAAACTTATTTGGGCTTTCAATCATAAACAAATGAAAAATGTCCATTAAAAAAAAATTATGAACAGCTTCCTTATTGGCTCTGGCTTGTTGGATATTAGGAACTTCTGAGTCCAAGGCCAGCATCATCAATACTGCACTGAGGGAGCRCCAGCTTTAAAGAACAAAACATTTTATACCTCAGTTTACTCCCAGCCTTGGGACTCCCACATAGAGCACATGACCATACCTTGTGGAACCAGAAACAAGGAATTTTTTGAGAACTTTTGGGCTTTTACTCTCTGGCAGATAAATCTGCAGTTCAGTTTTCAGTTTGTAATTTCTGAAGCAGAAATGGCTTTCAGAAAACAATTTATCTTGCAGAATTTCACTGTTATATGAAAAGAGCAGAAATAATACCCTCTGAACTCTGCAAGTCTGTATTTCCAATTATTGCAACTGCTAAAACATCAAGTGCCAGGAAACTAACTAATTAAAATAACAATTTAAAAATTATTAGTTTCCTAAAGGCCTGATCTTAACTTGTGTTGTTAAAGAATCTTTAACTTCCYGGTAGACCAAGAGAATGCCTCAGCATTTCAGTGCTCTTTCAGACAGTGCCAGGGATGCTAAAGAGGCTGCCATTGCATCTCCMTCTCTCTTATTCACTAAGAAATTCAACCCACATAATAAATTGGCTGTAAGCATTTGGCTGGCAGCTATTGGAATGCTGTGGTTGCTACAACCACAGGTTTAAAAACCACTGTGACYCTGAAAGGAAGTCCAGGTGCCAGAAAATAAAGTCATGGACATTATGGAGAGATGATTGAAAGACAGGAATTGTAAAACAAAAACAAACAAACAAAACAATTTTTACATTTTGAATTGAGGAWGTTGGGAAAGTAAAGTTATGGGAAGAAAATGAAAGGTGCTGCTGGATTTGGCAGTGTTAAGTTTATGATTGAACTTGATCATCTAAACAATTCTACCATTCTTTGATAATCCCTACCTATTTCACATTTTGACCATACACCAAGACAGTCTTTTCCAGAATTATTAACAACTTTTATTTGTCACCAAAGTCATATTCAGCTTTTGAATCCAAATGTGTCAGTTCAGTTTCACTTCATCAAGTGTGCCTCTGAGCCTTTCCATTTCTGCATTTCAGCCGTTTTGCTCCCCTGTGATTCTAGTGTTTGTTTCCTGCTTTTTCTTATGGTTTGTCCTGTTGACAGCATCACCTTGACTAACATGGAAAGTTCTAGGCTGACAGAGTGTGCACAGTRCATGCTGGCTGGGACTTGGAAGGGTGAACACTAAAAAAACAAATGAGCCATTTCTGGACTCCCACAGTCCTGGGTAGTGCAGCAGTGCAGCCCCAAGGTTTTGCTAATGCCAAGGGGTGCAATGGACTGGACCATCAGGAACAGAATTATTTCATTTTTTTTTTCTATTTTTTCAAAATTCATCCAATAATTAGCAAACTATACTAAAAACGTTAAGCCCTGTAATTAGGTTTTCACATGCTCTTTTTGCCTAAGCTTCAGACTTGGCTAGTGTGTGTTGATTCAGTTTCTACACATATTGCCCTTGCCTTAAAAGTCAGGGTTCCCAAGTGTGCAATTGGTCAAACCCTGCAGAGMGATGCAGAGACAGAGACATGCCTCTGTCCATGCCATATTGCTACTGTAACTACAGCACATTAGTGATCCCCCGGTGCAAATAATAYATTTCCAGTGTTGTTTAAGCACTTCAGGGGCAGCCCTGGCAGTATCTGGTTACATGCTCTGGGTGAGGTCATGCCATGAGAGCAATTCCTCTCTAGACTGCAGACAGCCCTTATCCTTTCTTGCGCTTCTACATCTGCCTTGCATGAATTTAAGAACTAATCTTCTTCTAGAAATGCTGCACTCCAGCCTAGAGACCCTGCCTATCTTGTCTGCTATGCTGAAATAACCCAACTTCGGTGCTGAAAATAGGAAAAGCAGCTGGTGGTGTTTATAAACTTCATTCTCACAAACCAGATTTACTTCCCATTGTGTTTTCCAAAGGCTCTTTTTAGGATTTCTATTTAATTTGAAAGACTAGATGCTACAGAATCCTCTTCTCTTGATGCTGGGTAGCAGTAGATACTCATTTCAGGTCAATCAAACTGGTAAATATTCAGAGTACCTGTATAATGTCATGGCTGAAAACCACACATGTATGGATCTGTCTCTCTTTATATTTCCACACTGATTTTTATTTTATGTAAATACTTTGCAGTGGTAGCATCAGTCTTACTCTTCTTAATTTTGGTGAGGTTTGTGGTCTTGTATTATTGCTACAGTCAAATGAAAAGCCTTTGAATGCTGAGCTGGCTCATTGCTGGACAAAGGACACAGGTCACTCCCTGATATGGACTGACAGGTCTGCTCTCAGATGGATACAGATCTCTCAGGAGAGGTTAAGATCTCTTCTCTCACTTTTGACCACACTCTCCGTGGCACAAATGTGGGAGGAAAGGCCTGTCAGCCYTCACAAGCAGATGGAGTGCAGTGGAATGGGCAGAAGAAACGGGAGCTGATCCCCCTGAGCATTCCCAAGGAGGATCAGCATCTCCAGTGTGTGCAGTGCTGCTGAGTGCCACAGTGCCCGTCTGCTCGGGGGCTGCTGCTCTGGCTGCTCCAGGGATAGGAGCAATGCTCCACTGAGGAACCCTACTCCTGCTTTTTTACAGCAAATCCCAGCCTGGCACAGGAACAGATCTGCCTTTCTTTAGTCAAGTCCAGTTGGCTAATRTCTCTCAAGGTGAGGCTGTAGACCTTCCCACAAAACCTGCAATAACTATATTGTGTAGTTAAAAGCTGACTTACCAACAGTTTTTACACAAGTTTTTAGTGATGCAATTAGCTGATACTATTCAAGGCTGTAATTTTAGTTATTGCTTGATGCAGTTAGGTATTTAATTGCTTATTATAGTTGATTACTTACATTGATTACATTACTTTGATTATAGAGTTTGTTATATGAACTGATTGCTCTGTCTTGATTGTAATGATGTTGTGCCRTGTGAGTAATTAACGTTTCCACCAGAAAGCAAGGACTGTTTATTCTGTTTCTGGTAATGTAACTCAAATACATGAAAACCTCCTCTATCTTCTTCCTTTTGCCTTAATGCTGTCAGAGCATGTAAGAWAWCAGAATAACAGAATRTTCTGKCTTGGAAGGAACCCACAAGGATCATCAAGTCCAACTCTTAAGTGAATGGAATGATCCTATATAGGGATCAAACCTGYAATCTTGGCATTATGAGCACTGTGCTTTAACCAACAGAGCTAATCTCATATAAATCTCTAAGTGTACTACTGCAAGAAATGTCCTTTTAGAAGACATCAGCCTTCAGACATCTGAAATACTGAATATCCTGCTGACTGAAATGCACAGGGGTTTAATTTATGATGCTCTTCTGGATTTATTTTACAGCAAAGAGAAGGACAAGAGGGTGCACTAAATACATCTAATTGAGCAATATAAATTTATTTATATTGAATATCTACATCTACAAATAAAATGCTGAAGGCTTAATTAACATGGCAGTGTTGATTTTAACTTTCAGGCCATGGCACAACATAYCCTTATTATAATTTAAGTAATATACGGACAACTTAATGTATGAAATTTTTATGTCAGGTATTGAGCAGAAACCAGGAAGAAAGCAGGTGTTTATGCCCAGCAATTTTCCATCAAAGCTCCCTATCATTCCTGTAACAGGGAGACCCCCACACACATCAGCCACGCTGACAGGGCTCATCCAAATAGGAGAGACTGAACAACTATGCAGAACTAAGAATGTAAGAGAGGGRAAAGTCCATGAGAGAAGCCTCAAGAGGAAGGGAAAGACATGACTTGATTAAAGTAAAATAGTCTAAACAATTAGGGAAATAGTTCATTAATGCCCTGACTGCTCAGAYACAATTAGGTTTTCCCCATCTCCAYTGGCTTGTCGTTTTGAAGCTCACATGCATTTCAGAAGATCAGAAATGCTGAAATATATGGCATTCAGTGCTCCAGAGGCAAAAAATCACTGGATATACTTATGGCTGGGAATGTGGAGAGAGCTGCACTGAGCCACACACACAAGAAAATTCTAGGTAGATTCTGTACAAAAAAATTTCTTAACTACGTTACCTTCTTGGAATTTCTCATAAAGGACTTAATAAACACATGACAAGTGTGAAATTCCATAATCTATCAGCAGTGATGCAACACATTTTCCCATTTTAATAAGCTCTTMATAGAGCCATAAATAATCACCCAAATTTTGTTGAATACCTGGGAAYACACTTTCCACAGACATTATGTGCAACTGAATAATCATCCACCCASAGAGAGAGAAACTCCTGCTACCTGATATGATTATTCATACTAATTATGATTTCTTCTAAAGGGTGATGCAAATAAAACCTTTTGCTAGAGAAAATTGCAGCATACTGAAACACCCTTAATTTTTATGCTAGTAGAATTTGATCCACATGAATAAACAATACCTTTTTCTTTTTCTTTTTTTTTTTTTTTTTTTTTACTCCACTAGTTTTGCCACCGAGCTACTGAAAACACCGTTTTTCCTTTGTGAAATGACGAAAAAAATTGTGAAGTATTTTTGCTGCAGGTCATTACTTTCTCTCCGCCTATATATCGGTGTAAGACCTTTGAATTTTTTTCATAGAAAAGAAACATCTACTTGTTAGTCTAGAAGCATCTCTGAGAATAGGAAACAACAAAGGAAATTATCTTCTGCTGGCAGCACATCAGAGGGAAGTATATKATGTTTTTCAGAACTGACTGCAAGCCCTTTGCCCCAGTCACCCACCTTTCTGAGGATTGAAGTGTAATTAGCTTGCTTTGTATGCTTTGCATAAATTCCATCATGGTTAGTGCTCTGCAAAGTAACAAAGTAAAGGTGGAAGTAGGCAACAAATCTCTCCTGATCCAAGCTGGTATTCTATGTTGCTGAACAAATTCCACCGTCTCTGCCACTCACCTGATTTTTGGATGTATAGGAGCCACACAGAGGCAGAAGACTATAATCTGTGGAAACTAAAATACCAGTGTAGTTTTAAATTTGGATTAAATCCTTCTCACTTTCTTACATCTCATATTATTTCTTGCATTAATTCTATGATTATTAGTATCAGTATAACATGCAGAATTTCCCTATGCTATTTTCTTATCTCTGGAGATGATTTACAATATACTCAGGAGAATTCATACCCATCTAAGTACTTTATTATAGTACTGTATTTTAGAAGCAAAGCTAAAAGAAAATAATTTAATTTTCAGAGCCAAAGGAATTGGAAGTGCCAGATTTGCTACTACACCAATGCACTAAAAATTCTGCCTGGTTGTACACTGRCATTGTGGTCTCTGTGCAATAGGATCATGCAATTAAATGGCAGTGGCATTTAACCATTAGCTTCCAAATACTCAAACAAGTGAGTCATTCCCCAAACATTTTCTCACAGTACAAATTTCCAATTTAAAATTAAAAAGTTATCTTCTTCCCTCACAGTTGCTTAATGTAGTAAGGTGCTCTTACTGCATCTTCACAGAACTCTTCCCTCAAATCTGCATTGCTGCAATTTGAATGACCAAAGTAATGACATTAATGGGACATTTCAGTTTGGGCTGTTACATCTCAAAGAGGGGAGCCAATAAACCAGTGTTTRTGCCAAAGGGCTAGGGAATCCTGRACCAATCCTTGGTTTTGCCAATATTGAAAGCATTTGTCCTACACAGTGGGGCAGATGGAAAAGGAACTCTGAACYTCTCCTTTTCCTTCTCGTCAACAAGTGAATTGCTCTTGGGTATCCAAACACAGTGTGTGTGCTGCCTAAGGGTTYAGACATTTCTGTTTGGCTGGCACAATACCAGCCCTTTTCTCTCAGGAGAACAAGGCACAACAGAGAAAAGAGATTTTAAAGAATTTGCAATTTGGCTAAACCTGAAAGGGGTTTCAGGGGAAAAAAAAAAAAAAAAAAAGCTGCATAAACAGGGGGCTTTATCCCTGCCAGTGTGAGAGGCTTGCAAACTTGAGGGAGAATCATAAGAGGTACTCTGAAAAAAATGGGTTGCTATTATGTTTCTTTCCTGCAAAATATCTGGCAACCAAACAAATGCACAGTATCAGCTCCTCTGTAATGTCAATACATTCAGGCTCTATGCGTAGTTCTTACCTGTCTGGAAACAGAGGAATATCACATTGTGGATTTGTGGGTATTAAAACCCTGTATCTGTGTTCTAGATCAGAAAACATTAGCAAGATGCAGTTTTGATGACCAGCTCTTGGATGCACCCAATATATTCTATTTATATGTATTCATATATTTATAAACACACTGAATGTATTCATCAGTGAGTCATCTTGTATGTTATCCAGTGTGTGAGGAATAGCGGTTTTATTCAGTTATGTTCATATTAAAGATTGCATTTCCTTTGTTGATTTGAAGACCAGAAAACCTAGATCAAAAATCTAAAGGTCCTGGCACAACACAGGCAGGTTTGACAAGAGGTAAGAGCTTCCACCCAACTATAAAAATAGGTCGCAGTGGCCTTCTTTTAAGACCCTGCTCTAGAATGACCTCCTAAATAAGAAAGGCTAAATAATTTAATCCCAAAATATGTGCTTCAAGTTCACAACCTCTGGATAAGCTTCATAAGAGCACACAAAAGGAAGCTTGGGATTTAAATATTTCAGTGATGTAGAGCTATCCATAACCTTAACAAAGCTGTTTCCATTATTCATTGTTGTCAAAACTGTGTCTGCTCCATGGTTAGAATCTGTTTAGCATTGACTTYAAGTCACTGCATTTACTTTGTTTCTGTGTGAGAGAATAAAAGCTCTCCAGATAACCTTGGACTCCACAGATGCCTTAGAGAGGCCTTGATCAATTTACCTGTCAACCTTCTCTTTGTTTAATGAAATAAATCAAACTTCTGAGCACAGTTTCTAAAAGCTAYCACTCCAGATTTCAGATTTTTCTTCTCTAAACTCCTTCCAAGTCAATCAGTCCTTGGCAAAGCATCAAGAAATACCAGTCAGTAATACAGCAATGGTCCCACAGGCTATTCCTATATTGCCAAATAAAGCCAGAGACCAAACTCCACATGTTCCCACCACTTTGATCACGCCAAAACAGCTTAGCATTATCTATCTAGTTCAGATTTGGTTTCAAAATGGCTTGTGGGGGTGGTCTGAAACTGTACCTTCTTTTCTACTAGATTTCCTTGTGACTTCTTTTGAGAGGCTTTTGATTTATGTACATCTGACTAATTAACCTTTCACAGGACTTGGCACTCCCAAGCTGTAATGTGCTTCAAGGGAAAAGATATACAAGCAACAGAAACAAAAATAATAGTATAACAGGCTCCAAGTTTTTCTGGCTCTCCAGGAAAATTCTGTTTTGAAAGATTTGCCCTTTGATTTAAAGTGTAGTCAACTGCATTTGGATACAGGAATGTGGTTGCCTTGCAGTACAAAAGAGAAATCTTGGCAGATGGGCTTTAGCTGATTGCGTAGAGAAACCTTCTTTGCTCAGACCCTTGAACTAAGTTCATAAAAATAATTAATTCCCCTTCTGTAAATGGTTGGTACTCTATGAATGGAATCTGTGCTTCCCATTTAATTGTCTGATGCAAGGTCTAATGCTAGGATTAATACTGTGGGATGGTTGACCACTGGCATGAAAATRCATTGGTTACAAACTTAAGCACTCTATAATCAGGGAGATCATCAATAAAACAACTTTACTTCAGTGGACCAGGAGTACAAAAATGGCTACTGAACTAACACTAGTCCAGTTACAAATGTTTAGTACTCACTCTGCTAAAAAAAAGAAAAATACAACTGCAAAGCCTTTCACAGAATCACAGAGCGATTTGGGTTGGAGGAGAACTTTAAAGCCCATCTAATAGCAATGAGCATCTTCAACTAGACCAGGTTGCTCAGAGTCTTGTCYAACCTGACCTTGAATGTTTCCGGGGACGGGGCATTTATCACTTCTCTGTGCAACCTGTTTCAGTGTTTTACCCTCATTGCAGAAAACTTTTTCCTTACATCTAATCTAAGTTGACCCTCTTTTACTTTAAAACCACGACCCCCTGTCCTATCACAACAGGCACTGCTAAGAATTTTGTTTCCACTTTCTTATGAGCCCCTTTGCCACAATCTGGTTTCCATGGAGCCTTTCCTTCTCCAGGCTGAACAACCCCAGCTTTCTCCTCGTGTCTTCATAGGAGTGGTGCTCTACCCCTCTTATTATCTTTGCATCCCTTCTCTGGACTTGCTCCAAGGGGTTCATGTCTTTGCTGTGCTGATGAGGTCTCCAAAGCTGGGTGGGGCCTCACCAGAGCAGAGCAGAGCAGAGCAGAGGGGCAGATAAGCTCCTCTGACCTGCTGCCCACACTGCTTTTGAAGCATTTTATGGTATATGCTATGCCATGATATTATCTTAATGAGTCATACAGGATGGAAGTGGAATTAAAAGTAATTAGCTGTAATTTTGTCTCATGTGGCAATATGGAGAATGCAAAATGCATTTAGTGTTGTTCTCCAGAGAACCTACCTAACTAAATTCCAGTGAGAAATTATTCTTTGAGTCGTGTTTTCTACCATCGGTTGTCAAGGTAACAACCTTGTTAGACATGGAATACAACCATTTGKTTTTTTTCTTCAAAGGGAAAGCCAACAGGCTTGCTCAGAACATTTTCAGATGGCTTGTAGTGTCTAAGACTGTGGCCTGTGTTTTATGCCACGGGCTTAGGTGACTCTACAGTAAAACACAGCGGTGGCCAGCAAAGTGGCCACTCACCCCTGCTGCTGTCCTCGTCTGAGTGTCTGTAATTAGCACGAGAGGCTCCAAAGATGCAGAGAATTGACATCTTTGGCCATTCCATGTGCCACCAGCGGATGGTGTCACCAACTCTTGAGGGCACACAGGCGGTGCTGGCATTGGGGTGCAGCCMCAGGGAGCGGCTGGGAGCCCACAGAGCGCTGCTGGGTGGGCATCCCTGCTGGGTGTGGAGGGCTCTTCCACAGAAATCAGCACTTCTTCATCACACAGAAKGTATTTATAACGTTGCTATTTGTTCCCCTAGGTTGGAGCTGCCAATCTGACATTACTTAATAAAGCAGCTTGGGAGTTCTACCAACCACAGTTCAATTTGCATGAGCATCCCCAGGACCAGACTCCCATTTTCCCATTGCCTTGTCCCTCTGCCTCCCAGAAAGTGAGTCCACATAATGCCTGGCTTATTAAACAGTATTTTCAGTTAACATATAAACAAAGATAAAGCAAATACACCAATTTTAATTTCTAAGCTCCCAAATCAGTAGATAATTACCCAGCTGATACACTTCAGCAGTTCACATCCTGCAATTAAACTATGTGGGTGAAGATCCAAATCTAGGAGTGTTTTGGTGTTCTCTAGTTCAGCTAGCTTCATTCTCAGGTTTCATTTCAAGGTTTAGCACCTGATGACACATTCCCTTTTAATTAATTCCTTAAGCCATCACTATCTGGAGGAAGAAAGAAAATCAGCCAATAATTAAATTAAATCAATGCTACATGGAAGTGGCTTTGCAGAAGAGGAAAGGAGCARCATTGCTTGGTTTGGTGTGCATTTTAGATCTCCTGATGGACAAGCAACTCTGCCTTCCACAGCACCCAGCTTTTCCTTCACAYAATCACAGARTAAACTAGGCTGGAAAKGGCAATTTCCTCACTTCACACCTGGTTTTCTTGCTGCTGGCTAATTTAGGTTCTTCTTGGAGCACAACTGCAAAGCTAAGGATCATGTGGCAATGGTCAAGGCTTTGGTCATGAATAGGAGGTTGTAGCTACTRCAGAGAATGTGCACCTGAGGTGGGACAGGGCATCTCCCCATGTGGTGGGAGGAGATTGTTGAACAATCTCGATTAGCACAATTGGACATTCTCATCTGCTAAATAACAAAATGCCTCAAGCAAACACAAATGCACATAAATTCCTTTTATCACCATATTTTTCTGAAATAACATCACTGCACCTTAATTTCAACTTCAATTTATTTCACTTTATTCTGGTTTAGGCTGGGTTTTTTTTTTTAAGGTGAATTATATCTGCATTATTTTTTTAAGTAAGCTACTGCTATTTTAAATCAAGCYACATTTCCTTCAGTATTCTTAATTTTATAAATGGTGTGATCCAGAGCTTTCTATAAAGCAAAGTAAGTCTTAAATAATTCAAGTATTTATTTTCTGAAATACATCCATTTCCTGGAAGAATTTTTTGTCAATTTCATGCCTTCTTGGAAAGAAAATAAAACAGAGRAAAGTATTTTATTATTTTCTTCACAGTTTTATAAGAGCAGGAGAAAATGAGCAACAATAATAGCCTCTGTTCCACTGCACATATTAAGAAAAATCTGTAATTATGTAATTTGTCCTCTTTACATCCTTCCCATCTCAAATGAAGCTAAAAACAAAATTTAAAAGGGGACACATTTCTTATTCCAAATTGATGCAAAGAATGTTGTATTTGTTGTCAGTCTGAAGACTGCTTGGCTTCAGCTACCATTTCTCACAAAAAGTTTATGGCTTTAGCACAGACTAGGCAGGAATTTGTCCTTTCCCTGACTGGAGGACAGTTTAGCCCAAATCTTCAGCAGTTATGCCCTAAAGGCAGTGGACAAAGTGGCAACAGCACAACCCAGCTCTGAGAAAGGCTGGCACTGCCTGCAGGGAATGGACTGAACATGGTGCTGCTGYTCTTCCTGTAATGAGCTGTGACACAAAGAGGATGTAACATGGTGGCAATGACACCACAGTCTGCATGGGACATGTTCTTTTGATAAGGCCCCCCTGTTACTGTAAATGTAATTGGGAGCAAACTAACACTCTCATCCCTACAGACTTTCCCAGCTGTGTTGGTCAGAGAAACTTGGTGATGCACACCTTTACTTCACCTGATCCTACACCAAAACCCCCAGTGACACATCCAGRTGCTTCTTCCAGAAATGTGACTCCACCACCTTCCTGGGCAACTTTCTCCAGTGCTTAACCACTCTTTCAGTATCCAGTCTGAACYTCCCYTGGCTYGATTTAAGGCCATTTCTTCTCAAACTTTCAACTGGGACATAGCAGAAGAGACTGACCTTCACCTTGCTATAACCTCCCGTCAGATAAATATAGAGAGCCAAGAGCTGCTTCTCCAGACTAAAAATCCCAGCTCCCTCAGCCAGGACAGGTCCAATAATTCGCTAAGTGGCACTGATTTTCCAGGCCACAACCACTGATTTTTCAGGAGCAGGGAATCCAAATAGGAATTTGCTCCCCTCCTCKTTTAAGCAGCTCCCATGGAAAGGCTTCCTGGGCTTATGCTAATCAGAAACAATTAAACCARGTGTCATCCAGACCAGCCACAGGGTAAATCCAAGAAAAAGCAGGACACATCAGCATCATGCAGGGTCTGTACAGCATAAAACATTACTACAATCCAGAGCATTTACACAGAGCACACYTCAGTTCTTTATACCAATGGATGTCTCATATCTTGTGCAATGCATGTGAGGCTCTGAAACCCACATTTGGTTTAAAGACTTCTTCAAYTGTAGTAAGAAATAAATCAGTTTATAACTTTATGCTCCAAGTGATCCAAAGCCTAATTATTCTGAGGTATTTGCTAACAGAAATTCAAGTAAGATTCCAGTGATGCCAGTGGAGTTATGCTGCCCCTCAATGAACACAAGCAGAAAGATGAGCAGCCCATGGTATTTCACAGCAGACACAGAGACTCATACACCATCACACTTGCTCTATTATATAGCATACTACATCTGACCTCTAATGTCTRTTAACATGTATGACTACTTAGCTCCTGATGATTTTGGAAATCAAAGGTCAATGAAAAGCTTGGGTTTAGGTACTCTGTCACAAAAGATAGAACAGCAAACAACACATTTCCAAAATGTAAACTGATGTATTCAAATCCCGTGGGGTCTTCTGGTGTCCATCACCATCAGGTGTGTTCCAAATCCTTACTGTGCCCACAAGGAAGAGGAGGGCAAGAGGAAACAAATGCTGGTATTTGTTGAAATGTCTTCCTTTTCTAAGCAGATGTACCTTTTAGCATACCATTCATTATGTCATTATATCTCACCTCTATTTGGAAGCTCCACCAAGAACTATCAAAACCCCTAATATACTGCTGAATATAAACCAAGAGAAAAATACTTTCCTGCTAGAAATAACACAAATAATCAAAACTGAAAGATGACAAAACCACTGTACTTACTATATGTCGTGCTGCGAACACTCCATCAACTATTGCACAACAGAAGGCTGCCACCACACCAAAGCTGATAAACACGATGGAGGCCACCAGCTGAGAAGAGAAAAACAGACTGAGCAACGTTTTCAGTATAATTCTTCAAGTAAAACAATKACTCCAGTTTTTCTAGTATTCTTTAAAGATGGTTCCTGCTGCTGTAATTTGCTTCAGATCAGTGTCAGAATGACAGTCACCCACTAGTAAAAAGGCAGAAACACTTGATGCTGAATTGACAGACCATCAAAMCTATTAGAAATGTTTAAATCTTTCAAGAGAAAATTAGGTCAGCTGCAAGACTTAAATTCAATGATGATTTCTTCCAAATCAACCTAGAAAATAAAGCAGCAGTGCTTCTATAGGGACATGACAAAAAGTCATAATCCTGTTGGCTCACATAAATCTTCATTACTTTACTACATGGTAATATTTCACACCAGCAGATAAAGACATCCTGAGTAAGTTAAAAACTAGCCTGTGAACTATCAGAAATCTTTTATCATCCCAAATAGCTTATGCCACAACAAAATCAGAGATCCACAGCACTGCTACCTGGACACACAGGTCAAAGCAATATCACCCAGCGGGAGATAAGAGCTGTTGGTGAATTGGCAAAAAGTAMAATTTAAAAACAGAAGAATCCCAGTGCTTTCTGATATGCTCCTTTAATCTCTCATTAGCCCATGTCTCATGCAATCAGAGGCGAGTCAGCACTGCCACGGGGATTGCTGTGGAATTGGAATCCTCAGYATGGGGAGAAAAGGGGCACACAAAAGTGGCTGATGGTACTGGTTGAACTTGGGAACCTGCTGCAYTCCCCTGCATCTTGCAGAAAACCCAGGAAAGCACTGTTGGCTGCATCWGCCTTCAACCTCTGCTATCCTGTGACTCTCCTGTGTGGGAGGTCATGTCTCATGAATTCAGTTGTCTAAAGATCTTGACATGGAAYTAATCAGATGAAGAAGTCTATGGACTCMTATCACTGCAGAGCAGTGAGCTGTGCTGCCTGGTGGCAGCTGCATTTGCTACAGATCCTGATCTCTTTATTTGAAAAAGYAGCAGTGTTTAAAAGTTCTGATTAAGCCATTACTGTCTGATACCTCTATCTTGTTTTTCAAGTCATAGCAGTCAATCAAATAATTAGTGGGCCAAACCAGGTGTTTCTAAATTGCCTGAGCTCAAGATGAATTTACTGGAAGTTGACCTCAAGGTGGCTTTTCATTTCACACGTGAACAATTTATTGATGATCTACAATCCCCAAAMCAACGTGTCCCACTCATGGAGATAGCTTAAATCACCAAATGAGTGTGCTGGCCTTTCAGCTGAACCTTCTAGCCATAGGAGATGACAGATAAAGGTGCACAGTAAATCATCCTATAGACAGGAGCTCTGGAGTTGGCTTTGCACTCCTCAGTCATGTTGGAGATCATCTACCCTTCCAAGGAGTTGTTTGTGAGCCAGAGCCTGCTGTTCTTATCCATGGCTACCAGCAACTACCCCACTGAGCAGTCCCTTTAGAGGCAATACCATTTCTTGACTGAAATAATATTTATTATGATACCAAAGTTGCAGAATGTGACATTGAGAGGTTTTTATGACTTAAATCACCTTATACATGTATATTTGAATGATAAAAGCAATAATAATACATGAACACAACTAAAAAAAATTCCTTAAAATAAGATTACATATTCAAATCTCTCATTGCTTATAAAGAATGTGAGAAACACAAAAAAAAAGTATAAAATTAATTACTGCTGAAAATTTCCAAGACAACCAAATGAAGAGCTGTTGTAAATTCAAAAGCAAATTTTCCTGAGTAGTAGGCGATTGCTGGAGCTGTGYGTTCACAAGTCTAGGACTGTCTAGAAAGAAAAGCAATGCAGTTCATTKAAAGATAGAGAATGCTTGTTGACAGGTAAAAGAAATAGCACTTTAAAAAAAAATAAATACTGATCCATCTCATCATCTTATCTCTATTTTCAACAGCATTACGTTTTGTCAGAACAGCTATTCAATATTTATAGCAATATATTTGACCAGTTATTCAAGCAACTGTTTTGCTCTTGCTGTTCCATTGGTGAGCAGCCAGGTTTCTCTACAGCTGTTGACATCAGAACATGTTAACTGCTGGTTCTTGTATAGAATACACTAATTTGAATATTTACAAGAGAGCCACTAAACAATTATTAAACACTGAAAATTGTACTGTGTGAGCCTAACAATCGAACCCAAAAGGCATCTGTTTAACAGAGGGATTTTAGCAAATGGGAGAGCAATACAGCACACAGAATGAGAGACTTTTGTACACAGTATAAGCTGAAGAGCTGTAATCTACCGTCAGCCATGTCACAGAAATAGGAAAACACCCCAAAATGCAAAACTAGTGAAGGGCTAGACTGTTAAATTCTTGCACGCTGCCTTCTTTCAGAAAAGACATGCAATTTTTTTCCAGWATTTGTCTTGGACAACCTCCATCCTTCAGCAGCCACAAACCACCACTTCCTGCACTGTCACCCCCTGTCCAAGMGAGACTGGTGAAGGCAACAAGGGACACACAGTGGCCACAGATATCGGTCACAGACTCTTGTTCAGCTGCCAGAAATGCACCTGGCACAGGGAGTTGACTGCTATTTCTACCACAACAATTCCCATTTTTGGAGTTAAGAGCTGGCCACAGAGCAGACCCAAGAGGCCACCCCAGCTGCAGCCACACTCTCAGGTAAACCCTGCCCACAAACTCTGCCCCCCAGCTCCCCAGGCACGCTGTGTGCTGAATCACACACTGCTGGTGCCATGTCCCTGCTGTGTGACACGCAGGGACCTGCAGACACACAGAAAATCACTTTGCTCCTCAGCATAAGCACACCCTGGCTCAGGCTGGCACCTCCCTGGCTGTTTCCAGTGTCCCTGTGGAATACATCTGGGAGCTAGCTTTGATTTTCCTATGTCCCTAAGATCCCAATTTAATACAGGCTTAAATAAATCTGCAGCATTTTTTTTCGATGGGGATGATGATGCAAGAGTAGAAGTTTACAGAAAGTCCTACCACAAATCCAAAACAAAGAATGATTTTCCACCCTGRTGCAACCAGGGAGCTGGAACACCCAATCTCAGCCAGGAGCTGCATCTGTTACTATGGTACCTCAGCAGGTCTGTAGATAATAGCCCACAAAACTAAGACAATTACACTCATTACATTGCATTGTATTTCAGAGGCTGCTGTCAACTAAGCACTGCCTGTCTTGTGAAATGGGTCTGTATATAAGTAYTTAATTGTGAGTTAATTTTCTCTAATTTGGAATGCCCTCTCCTGTGTGGCCCCTTCTCACACAACAGCCAATTYTTTTCCCTGCCCTTGGGACAGATGTTTTGCTGCTGTGATGAAAATGAAACATGGGTAAGACTCCTACAGTTTTCACAATTGAGCTAATTAGGAGGTTTCTCACTACAGCAGGTAATGAGTTCCACAATTTATGGCCTGACAACATATTCTTTCCAAAGGCTGGTTCTTAAATAATGGCAAGGCTGTAACTGAGGCTCTGCTGGAGGYTTGTCACACCACAGCAGATAGGATTACATCATGTTCATTATTCTTTAATGCCAACTCCAGTCATAGCTGTSCACTGGTTACAATGACAAGACTTCATAATGGTGAAAGACTTCCATGACTGCCCAAATTATGCATTCCAGTTCCTAAAGAAACCCCCCAACAAAAAAGCTGGAAGAGGGATTTTCATAAGGGCATGTAGTGAGAGGACAAGGGGGAATGGCTTCAAACTAAAAGAGGGAAGCTTTAGATTAGGTAATAGCAAGAAATTCCTTACTGTGAAGGTGGTGAGGCACTGGAACAGGTTKCCCAGAGAAGCTGTGGATGCCACATCTCYGGAACTGTCCAGGGCCARGTCRGATGGGGTTTGAGCAACTTGGMCTAACAGAAGGTATCCCTGTGCTTGACAAGGRAGTTGGAACGAGGTGATCTTCTCTTTAAGGGCCTTCCCAACACAAACCRTCCTGTGATTTTACGATTCTRTGTTGTCAGGTGTTTAGATTAAGTCTCATGCTCAGACCAAGTGACCAAGTTAGGAAACCTTAGCCTATTTSACAGTATAATGACTACTGAATTCAGCAAGTCCAATCATACATTGTTCAATATTATCAGCAACAACAAAGACCTTTGATTTAGATTTTCTTCCCTCTTTCTGTTTTTAATAGCACCYCAAGGGCATGGACTTGAGCCTTGTGATTGCTTATTCTCAACTCAAAAAGCATCTTCCTCACCAATCCTTAGTTTGTTCCCTGCTGTCCAGCCCTTTCTCCTGCTCTGTCTCTGCATCCCAACTCCTGTGCTTACAGCAGCCAGTGAATTTCACTCCATCGGCAGAAACCACTTATTTCCTCAGATGAGTTAAATGACAAGACTGAAGAGAGAGATGAGCACTGGACTCAGTGCAAACGAGGTGAGACCATGTAGCCATGACAGAAGGGATGGAGGCAGAAGTGGTGACAGCAATGAAGAGATTGTTTCACCTGTTCCATGTAATTGACARTCCTAGGGATTATCAAAGTAAAAGCTAGGTTTTAGCTGTAATGAATAAATCATAAGGACTGGGGTTATTTTTTTGTTTGCGGTCAAGGAGGTTTTTGTTTTATTGCCTGTGAAGAAGTCTGCTGTTTCCCAATATTGTGTCAGGGATAATTAAGAAAAATAGCAACATGAAAAGGCCAGTTGGTGTAACACAGGCAGGAGAGAAGTCCCTTGAGGAATTTAAGCAACCTCACATACATAAAAAGGTTGAATTAATCAGACAAACAAAGGGGAAAATACAGAAACTACATGAGAAGCATTAATTATCATGCCAAAGAGAAAAACAAGATCAAAATCCATTTTCAAAATCWRGGTAGCAYTTTTATTTGGRAAATTTATSTTTTTTTCTKGCCCCACATCCTGAGGGGCAAAATTATGAAAGCCAGGATTTGCTATACCTTTTGTTACACCTTAGGTACTCACAGTTAATTTTTATCATATGTAGGCATCAGTAAAAAAGCAGTCAGATTGCTTTCACTTTTTCTCCTCCAGTGRAATTGTTGCTCAGCTTTTGCAGATTAAATGTTATTTAGGTTACACACGAAGCCAAAGGACTGCAGAAATGTCCAAGGATGGGAAATGTGCACAGGGGGACTGTGTGGTCCCGGCTGTCCCCCAGCCCAAGAAGGGGGAGCGGCACAGTTGAGATGGAAAAGAAAGGGAGCACAGGTTCTGAGTCTGCTTGCTCCTGTTCCTAAAGGCACACACAGACATCTTTAGGATAGGGACTAAATTTTTCTGATAGGTCCCTAGTCTGGGTCTCTCTGTTGTTTCCACCATTTAGAAATGTTCTCCTGAGCATTTATACTTAACTTACACCAATGCATTTGCTTTACTGTTCCTGGAATTCATCTTGTCTTTTCTTCTAACCTGATAAAACATTTGGAGATACAGTTTCTTTGAAAAGTGCTATATGAAATAAAGACAAATTTWCCTATATTTTTATCTTCAAGCAATGAAAGAATGGCAGGAATTAAATCAATAGCCATTATGAAATATGAAACAATATTCCTGGGACAGATCACCTGATTAAAACATTATTTCTTCTCTCATAATCTAATATCAGCTACAAAGCCAGACTTAGCTTTGAATAGCTAGGRAATTATTTCAAATTGTTTTACAAGCAAATCTTTACTAGAATGACCAATCTACTTAATAAAAAACCTATTTCAAGATGTTTCTGTGCACTTTAGACTTTGAAACTGGAGTCACCATTATATTGCAATCAGAGAAGGAATATGATATATGTGTAAATGAACACATATTAAATTCAAGATAATTCATTCACTGATGAGTAAAATGCTCGTCTTGATTCAGTTAAAAATGTCACCACTCATGATGCACTATCAGGTCTCCTGGGATTTTGGTAAAATTTTAGACTTCACTGGAGTGCAACAGGTATTATTAATACATATTTTTTTAAAAGCAAGTCTCAACTGTACTTGCTTTATATTTTCTAAGACAAGAAACAAAAGACGGGTTAAAAAAGTTTCTTTTTTTTTCTTGGTGCAGGACTGGTGCTGTTATCAGTGCTCTTTTAAGCCTCCACAACATTTGAGAACCCCAAATCATTTCCCAGTAACCATTATCACAGTTACTGATTTCCTTCTAGCTGCAGCACATTTCAGCTTAACTCAGCTCATGTTTTGTCCCCAGTCTGAACTGATCCACCCACCCTAATGGCTGACCTTCTCTAGTTCAAGGAGGTGCAGTACATTTGCTCTGCTACACCTGTGTTTTCACTCCTTTTAGATATGTTTTGGTTTTTTTTTTTAATAGCTGCTCTATTTTTCTTCCACCCCATTAAATAGGGTGCTGACTGTTTGATCAACCCCCTTCCCTCTGTTTCAGACTCTCACTGCTAGGTAGGGAGTGCTGAGGTTTCTCAGGGCAGTTCAGTGTAATGTGCTTTTCCAGACAGTGACACTCTCTGGCCAGCTTTACACAGAAAAGAGAAAAAAAAAATCACCTGGAATCTCACAGCTGGAGAAAAGTTAATGGTTTTTGCTTAAGCAAGTCTTAGTCCAGTACACACTTCAAACTGGTAAGAATTCCCCTTTGTAAAATCAACAAAAGCACTTAGGTAAGAACTGTTAAAAATTATTCCACATTTAAGGACATTAATTCAGTCAAAGCAAAAACTWAACACCACATTAAAAGGAAAGGGAACAAAAGTCAAATAAGTTTAGATTCACTGATCAACAGTGCTGACATTATAGGAATTCATCACATACTTCCTTTCAGGGATATTCTTTTATTGCTTAAACTGGAACAAAGTCATTTAATCACTTAAACAGCTGTTCAGARCAGTATGAGAACAATAAACCAAAAACACATAGCATACCATATGTCATAAAAGTTTATGTTTCCTGGTAAAAAATGGTAAAATTGATATAGATCAAGACTGCTACAGCTGACTGTTTTAGAAGCAAGAACTGTTTATACACCAAAGTCTCTGTTTTTACAAATCCTCTTTCACTCTACAGTGACTGCATTGCTTTCTAAAGACACAAACAAATTTCATCAGAAAAGCACAAATTGCAAGTTTTCATGTAGTGAAGTTTTACCTGCAGAGTCTGGGGGATTGTATCTGTCCATCAGGGATGCTCAACTACTTGATTTGAGCCAATTCTTCAACAAGAACCTCAGAAACTGCCTGTCCTTTTCCCAGGGCACGCCCTACCTCCCCTTCACCGTGTGCACACGAGGACTCATCCCAGATTCCTTACTGAAACTTTCTATTCCATGCTCCTACTTGCTAGGAAGAGTAATTGATATCTTTATTGTTCCACAAACATTTCATGGGTCATAAGGTTTACTTTGGTTTTCAGCTGTGTGAGAGAAACACTTTCATTACACAAACAGCACAAGAAAATGAACAGGCAGTTTAAAAGTGCTCCATTAAGCACTTAAACTCACATGCTGCTCCCAAATATGGATCTTAAAAGAAGCACATCCCAAAAGACTGCCACTTGATAAGACAGAGAATTTAACTGACTTGGTGGCCTGAGTCTSTGGCTCAAAAGAACGGTGACAGCCTTTAAAGATTGCAGTATCAAAAGTAAGCTGCTGGAAATACACATTTTCATTCATGTAAGTGTACATCTCCTTTCTGTTTCTATGGAATTTAAGCTTCCAGAAGCAAACTGAAGTAATTCTGGTTGCCAAGGAAGCTCTTCAAACAGAAACCAAAGTATTTCTTCAAAARTTTTTCCCCTTTGTAATCAATATTCCATTTCTTTCTTCCAATGCTAACAGCAAAAACAAGGCTGTATCTTATCTGAGCCTGAGCTGATGCTATGTTTTGTCACCAGGTGAAAAACCTGAGATGGGTGAGACCTGTGGCACAGTGGCACAGTGGCATAGACTTTTTTGTCATTATCACACGTATTTGCCAGGATATGTCAGCTGTAAATATTTACATGTACATATCTGAGCATATGTTACAGGTTATATRTTATATGGTTATCATGTCATAGTACATTTCTATATTATAATATTTACATATAAATAAATATTTGCACACACAGCTAATGAATCTGACAAATCTGAAAGCACACACCTGTAGACATKTAATATGAAATGTCAATCCATAAAGAACTAGTTCAGGGAAGAGCTGAAAAATCTCCCACACTTCCTTCAGTAATTTGCACAGTGAAAGCATCTATTTCTGTCTTTGAGTCTCTGAACTTCAAAATTCTCAAACACTGCTGGGAAATTTATGCTATCTATCTTCAGGCATTTAACTCCCTGACAGCATTTAGATGATGGTTTCATACCACACTAAGTTGATATAACAGTTTATTCCAAAAAAAAGGGACCAGTCTTGTTCCCTCTTTCCACTGATCACTCTCTACCCTTACCCATGCAGCCTCACCAGTTAACTTTCACTATGTCAGATGCTCACTTGGCTATGAACATTTTTACTCACTTAACCAGTGGTGAATATTTTTAGCCAGGACAGGGAAGATGAGAAGGAGTCAGCAAGATAGAGGAAGGAGCAAAGGAGGGAAAAGTTCTCTTTGTGTCAGTGGGTATCTACATTTRTTATAAACTGGAAATTTTCACAGTAAATGCACAATGTCAAARAACTGCATACAGAAATCTGAAGTATTTTATTCAGTCTTTGTGGAATAGATAACATTAATAAGAGTAAAATGTTTCTCGTAATATTATACTAATTAAAATTTATTAGAAACAGCTTTGCCACTTATTTACATTTTACTTSCCCATAGAACTTCCTTTTAATTTCACTAGTCTTCATTTTGGATGGTACTTTCATACCCACAAACACATCCTCTATCCTCCTCCTCTGCAGCTGAAATAACTGAGCCTTCAAAGCATCTCCTGTTACTCATCTCACTTCTACTCCTGTTTTTGTCAAATATTCTCCTACATTACAAGGAATAACACAGATTTCCCAGACCTGCCATGGATAGATCACATTCCAAATCCTTCCTAAAAAGGGTTAAAATGGGGTCTCAAAGCTGATTCCTGCAAAATAAGGCAGCTAATGCCCAAGACTACACCATGCTTRTGGGCCATCTGTACATAGGCTGCTCTGCTCTATGCTTAAAACCAGGCAGAACTATAGGATGATATATTTAGCAATAACCTCAATATTATAGACAAGAAATGCAATTGTCACTTAACACTGAATTTTTCTTGTCACACTTGAGCTAACTAAGCCTCCAGAATCTAGCTTAAACCATCCTTACAGGTCTCTTCTAGAACTCAAAGAGAGAACAAGATGCCTCTGGAGAGCACCTCATCASAGTCTTGAAGAGCTAGTCATGAGAGAGCAGGAAGATGTTCTCAAAGAATAAGCTGTTGAACTTAACAGCTAATAAGATGCTGTTTGAAAAAAATGCAGATACCTAAAGAAGAGCCACTCGAGCTCATGCAAGTGTCAATATCAACATATTCTGATTATCTTTGTGTAAATCTTGTCTGTTTCTGAAATGTGCAGTTAGATCACACCATAAAACCTAGCGCACATTTATGAATAGCCACTGAAAAGGTATTAGCAGGTCTTTTCTGTTTCAATCATTTTAAAGAGAGAAGGATGATTTTTAAAAGAGAAGATGATTACTAATTTCTTCCATTTTATACATTTTAACCTCGTCATTAATTGTTTTTCTCTGAACTATATGAAATCACCACTGAAAGAAAGAAGTGTTATTAACTTTATCAGAAGCTTGAGTTTAGGAGAAAAACAATACCTTTGTAATTACAAAGACATTTTTCTGCATTTCCCCTGCAACACAGTAAAGGCTTCTTCCATTTGTTTGGACAGGAACATCAAAGATAGTCTCAGAGGATATACAGAATTTCAGTGGTCTTCTCTTATTAAAACAAGCTGCTTTAATTAGCCTAATATATGATATGAAACCAATCAGWAATTAGTATCTTTGATCAAAATCTACACTAAAGTCAGTTTCTTCAGAATGTTTGATTTGCAAACAGCAAATGAAACAGAATGTGTTTGAACAGACCAAATTAGGTGTATATATAGCAGTATTTTTTGGGAATGTATATATTAATAACCATCCCCTTTGTATAAAATGCCTGGTGGGCATTTTCTGATAAACATAATCTATTTACAAAATATATTGGTTTTGAAAAAAATGGAAGAGGTTTGGTTCCTCTGAAAGCTGGCTCACACATGCAAACTGCTTCAAAAAATCCTTTATTCTAAAGCAGATGTAAAGTCTGGTGTCAAGAATATAATTAGAGATGATGTTGAAGTAGTACCTCACACAATGTCAATGCATGACAGGGATGTATGCATTGYCAGGGAAATCTATCAGCTGAAGAGAAAATTATTGCTTTGTTTCTCTAACTTCAGCTCTAATGTCTTTTCAACACTTCATTTGAAATGTAACTCTTGTTGACAGAGATTGGGAAGCAAGCACATTAAGGGGCCTAAGCTTAGCATCCCTTGAGAAGCCTGAATAAATAGCTTTGCCTTTTCTGTCTGTGTGCAGAGCTCCATGTTCTAACCTTCTWCGAGTTTTCAAATTCTGCTTTGTCAGAGGCAATGTCTCCATCTCTCTGAATAAGTCAAGAACCAGTCTGAGCACTAGGTTTACATCTGAGTATATCCTAGATATGTCAGCAAGAAAATGAAATGTTTGTTAGTGTGAAGAAAACATGARGAAGACAGCAGTGGAGGAATTTGGGTCTCAGACCTGCTGCAGCCAACTGCTTCTATCTCAAGTACCAAGGTTTGTGCTAACTCACATCTCATGAGGGGTCACTTCTGCTCTATGACCCTTCCCCATCTTCCCTTTTTTCTCCTGTACCTCCTCCCATGCCCCTCCTGCCTGCTCTCTGCCCCAGCTGTGCTGCTGTCAGTGTAGCTCCCATGGCCCTAGTGAGGGCTCTTGCCAGCAGCACTGTGATAYTGCAGACATTCAAAACCCTGACAGCTATTATGGCACCCTCGCAGCTCCCCATTGCACTTCCCCGTAGGCAGCACAGCTTCAGAGTGCTCATTTTCAGCCTTGCAGACAGCCTGGCTTGGGGAGGCTGGCGTTGGGAAGATGTGTGAGTGGAAACTGTGAGCCTGAGYTTGGTTTATCCTTTGGCTTAGCTGAAACTCTGTGCGTGGTGTCATGTGGATGTTGCACATTTAAGGAGAGATTCATTTCTGGGTGTGAGCTTGTGCCACCTCCACAACTCTTCTGAGGAGAAACCTGTTACAGCACTCCCTCACACYAGTTACTGCTCTCAGCTCAGCTCTGCTGCCACGAGCCCCTCGCACACCCAGCCTTCCCCACTKCCATGGATAATTTCAGCATCTCATCTCCTAACTGGAAATTACAGTTCTGTGCAATTGTGTAATGTACAGCTTTGTGCTGTAATRTGAGGAGATGGCGAGCAAACAAACAAGCAAGGACACTTCATGTCTTACAATCCAATCCATTTGATTCGAGCAGGATCGTGTTTTCCACCCATCCAGCTGGACTGAGAGTGCCTTTGGAGTGAAACAGCACACAGCTACACACTGCTCTTCAATCCATAACCTGCTTTGCAGAGTGCAAGGAAGGCAAAAAGGCATAGCAGCACATTATGCTTCAAATGCCTTCTGCTTGCCAGTTAGAAACATCCCAAATCAGTGCAAATCTTTAGTCAAAGGGAAATTTTATTCTGCTGGTGCCAAGCTTTGCATATCAGAGCCAAGCACAAATGCTGAGAGCTGAAGTGAAATCATGCTAGTCAATGAGGCAGAGCCTGCTTCTTGGAGCAGCAGTTCCTYTGAATTAAGGGTTATACCTTGGTCAGCACTTTGAACTCCCACTGCGGGCTCTGGGATGCCAAGAAGGTCAGAGAAGTGCAACATTATTAATGTCATGTTTTAAGAACAAACTAYTGTCCATTCCAGCTCACTGTTCTTTTGTTCTTTCTTAAACTCCATGCTCATCAGTTACTGAGTGCTGGGTTTTTGCTCTAYTAGTTCTGCTAATCATTATATATTTTATATTGCATTTAGCATTTCATCAACCATGAAGGAACCTGGACTTATAATGGATGGGTCACAGTGAAATAGAACTTCAAGACAGAAAGAGAAACAGATTTAAGTAGAATGGTCAATTTGAAACAGGCTTTCTTTCCCCTAGTGCACTTGAACATGCATTAATCTTCAATTTAAATAACAAATTAAAAATAAAGTATTGAGCCATTATAGGGGTCAGATAATTGAGTTAAACTCAAATTATACTGCAGTAACTGCTCAAACGAAGTCTAGTTAAAAAGAACTGAGTAAACAATTTCTTTTCCTTTCCACTCCCTTTTTTCCTGCAATTAATTTTTTTAGGTGCAGGAATTTATGCTACATTTATGCTACATTTCTGTGCTTATATAATACGTTACAATCTTACTGATCACTGCAAATTTGTTAGAACTGCCCTAAAGCCTTCCAATCAAATATACTCTGTTATATCCTAGGGAATAACTACTGTCTTCCATTGCAARCTCTTTCAGTCTCATTTCCACAACATTAGAAATCAGCAGCTCAGCCTCAGCAAAGACAGTGTTAAAAGACCCACTGTGGATGGTTCTCAAGGCAAGAATCATAATTAAACTTTCTAGTTATTCTCTTGGTCTCTTCCCTGGAAACCCAACCTTCCAACAGCTGAACCACAAGTGAGTGTTACAAGCAGAGAGCAGTTTTCCTTGTTCCATGCTGGGAAATGCAAGCAGGCACTAATCCCAAACACACTCCACACTTATATCTGCACAGTCCCTGTGTGAATGACACAGCACATCAAGGAATTACACACTTTAACCAAGCCTTACCCACCTTGCGGCTTTTTCAGATATTTTACTTTTGTTAAGGGCAGAACCAACAGAAAATCACGAAGCAGATTAAACGAAAAGTGAAAAATAAAGCAACCCGAAAATTGTATGCCTGCTAGTAAGGGACACTGAATTCTGTGGAAGATAAAGCTATTTTTATCTGCCCAGCACTAAGCCTGAAACTCAGAACCTGCTGTTCATCCTGGTCTCTGATGTAGAAATCAGGAGCAATGGTTGAAGTATCTACCTCCCTCCTGAATTTGTCTGAAATTGGTCAACACATTGAAAAATGGGTAGGGAATAGAGAAAGACAGAGACAAATATTACAGCTTTGTAAACCTTCTTTGGGAAACTCAGCTAGAAACAGAAATTAAAACCAAGGAAAAACTTGCAAATATACTACTGACACATACAGGTAATGCAAAAAAAGTGATATTATGAAGGAGTGATATGACTACATGTAAGCAAAGTCGTTACTTGTTATTAAAATGCAAGCTAAATCCATCASTTACTCCTCTGAGCTTAGCACCACTCTTGATTTATACCAGTGAAAGCTCTGCATTATTAAATTAATCATATTTCATGATGCTTGGCAGTAATCAGTTTAATGTGAAGTGCCCCTTGGATATGCTATTATTCAATCAAGACTTCTATTTTTTGTAAAGAGCTAGGGAAGTGTTAAGAATTTCCACAAATTCCCTCGTCCTTCTTAGTACACCTTCCCTAGCCCCAAAGACTTTCTATTGCTTCCTCACATAGATAAAAGCAAAGGATTTAGAAAGCCAAGCTAACAAATCACACAGAATTCAGATCCTGTCTGACACAGCCTGGGAATCTTGGCAGCAAGAGCTTTGGGATTTTTCCTTCTGCTTAACACACACAGTTTCAGGAAAGTGTTCCTGACTTAAAACTTCTTGTGCAGGATGAGATCAGCTGCTAGGGTAGAGTTGATCATCCATCTTGTTGCTGCTCAAACAGGAATGGTGCTCTCTCCCCATCCTTTTCCCAGCTACATGGCCCTGGCCAAGCTCTGGCACTTAACTGATCCTGCCCTCAGCCAATTCAACTCCCCAAACCAGCAGCAAAGTAAATTCAGTAAAACAAAGTAAGCTGCTTTTGTTTTCCCTTGTACAAAGGAAGCTACTAGCCCATTCATGCTTCTCTAAAACTTCTGAGAAGTGGTGAAACAAATGACTAACATTTTGAGGCAGATGAAGCAGTTTTAAGTCAACTGGAAATCCCTGCTTTTCATTTTTAACACAGTCTCATACAAAAAAAAATAATAAATAAAAAGGGCTTACTTACTATTTGTCTTCTGTTCTCAACCAGGTAGATGCCAACAATCCCTAGGAAAGATCCAAAGCCAAGCTAAGGCAAAGAASAAAACCAACAGAAATGCATGAGGTCAGCTTATCTGGACAACATACCAACACATATCGTGATATCTGAGCTAATGCACCACACAGATGGGCTAAATGGGGTGGGTCAAGGGGAAGGGTGGAAGTTACTGTTGGACATAAATCATAGAATGTAATGGGAAATGCCCAGGACTGCTGTTCTTTGATAGATCAGTGCAAAATTTGTCATGTAGTAAACAAAAGCYGCTATAGACATGCTTTGTAACCTAACTACTGTTACCATTGTCATGTATAGTTTTACACACTGTAAAGCAAAAACTAAGTCAAGTAGGTGAAAAAACCCCACATTTAGTCCACACATCACCATTTTGGAAAATTGCAAAGCTTTAGGC
This sequence comes from Malurus melanocephalus, assembly GCF_030028575.1. Classification (NCBI taxonomy): domain Eukaryota; kingdom Metazoa; phylum Chordata; class Aves; order Passeriformes; family Maluridae; genus Malurus; species Malurus melanocephalus. The sequence continues at coordinate 8,600,726 of NW_026623233.1, read as the reverse complement.
AATTGCAGACAGTTTTTTCCCAAAAAATAGATGTGTTCCTGCCATGCAAATGACCCAAGTTCAAACCCTTGGAGCTTCTTTGTTTGATTTTAATGATTAGACATTATCACACATCCCAGAARAACTTGCTAAAATGCTAAAAGGACCAGTACAGTCAGCTGCATGACCAACAGCCACAGGAGAGAGAGGGGAGGAGGGGACAGTGAAGTAGCTGCCCTTAATGTTCCAATGTTGCTTCAATATCAGGATGGTAGAAAAAGCTCCCTCCTTATGATGGGTCCATGAAGGTTTGGAGCWCCTTGGATTCACAGTTCCAGCCCCTCTTTGCAATGAGGCCTCTGAATTGAGCTCAGAGCCTCTCCTTCAAGCCCAAATTAACTTTTTAAGGACTACATGTCCCAGCCAAGGGCTTAAGCAATGCCTGTAAATTCCTTGCTGTTACGCACAAGTGCTCACAGCAGAAAGCAAATCCTCTGCAAGCACTTTACTCGCTCAGTATCACAAGAGGAATCCGTCACTCGCTTTCAAGAAACCGAATGCAGGGAAAGGAGATTTGCTCTTGAGTGCTTTGGGAAGATTTATGTGAAAGGGAGGCACAAGGACTAAAAGCAGAGACTTTGAAAGAGTGGGCAAGTGCACCCATGCTGACAGCTGAAGAGTAGAGGTACTTGGAACTGTGAGGGAGGACACTCTGTTCAAGGGACAGCAGCTTGGTAAATTAAGATAACTGCATCAAAATGACATCTGGTKGCAAGCCCCATTTTTCATTCCAGCAGGAGCAATCCATAAAGCATCATTTATGGCTGATGCAGGGGACACAAAATGAGTAATATTATCCATGTGAATAAAGAGATGACCAAACACAGAACAATAACAATTAAATCAGAAGGAGCAGAACCATAGAGATCATGATGAAAGCCAGGGCATTACTGAGATTGCTTTAGGTTCGTGTAAGTTGCTTTTTTGTCTGTTCAGACAATAGGCTATTTGGGAACTCCGGGAGCCCGGGTCAGTATGGCACCAGGAAAACTGGACCCTGTTGAAAGGTTATGAAAATAGCAAATGAAAATAATACAATAAGTAGTCACAGAGAAGTGACACAAAATATTCCAATATAAACAATATTTATAAGGAAATTAGGCTGATGCCGTTCCAGCTCTGTCTTTRCAGGCTGTTCCAAAAATAGTCCAAACTGATGATCAAGCAGTAATCTACTAAATGCAGATGCTTTCCAAAGTGTAATGTTATATTAACTCATCTACACACAGTAATACTTTATGTCCAATTACTTTGGATGCATAAGTTCATGTAATATCTAGCATTACAATGATGTACTTAGAAAAAACTTTTTCAAAACAAGTTACAAGTGACCACATATGCAGGGAAATTAAGGCACTTAACTCTTCTTRAAGCCAATGGGAACTTGGCAGAAGCCAAATTGTATTGGGGATCTAACCCTGAAGACCTGTTCTGCAAATACTTCTAGATACAAGTAAATCTATGCCGGTGTATAGTTTTGTTCATCTTCACACATATGTGTTTTCAAGGCAGGGCTAATTCTGTGTTGTTTCTAAGACCAAAATTGCTTACCTAATATCAGTGGAGACTTCATCTCACCTACCAGCTGTGAAATTTATATTTTACTACTGAATTCGATGAGAACCTTATTTTTAATTGGAATTAATACTGTCTGTCTTCATGTTCTTGCTTTTCTCTGAGCCCAGCAGTTAAACATGTAGTGTCTAATTCACTCCCCCTGCTTTAGGTATGTGAAAGTTTGGTATCAGGGCTATCCTGGTTTTTTAAGCTCCCTCTACTGTCAGCAGAGAAGAGAAGCACCTTTTGAGGGCTGTTCAGTACATTCTGAAAGAGGTGATGGTGAGAGGGGATTCAGCCCCTCTGCTCTGCTCTGCTCTGGTGAGACCCAGCCTGAAGCGCTGCCYTCAGWGGGGCYCCCAAMSCAGGAAGGACACRGAGCTGCTGGAGAGAGCACAGAGCAGGGCCACARARATGATCAGAGGGCTGCAGCAYCTCTCCTTTGAAGACAGGCTGAGAGTTTGGCTTGTTCAGCCAGAGAAGAGAAGGCTCCAAGGAGACCTTATTAGCACCTTCCAATCCCTAGAGATGTCGTACCAAAAAGCACGAAGTGACTGGACAAGRGGGAATGCCTTCAAACWGAAAGAAGGTAGGTTTAGAGTAAATACTCAGAAGAAAACCTTTGCTGCAAAGGTGGTGGAACTGGAACAGATTGCYCACAGAAGCTGTGGGTGCCCCATCCCTGGAAGTGTTCGAGGCCAGGTTGGGTGGGGCTTTGAACAACCTGGTCTAGTGTGAGGTGTGATTGTCCATGGCACAGGAGTTGAGATGACCTCTAAAGTGCCTGCCATCCCAAACCATTCTATGACAGTCCATCTGCCAATGCTGCACTGGAATCAGTCACCCCTGGCAGTGGGGCAGAAACACAACAGCGCTGTCACACACCTCTGACCAGGCTTTTGGCAARACACCACGTAAGATTCACATAGCACTTTTAACTCTTGCTAAATGTTTGTGATATTTAAAATCTCAGTGACATTTGCACTGACAATTACCCATCACTCTTTCTCAGTGACTTCAATAATCCATCATGTGTATACAAAAAGAATTCTGGATTTTATGAAAATTATTTTGCTCCAATAATCTTTTGATTGGGAAAATTATTAATAAAACATTTTATTTTCAAGYATTATACTAAATTCTTGCTTTTCTATCTGTTTATTAATAAAACCAAGATTTTTTTTTWWAAAATAGCAAATTATATTTTTCAGGTGAGTGAATAGGCATTGTGTTATTCCTACAAGAAACTGAATGCTGAAATAACCTGTTTTGTTCACATGGATTTATTTCTTATTACATTTGTTAAAGACAGCAATTCAGAAATAAAACTTCCTTCTAGGGATGAATGCAGATAATATGGTCTTACAAAAGATTTTATGTCAAATTTTGGAAGAAGAGAGATCTTTATCAGTATTAATCTATCTATTTTAAGTTAATGAAAGGGAAAATCATTCTTTTAAGGTCTTATTCTTGGAACTGCTTTTTGTTCTATTTTTAAAACACTGCTYTTTATAGATCATTATCCTAAAATTATCTTCTGAAAGTCCTGTTCTCAACATGACACTAAGATGTAAGAGGAATTGTTTAGGAGGAAGAGCTCTAACTTACAAATTATTAATGGCATATGCATGGTATTAGAAGGTGCATATCCCTCTTTTCTGTGCATTTCATTCCATGGAGAGCAAGAAATAATGAATGGCACCTTATAACCTATTTTGGCAGTAGTGGAGCCACACCTAAGCAGTGTCCAACTCTGAGCATATGAGTTTCTTTCTTCACCTTGCACCCTTGACCTCGGCCCTTCTCTATCTGCTGCCCATACTTGTATTCAAAACTCATCTAGGTATTGAATTTTTTTTTTTTTTTTTTAACTCCAGGCATTTCCACACTTTTGGATATGACCTATCCCTTCTCCTGGGATCAGAAAGGGCCTGGGGGTTGAACCAAGAAGGGGCTGGCAGGAATACTCCTCCCTAGAAATCATGGAGGCACCACAGGGCAAAGCAGGCAGAGCTCAAACCTTGTGCCCACTGCAGGAACATTTTTAAGCAGTCTGCCCCCAAAGCAAAAACAAGACTAAGGATTTTAGAAACAGGATCGTGTAAGAGAGAACTGGCAGCAAGCCTGCACAAAAGGATGTCAGGGAGAGGCCTCCACATGTCCATTTGCAGGGCTTTCCCAGCCAGGAATACAGCAGAATTCCTGGCACACAGACATGAGAGTGGAGTGGCTCTTTCTGCCATCAAAGCAGTAAACTTCTATAGGGTTGTTCAAATCCATCCCATGGCTACTGTCCAGTCACACAGACATCCACCTTCAATGGAACACCAGTGAGAGTTTAGCACAGCTTTTCACAGTTCCCTGAGCCCAGCACAGTGCAGTGCAACATTGGCCTCCTTCTGCCCCTAACAGCCCCTTTGGGACACTTCAGAAAAATAATTAACCCCTCTTGCCTTACAACACACTAGAACCAGATCAAAACAAAGCAGCATCTCTCTCCTTTGAAATGCAACAGGACTAATTGTCTTTTTTTTTTTTTTCCTCCGGTAAATCAGAGCTTCCCATTTATGGCTGATTATTATTTGGATGTACCTAATAATTAAAAATGGGTTTTTTACTTACAACAATGCCTGGGTAGTAGCCTCCCACAGTAACATTTTCTGTTCGTGTGGTAGCTGCCAGACCTATGGTCAGTATGAAGACAGACACGACCAGCAGTGCGACTGTGAACCAAAGTGAAGTCCTCTTCCTTTTTGCAAACTGTCCTGTAGGGAGAGGGGGGGAAGGAAAAAAGAAAAAAAAAAAAAAAAAAAAAAGAGCTAAAGAGCTTTTCATTGCAATCATGGCAGAACAAATACACAATAATGGAAGATTTTTTTTTTTCTTAATCTCTTCTGTTGTTAACTCGCTGTTGTTCTCCCACTAAGGAAAATTGCTGGTGGACAACAAAAGGAATTAAAAAGCACAGAGATAGCTAGAGGATAGCTTAATGTACACGCACTGGGTACAGGCATGGGATGAGTTTTTATTAAACTGAACTGGAAGTCAGTGTCAATGATAATTATGCCTTGTCTTCAGTAACATTGACAATTAAGCAGTGTTCACGTTGGTAAGTCGGATCCTGTAGGCCTTAAATTCTTACCTGTGTGAATTGTTGATTTGACTCTGCCTGGCCTGAACATAAAAATGAATATTTTAAACAAGATTAGCAGACACTCTGCATGCTATCGTGAAAATGAATGTGCTTTTCATATTTACTGGGGTAAGCAATCTGTATTCCTGCAGCAAAGCTGTAGTAGAGTTTATCAGGGGATGATAGATGAGACTGCTCAGTGAAATACATCCAGTGTCACCAGGATTGGGATCCAGACACCCAAAGTGAAAACCAGCACACTCACCTCCAGCTTGCAGCCTGCTCCAAGCACTGAACCTTGYGATTGTAGGGCTGGATTTGAGCTGCAACCACAGATTACTCACCCCAGAGTCCCAGCCCAGAGCACAGACTGAAYGTAGGACTGATTTTAAAAAGCCTTCAATATGTGATCTTAACAACAAAAAAACCCCAAGTGAATCAAACTGTGGGCCCCATTTTTGGTGTTCTGGCTTTGAAAGGCAAGGCAGGAGTGTGCAGGATCACCCTGGAGCACTGGGCCATGCGATGCCATGGTACCACACACTGCACCTGGGCAGGATGGAGCTCCTGAGAGAGCGCAACTGGGCACAGCAGGGCCAGTGTGTCCCCCTCTGGGGCCTGAAAAAGCTGCCTGACTGCCCAGCCTCGGGACAAGGCAGGGACTGTGATGCCCCACTGAAGGATGGAGACAGCAGCCCTCTGCAGGGAGGAGGAGGTGAGAGGGGAGGCAGGTTTGCATGGGTCAGGCTCTGGRGGCATGGCTGGAAGAAAAAGCAGGGAAAATGCAGAAAAGTCAAAAAGCAAGCAGAAACCATTTGCAATGAGTCACTTGAGTTTTGTAGCCATTTTAAAGTCATATCACTCAGTTAAATGTTGATAGTTCAAAAGCCAGACTAGATATTTGCAAACAGAGCCAAATAATTTCAATCAGAAAAAAWATGCTTTCATAATAAAAAGCTGTATGTTTGCTGACATTTCTCCAGTAGAACAACCAGTCAAAATTATTCCAGCCTTTTAGTATGAAATAAAAGCAACTTTTCCAGAGACAAATTCCATCTATTGAGCTTACACAAGTCTCTTTCACCTGCATGTACAAAGTCTTCCTGCTAAAGATCAAGAAACAATTCCTAAGATTCTCCAAACACCTCTTCTCCAGCCTGTGTCCCTGCTGTCTGCCTCTGGCAATTCCCTGTTAATCCATGGAGGGTCACTGGGCCCATGGAAATAGAGAGGTCCTTTGCTAGCAATCAGTGTGTGGGGTTAAAGAGCTCTTTCATGAAGTCAGTTCATGTGGCCAAGAGGGAAAATCAGATTTCAGATGTGCAGCTCCACAGATCAGCTGTCCTTCCCACAAACTAAAAGGATTTGTTCAATACACCTGCCAGATTGTAAATAAAATCTGATATCCTGGCCATGCTTTATCATCTTTGAAAAGTCACAGAGATTAGGGAATCCCCAATAACTGAAGAAAGGCAACGGCTCCACCTTTTTCTTAAAAAAGGCCAGAATGATGATTCAGGGAATTACAAACCAACCAACCTCACTTTGGTTCCTGAGATGCTGGGACCAAAAACGTGGAGTAAATCCTCTTGTAAGACATTTCTGGGCACAAAAGGAAAAGGCAGTTGGCAACAGCATGGRTTTACCAGAGCCAAGTCATGTCAAAAAGACTGCACTTGAGGAGCAGTGGATGTCTTTTACCTGAATTCTAGAAAGGTTTTTAACAGGAAAAGTCAAGTCCTGAGCAGAGGAACAAACAATGCCTTGCAAAGACAYAGGTAAGGGACTGCCAGGCTGCAAAGTAGCTCTGCTGGAAAGGACTGGTGGATGATGAGCTGAACATGAACCAGCAGGGTGCCCCAATGACAGAATCCCGGGCTGCACTCACAGGAGCGTCATCAGTAGATCAGAGGAGCCACTAAACCAATCTACCGAGCACTTTTTAGACCACACAATATTACACTCATTTGGGGGCCCTCAGTGTGGGGAAATACACAAAAATTAGCTGCACTCAATTCAACAGAGGACTGAAAAGAAGGTCAGGGGCTGGGTACTCGCTGTATGAGAAGAGGCTGAGGGAACAGACAGGGCTTGCTCAGCCTGGAGATGAGATGGCTTTTGGCAGGGCCAGTTGCAGTCTTCCAATTCCTTTGAGTTGTTGTCAGGAGAACAGACTCTGGCTTTTCATAATGGTGCACAGCAGGAGGAGAAAAGACAGCAGACAAACTGAAATACAAAGAAGTGTTTCAGACTGGGTACGGGGAGAAAAAAATCAACATTAGGACAGTCAAATATTGGAACAGGTTGCCCAAAGAAGTTGTGCTGTCTCCAGCTTYGGAGGTTTTCAAGATTCAAGCAGAAAAAGCACTGGGCAAGCCTGCCTGACCTCACAGCTAACTCAGCTTTGAGCAGGAGGTTGGAATATCAACTTTCTGAGGTACCTTCCACCTGAATTCTATGGTTTTATGATAGTCAAGACAACTAGGCTAAAAGTTGGCTGGGTGTGTGTGCTCACATCCACTGACACGACACTGCAGCTGCAATGTAGACATAGTCTAAAGGGACATAGGAACACCAACCTTCCCAAAGCTAGTGGGGCAGATGCTCCTTAGCCAAGCCTTTTTAAAACCACTGAACGCTTTTATGAAATGTGCCTGAAGAGCCAAGCCTCCACATTTCTCTTACAGTAGCATCCATAGTAGCAAAGGTTAATCAGATTGCATGGAGATAAACTATGTGTCCAACCCACCCTTCTGAGCACTGGGTATGCATAATGGAAGATTTGAGCTTGATTGACCAGTCTGAGTTTGCTGGAAAATGCCTTAGGAAGAGCATGCTCTTCTTTGTAATTGGAGTAAATCTGATGTGGATTTAGTGAGACCGAACGGCAAAGGATGTCATTATTTGTAGGGGCGATTCTTTTTCTGAACTATATTTTGACTGAAATTTACAAGTGCCAAAAGGCATTTATGTATACAATAACCATCAACCCTCACATTCATGGATTTTTACCACCTGCATCTCAAAAGAGTCAAATGTCCCATCATGTTTCCCCTTTTCCATAGTTCAGCTTGGAAACTCTGGTAAGTACATGTCCTTAGCTATAAACTTAGGATGACTTACATGCAGGAGCACAGAAAGGCCCGTCTGGAGCAGAGGCTGGCACATGCAAGGACTCATTCTCAAAGACTTCCACATGCCCAGAGAAGATGGGTAGAATCAGGTCTGAATTGGTTATTATCACGCTGTTTGGTTTTTCTTAGTCACAACAATAAAAATCTTTGCTCTATCAATATATGTGCAATTATGTGCATGCAAGCCACCATCCTGGGCGGCTTATGTAACATTTGCAAAGCAGCACAGTGTCTTCAGATAAAAAGAGCCACAGCTGCAAAGGGTTCCTGCTACTGCCATTTCAGTCATGTTGGCTCCCAAGATTTCTCAAGGCTTTATTTACTGCTGTTTGTAGCAGTTGCCATGCAGTTTTTTTGGGTCTGTGTTCAATGTTCCTGCCAGCCAAAGCCCAATGCCAGACTGTTCCCTTGGAAGCTCTGTCTCCATCCCCCTGTGCCTGGCCCAGCCTTCTCCCCTGGCATTCTGTGGCAAGGCTTGGACCGAAGGCTGGCTGTATACAAGAACAGCACTTAAATTAAGAGCAGAGGAAATGCTACTGTCAATATTTGTAGCCTGAATTTTCATCAAACACCGACATGTTCCTGGAGTGCAGGAAACAGTTAATGGAGGCTATTCACTTTCCAATCTTTAAGTACTGAAGTAACTCTCAGAATAATGTTGACATTTATTACCTTTAACTTCTTTAACAATGATTCGATGTGAATATTATTGAAYTCCTAGTCTGGGCCTTAATGCAATTCAGTTATAACTTAAAATGCTTCTGTTTAGCATACCRAAAACCAAGCTTGTAGGAAGAAGCCTTGTCATATCCTTATTWGCATCAGCTTGAGGCTAGGGTCAATAGAGGGTGTGAATATGTTRTTAACTTCTGTTGGCAATATTCTTCAGCAGTTTTGGCCAGTGAAGTATTGACTGAGTCTTGGGCACTGAGGTTTTTGCAGTATTAACTGCAGCAATAGGCACTACAGATAAATTAAAGAGGTAACAAAATTTCCACATGACTGGCTTGTGCTCTGCCTGGCGCAGCCCTAAATTGTGCACAAAAAGGAACAGTCACAGAAACATTCCCTGCTTTGCTCACTAAATGTCTGTCAGGYGACATATCTGCTTGAGGTATTCAGCCCTGCTTCTGCAATGGAAGGAGAGAAAATGCCACCAGGACTGGGAGGAGTGACACCAGACTGTTGCCTCCTTGGGACAGGGAGTAGAGAAACAGAGATCACCCTCCAGAGAGCAAAAAAAGAAAAAGTGCCCGCTGAAGACCGCAATCTGCTGCATTCAGAAAAAACTTCTGTCCATCAGCTGCAGAAAACAAAATTATATTTTCAATGCTCTGTTTGCAATGAGTGGGGTTRAATTTGAAGGAAGACTATGGAAAATTAATGGCTTTGTGGGGAGGGTATACATGAGATTGAAAAGTGGTGGATCTAATGAYAAACAGTAGGGTCTGGATATGAAAAAATGAAAAGAGTGAATTTAAAAGGAGAAAGAACTAATTAATGATGAACAACTCCATGCTACAGACTGTGTCCAGGGGCTAAGGGAAAGAAAGAATGAAACAGCAACTCTACACCTTGGAAAACTTGCAKAAAATCTGTGACTGAACTAAAAACGTCTACATTTAGACCAAGGAAACGACACTTTGCCAGCTTTACTACTTCTTTTAAAATCTAACTTCAGACATGATAAAGTCTGTTAAAAGTGTGGCATGACTTTTGGCAAGGAAAAAAGTCACTGTGGGATGTAGCAGTTACCTGAGATTGCAATCATATTTGCTGAACATTAGCACTACATAAATCTATACCTTCATCTTTGATCTAGTTGGGATGATCTAAATGGAAAAATTTATTTCAAATAATGTATATTAGAATCTTACTATGAGAAAAAGAAGCAAACTTTTGTAACAGGAAAAAAGTGCATTTTTATTATGCAATGAATACTGCCAAAAATTTTGACATGTTTCAGAGAGTGGCATTTGGCACATGGAACAAGATAATTTAAGTGGAAATTCACCACAGACAGACTTGAGTATCACAGGTATCCTCCGTGTTGTTGCTATTGAGAAAATTTTTAGGAGAGTTTTGGAGTTAAATGATAGATTTTTAATTACTGCAATGTTCACTTCAGTGCCATCTCTCTCTCAGCCACAGTTTTGTGTATTTTAAAAACTCTTTCATACCAGTGAAATTGAATTAATCCTACATTGCCTCCCAAAATTAAATGTGACGGATTGAGATGCTTTAAAAAGATACTCACACCTGCTGTTGGTGATTACTTTCCCTCTTCTGATTAAATGCTTGACTTGTCCAGAGTGCTGAACTAATTAAACCAGATGCAACAACATTCATTTCAAGCCACAAGACAGCAGCTTTTATAAGGCCCGTCTCTTACCTTTATTATTAATTTGTTGAATAGGATTCCATGACTGCGCTATATATTCAAGACCACGGGAAACAGTTCACAATTCTGCTACAAAACATCCTTCCTGAACAAAATGAAAAATCAATCCCACCAACCCTGACATAGCATGTAGTATGGCCATAGTAAGTGATACCATGCAGTATCACTATGACCTCATTGTTCTGGCAGCAATTGTTTCACCAGTAAATTATTTAATGAACAGCTAATCACTAGTTTAAAGCGAGCATACAGATTCTCCTTTTTCCAATGACTACCTGAAAACGTTTTTAAGTTACAGCACATCTTCCACACCAACATAATTTTTTTCTTCCAAGTTAAAGACAAAAATTAAGGTCTGATACATTTTTTTATCCAGCTATTAAGATCCCTGAGTGCATAGCAAAATCTCCGCTTATCCTTTCAAACACTACACAGAGTAATTCCTAGCTGTCAGTCCTGTATTTTCTAAAGTTTAACAAATTCCACTGGAATAATGAAATACTTGACCTTTCTTTCGCCTATGTTTGCATTTCAGGATGCACGCTGTAAACACGAGCAGCTCACCATTCGATCAGGAGAAACAGGAGGAAGGAAACCAACCCAACACCTGTCCCCAGCCCGCTCCGCACCTGYGCAGCCACCGGCCGTGGCCATCGAGCACAGAACCATGTCTCCTACATTAATTTCCTATCGGCGTGCAGGATAAAAAAAAAAAGAAAGGAAAGCTATTCCTCCGAATGTTAAACCTCCAGCACAGGGATCCATCAAGCGTTGCTGAAGGCTCTGAAGAAGAACCGGTATTTTTAAACACTCGGGCGAGCCGGAGGATGAGCGGTAGCGCGCACAGCGCCGGCAATCTCGGGCTGAGCGCCCCCGCACCGCCACTCTGCGGGGACAGCCGGGRCACAGCCGGGACACAGCCCGGGCACAGCCCCCGCCCGTGCTCTCCCGTCCCGCTGGCCGAAGGGCCGAGGCAGCGGCGCCCACCCCGGGGCAGCCCGGCTGTCCAGCCCCGTCCAGCCCCGTCCAGCCCCGTCCAGCCCCGTCCAGCCCCGTCCAGCCCCGTCCGGCCGCTCTCCCCGCCGCATCCCCGGGGCTCACGCAGCCGGCGGGGCAGGTACCGGGCTCACCTATGGGGTCCAGCATGGCCAGCGGGCCCGACACGGCGGGAGGGGGCGGCGGGACCATCATCTCCCGGGGCTCTGGCCCCGCTCCGCTCCGCGCTGAGCCGGCGCTGCCCGCGGGTGCGGCGGGTCCGCCCTGGGGGCGCGGCGGGGCCGGGGCGGGGCGAGCGGCGCTGTCCCCGAGGGGGGACACTGGTGCCCAGCCCGACCTGACCCCGCTCCTGCCGCCCTCGTGGGGAGCACGGACCAGGTCTTTACTCATGCAGCCATCAGCTGCTTTATTTGTTACGTGTCCTACCCGTGCCCCAGCCCTGGCCTCACTCCTGGGTTTCTTCTTGGCCAGTTTGACACCTGGTGGAGAGCAGAATTGTCAAACTTTTCTTTCAGCTTTCTTCTTCCCTTTAAAAAATTGGATCTGAAAATAAAAAAGAAAATAACACAGCAACCAAAAATACTAATTAAATYACAACAGCAGATATCCCCRAGACATAAATTAAGGCAGGTGTRGGCTAAGACAGGAAATGTCRAAAGTCAAGAGGTACTGCAGGGCTTCTCTTTTTCTTACATGTATCCATCTCTCAACCTCACTGCCTCGGTTTTTATTCCCTCTGCAGATTCTACTCTTGTTCTGCTGCTTCCCAGGAACAGCCAGCTGTTGCTTCTGGTGCTAGTGACTGCAGGGTTGTGTGACTTCTGTCTGAAAGAACAACTGAGAAGGAACAGACAAAGCCAGTGTGCTGCTTTGATGTCCGCTGTTCCTTTTGCCTGACTTCCCTATAGCAGAGAATGTAATAAATTTTTCTTGTGGAAAATGTTTTTGATAGGCTGCCAAGTGYTTTGCTTATGTTGTGTTCTCCCACTTGCAACAAGCACAACTCTACTTAACATCCTTGTTTTCTTCAGCTCCAGCCTCTAAATGTATGCATGCATAAGTATTTAAGATCTTCATGTTTTGGCTGATTTCCACAGGAAATGGTTACATGGAAAGAGGCAATTTTCTCCCATGCTATCCCTGTAGCCTATGAAGATAAGAAAGCCAAGGGCTAACGCCAAACGAAAAATCGACTTTTTCTCTTTGCATCCCCTTACCTGAAGATGTTGAAAAAGGGAGCAAAAAGTAGGATAGAGGTAGTATTTGTACTATTAATGACTAGTTTTTAATAGAAATTAATGAAGTAATAGATTGAGAAAACACAGATGGTGATGGTACAAATAGGAAATRTATTTGAAAGTGGTAGTGGATAAGAGTGATACAAATGCTCCAAAATCTGATAAAGACCCTTAGGTTCAGGGATGGCTATGGATAGAGGTTTTCATCAAYAGTAAATAACAGCAAGCCTGGGGACKACTTCAATTCCCTAGACAGCTGCARGACAAAGACCTTAGGYAGCATGTATTATCRGGTGTGATGGGCAATAAACTCTTTMTTTACCAGCAGCCATCTGATCAGACTCAACAGCTTAAAGGGATGCAGATCTATAATTCTTTTCAGTTAAATATAAGGATATTATAAATCTTTTAAAAAATAATTTGATTACAGAAAATAACCTTGGTGAGTGAGTAACATTTTTTACAGCAAATTTCATGAAAACCAAGAATAGATCTGGTCCTACAGTCCCTGATATCAGAGGGCAAACATTAAGAAACTATGAAAAATGATGAGCAAGGCTGCACAGACCTGAAAAMGCAAGCATTTAAGCATGGAAGAATCATGGACTTACTTTAAATCCAAAATGGAAAGTCCTGTATAGCACTTTCATCCATAAAAGAGGTTGGAATAGGTCAAGAACAATTGTAGAGCAAGTGGATAAGTAACTACCTGAAAGTGAATGAACTTACAGGAAACAGGATATAGTTTGCAAGATTAGAAACTGCAGGATCAGAGAGAAAGAATGGATAAAAATCTAGCTGAACCTGATGTTACAAAGCAAAGGATAACAGATAACAAAGAATTSTTCACTATATAAATAAAAGTGATTCAAAGAAGCAAGATACATGGTGGCTAAATGCCAGGTATGAGGTGAAGGCTGCTCCAAATATTRAATAAATACATASCCTCAGTTTTCACTGAAAAGAAAAWAATTAAGGTGAGGGTATTTGCAGAGAGTTTTAAGTGAGCAAGATAATGTGAAGGATGACATGAGCAGATATGAACTAGAAGCATAAGTTTGGCTGTTTCTTGTGACAGGCCCTGGAAAACTGCACCCCAAAAGTAGAAAAAATTGGTATCTATCTTGTCAGATCCTGAGGAACAGTTTTGATAAACCAACAAAGTTGGGGGTGAAAAGCTGTTATTGGAGACTATTGGAGACTAGGAAACCTGTCTTCTAAAAAAGCAGAGGGAGTGAGAGGAACAGCAACTCCATGCCCTGTTAATTTGACTGAGAAAGTTCTTAGAGGTAAGTGAAAAATGGGTTCAGCTACATTATGGTTCATCAAAGATAGATCATRTCAGACTCCCAAGATCTTTGATAAGGGAAGTGATCCCTGAAGCAAAAGCATTGTAGTGAAGCAAATCTATCTGGATGTCTATACTTTAATAGAGTCCTTCAGAGAAAAAGTCTTAACATGGAGTGGACAGTTGCAAGTATGGGTCAACATCAGTTATGGGAATTACAAACAGGAAGCCAGGATACTGGCAGGCCAGCTGAAGTGCACCCCAGGGACCAGTCTGGAGGCAAGATCACTGATTACTGATCACTGATGCTGCTGGGTGTAGGGAGTGTATGTGTGGTTATGGAGCATGTGACCATCACAAAGCTGGCAGGCACAATTCTGTTACTGATATCACAGTTGCTGATACTGAGGGCAGTGGGAGCAGGAGCTCACTAGCATGTTAGATTGTGTTGAAATGGAGCTTACACACTTAAAAACAAATAATGAAAGCTTTTATTGTAATGTTGAAGTCCAATGCACTTAACTTTTTACCACAATCCTCAGATTACTATTGTATTCCTCAGAAGGTTTGGGACCTGTCTCCTCCTCTCATTCTCTGAACATCCAGCAGAAAGGTAAGCCAGTCATTGCTGAAGCTAAACTCAGGATGCTCAATAGTCCGGCTTGCCCAGTCACAGAGGGTCATGAAAACGAGGCAAGTAAATTYCCTTGGTCCATAATTTATAAATAGTATTTATTGGCATGGTCACTGGTACAATGCCTTGAGAAGTACATTGCCTTAGTTCAGCTGGGMAGCATAAGAGAATCACACAGGAGGTGAAAGGAACAACAGAGGTAGCCTTGAGGTTGAGATAAATGGCCACTGAATATTTGACTAAAATATGGATATTAAAGGACAATTTCTGGTCAATCAAAAATTCTGCTTCCTGGTGCCAGTCAGTATCCAGTGTGTGTCTTATTAGCACAAGATAAAGAACCTGGCTTCTTTAAAAGGGACGTGAAAAAGTATAGCTATTTACAGCATTGTTCAGAGGCACTGGAAATCAGTGAATGACACTTTCATTCATGGTGTATGTCTGTCAAAAGTAGGAATAAATTCTTTAATTGCCTTCAGTTGACTTCACCTACTAATTTGTGCAGTCAGTTTTTGAACACTATAAACTTTCAGCATTCACAACATGTTGTGACAAGGGGCTCCATGTGCGCTGTGTGAAGATGAGGAATACCCCAATGGGAGTAAGAAGCAAAGTGAAAAGAGCAAGATAAAAGTCAAGTTAAATGTCAGGTATATTTAAAATCATAGGAGAAAGTACCTGGAGAAAGGTGCCTCATCCTTACAAAAACATCCCAACAAAATAAGCAAACTACTGCAATGTGATACCAAAAGCCATTGTGTTATTTATTTGTTAATAAARCTAAACAATGAAAAGTTGTGTGGATAATGCAYTGGAGACCRTTCTTGTGCTGTAACTTATAACCAWATCAAGACAACAAATCTCTGAAAACTGAAGTAAAACAAAGGGTTTCAGAGAAATACCTGGTCTTGAAATACTGTTACACTGATAGAGCCTTACTTTATAGAAGGTGCAGATGTGCCTCTTCAATTAATAATCAATAAAGGTATGTTTGAAAAGTACCAATAATAACACATCAGAAGCATGACAGAAGAAAAAACCAAAAAATATTACTTGGTATTGTGACATTAATTTGTATGCAGGTAAAAATGTTCATACAGAGGTATTTATACCAGTCCAAACAGGAACAAATCATTAATTTTTGGATTGCATGAGGAAACTCCTCTAGAAAATGCCTCTTAAATTTCAGAACTATGCCATCACCAAAAGAATAAAACAATGTGGAAAGCAGATATAGTAATCAAATTTTGTAACAGGCATAATTTCAATTACACTTCTAAATAGTTAACATAAAGTTTGATTAATTATTTTTCATATCTTGAAGCATCTTAAAAAATTCCTTTAAAATCATACAACCCTTCAAATTACTAGGTTTCTTAAAGCCCAGAAGTAAGTGAGATGCCTTGTACATTTCCTCATTTTAGTTGGTGCCTGATTTGGTCAGGTGCSCTTCATTGTATCTGCTGTAGTGACACAAACTCAAGGACAATGTCTGGTACAGTSTCAATGAGGGAAGAGATCCTTCCACCTCTCTTGTCCCATCCAGGCAAGGTTGTTTCCTCTGTATATTCTGAGCAGCTTTGCTTGGTTGAGTTTTAAAGTCTCACTTACGAAGTTCTCCTTTCCCTTGACAGGCAGTTTTACAAGTTTAATGGAAGATGAGGAGAGTCMAGAGCCAAGTTCCACCCTGACAACCCCTCAAGGGTCGTAATGTACCRCAACGTTTGTCAAACTGATCTCCTAATTGTTTTACTGATGGACTCCTTTAACTTCAAGAACTCACCGTACTCTTCATAAACTCTGGACCATGAAATATGGAATTAGAGCCATATTCTGACATGCACTGCAATTTCCACTGAATCAAAAATGCCTTGGTAAGGAGAACAGYGAAGTCTGTAGAATGTGGAAGTGTGGCTCAGCTGGGAAGATGAGAGAAGAGGCAGAGGGTGAGCAGAGACAGGTGGGTCAACCTTGGAAGATTGTTCTAGAAGAAAATATACCAGCCAAGGAGAGGTATCCCAGTAATGTCTAGTGACTCTTTTTCCCCCCTCTCAAAGGCTCCCTAGATGCCTATTTCGAGGGGAATAAGATGGCAAGCTCTTACTTGTAGTCCAGTGTTTCAGCATTTTCCCTGCACTCACATCCATTGAAAGGATCACAACTGCAGCATTTCTCCCGCACATGAGAGAAGCAGCTTGCTAATCCTTAAAATCTTGTGTTCAGSATTTAATAAAGATGTGAAAGTGTTAACAGAAGGAAGACAGAAAATCTGACTTGGAGGCTGGGTCCTCCTGCAGGACATTGTGTGATGCTGGGGAGGTGAGGATTTCTGGCAACCTGTCARAAAAAGGCAGTGAATGGCATGAATCACTGGAATTTAGCTGGAGATAGTACAGGATATTTAAACAGCAAGTGGGTTCTGAGTGCCAGGGTCAAGGTCATTCATCTGGAGCAGTGACTTACAGCAGCCACTGCTCTGGCTCAGCTGCACCTCCAGTCCTGCAAGGTTCATCTTCACACCACCCCACTTGTGGCTGCACCCATGCTGGCTCAAAACCAGCTAATTTTATTTTCAAAAGCAAGGATGATCCTCCATTTCCTGTTGATACCTCTGTGGRTAAGAAATTCTTCCATTAAAAGTTAAAATGTCAGCACTCTGTCTTCCCAATGCCTAGCTTGGTTGATTATKGCAGCACAAAGGAAGGGCTACAGCCTAGTTTATTTCTTCTGCTCCATTTGAAAGTACCAGAATTAATGGTGCATATGGTGACATGGGCTGCTTGTGGAGATAAAGAGGAGATGTAGGGTTGAAATTAAAAAGGTGACAGGTTTTAAAATGCCTTCTCTACCCTCARGGCCAAGACRCTTTCAGCAGCARTTTAGAGCCTTACATGYACTTTGTTTTGTAAAATGCTATGTTGTCAGTAAAGAAAAAAAGAGTTAAAAGCAGTGGTGGACCATGACTTGCTGCCAAGGAKGTTTAACTGCCCGGGAGATGGACTATGGCTTGCTGCCATGGATGTTTAGACATCCAAGAAGACAAAAAAAGATGCAGAGCCACTGCAGCCTGGAGTGTTTCACAAAGGAAAAAGTGCATAGCAGAAAACTTTATGTGGAAATTTTTAATAGTGTTTTCCTTCCATGTCCCCTTCTTCTTTTTACAGCTCTGAGGTGCTCATACTCAGAGTGGTTAAGGGGACCTGTTCATGTTASACATCTTTCTCTATTTCCTTTCAACCTCATTGTCCAAAGTATTCTGTGAAATTATCCCATTTTGATGCTAAAAATAGCAATAAACTCAGCCTAGGAAGCACTTATCACTTCTAGGTTTCTTCTGCCCCTAATTTTTTTGTTTCCTTTGGCTGTCAGTCACAGACATTTCTCCCGACCTCAGAGCTGTCACTTAGGCAGCAGAGTCCTCGTGCATTGTGTGGTTAGACCACAAAAACAGTATTTTCAGCAGCACACCCAAGAAAGAAAGAGAAACCTCTCTCAGGTGAGAACATTAAAGCCATGAATAGGTGTTGAGGCTGGATTAAAATGACCATGAGTTAGACTGGTATTTGCAAGGCTTGCAACCCCAGTGATAAATTCCTTCTCCTGTCTCTGGAWCYCCACAGATGGAGCCCTKAARTCACCAGATGTATTTTGTGCAGAGRTAAAGAGGTGCTCCTGAAGGAGTAGGACAAAATMAAAGCTCTTCAGTCTTGCTTGGTCTCCATGGAGAGCTTCCTGCTAGCCTGGAAAAAAGCCCTGCACAGGGGAGTGGGACATGTCAGGCCAGCTCAAAATGTGACAAAATACCATGGCATAGGAGGGGTTGTGGACTCTCCAAGTTCAGYCACCGAAGAGAGGCCCCTTTCAATCAATTGTTCTGTTCCTCCCCAACAAATAAACTGCAGCATTTGGTGCTAAAACAAGAGACATTTTCTTTGCCTATGTACATACGAAAGCATATATATATATATATATATAAGGGGAATAGAATGAGAGCAGGAAATCAGTCTCCCTATCTTGCTTTTTCAGTGTCAGTGAAGAAAAAAAAAAAGGCACTGAAACACGTGTGGGGAAAAAGAAGAGTGAGAGGTGAAATTGTGTGGGCTGGATGAACTGAAACGCCTCTGAACACAAATGTGCAAATGGATCCCAGCATCATGCCTGATTACCTGGACTTCTAAAGGGAAAAATMGATTGTATTTGGAGATGAGGTGGCTGTTCATAGTAAGCAGATACTGTAATAAATGAAAATGAGACATTTCTTTTGCCTCACAGACTATGTTTGATGGTTTACATCTGATACTACATTAACTTTGTCTGCTCTTCCTTTGAACAAGTGTGGATTTAAGGTGATAAGTAACTGTTATGGGTTTGCCTCCAAGGTCCCTTACAGGTCCTTCCCAGCCTTTGATCAAGACATCATTTCCCAGGTTGACACCCTTAGCCACTGCATTACTTGGTTCCACTACAAAAGCAACTGCAACAGATGATTTCCAGATTTCTGGCCTTTTTTCCTGGGGATCTACAAGTCTGTGATTGTTTGTCTGCAAATTGGGATTTTGTGTATGTTGATAAGGAAAAWAAGGCAGCCAAACCCATATTTTTTTCATAAATCATCTTCAAACATATTTTCTTTCTTTTCTAGTGGATTTGTTATGCAAAGAATGCAAGGAACTATGAGAAAAAAATGCTGGCCATTTCCAACAAGAATACAACATTGAATATTTATTTATGCTGATATTCACACATCTTTCCCTTTCCAAGAACAACCTGGATATTATCCAGTTTTCATAAATAACTGTTATGCCATTTCAGCAGTATGTCTTTATTATTATATTCTGCTGTATCTTCCCCTCTACTATGAAACTCTGAATTGTTAAAACAGAATATCTTTTATCATACTGTTCTGTAACATCTTGATTTCTTATGTATATTTTTCAGGTCACATCTGAAAGTGTTATTTTAAAAATTATTTTTGTTATCAGTGAAACCATTGAAATAGGTACTGAAAAACCTTGATACAGCAACCTAGTAGGCATCTGCTCAACATCCTGCCCTACAATTCACCCCTTTGACTTCCATGGGCACCCCCAGCAATTCTACTGTTCTGTGAGGAAGGCAGATCCCTCAAACTCAGTGGCAAATTCTTCTGACTTCAAACTGGCCAATGGGTTTCAGAGGATTTCTAAAAGATATAAATGCTCTTTGAACACAGCTCAGTGCAGAACTTGGTCCTCTACTCCTGTAGGTTTTTATTTTCGCAATTTGTACAGAAATGGCTGTTTAAAGTGTAGTAATAAGGTTTTATTGTCATGACTGGGCAAATGCCTGAGCTACTGGTTATGGCAAAGGCCTGGAGGCATCCAGACAGGTTATCCAAAACATGAACCATGTGCCAGCAGGATCAAAGGATGTGGAATATACAGCAGGTGGTGGTAGAAACACTGCTAGAGKTACTTTTTTGCAAAGATACATAAGCTGTGCTACTGACAGTTGTCACTGCCCTACACAGAGGAATCTGCCTTACTACAGRGGTACCAGACTCTAGAAAAGAGAGTGAGAAACTAGCTGGTAAGTTTCTGACTCTTTGGCAATTATTTGTAACTGCTTYTCCATGAGCAGTATACCTCGGTGTAGGAACTGTGCCATCTGTCAGAAGATCAGTTCTAAAGGTGGGAATCTCTATTTCCATTYGCAGAAAGCCTTTGGTCCTGGCTGTGTGGCATGTTGTGATTTCAAGGGAAAGATAYTAGATTGCTTTGCTGCCTAAGTCACTGGCAGGGATGGAAAAAGGTGAGCAGACAGGTAGAAAAGCATTGTGGAGAGGGATTCAGTGAAAATTTCATCTTTGGAAAGGAAACATTTGCTGAGAGATCATGTTAATGGGAGAGCTTCACTTGTTCAGTGCCACATCCTCTGTGGCATTAGCAGTTTGAAAGTGTCAGGGGTTTATAGTGTGCGCACTGGGCCCAGAGGATGCTGTTGAGTGGGACAGGATACACATGAGGCTTTAAAAATGCTTCATGAATAAAATGTAACTTCACACAGCTAAAACTGTCACACTGCCATAACTYCCACACATGGGCATATCTATTTCTATTTAAATTAGTGTACAGGCATGCTCATATGTCCCAATGTCACTTTTTAGTGACTCGGGAACATTCATGTCCTAAATAAAATCTGCTTTTATTTCTCATTTCCTTTGCATCCAAATTCCTGCTAAATGTGATGGCATGCACGAGGGAAGTGGCATCAGCTCCAAGGACTCTCTACTTTGACAGTAACTAAGGATAATTCAAGATTTTCATTCTGGCCTTTTCTCTACACTAAAGCTTTTATACATGATGTCAGAATTTGGCACACTTCAGGTTAGCAAAATGAAATGAGGTAAGTCTAAAGCTTTGGAAACTGGARCTTTATACAGGTCAGAATAAAACRAGGGAGGTATTGGTGGTGTTCAGGGTTCAGAGTGAACATAGATTTCCTGAAGGCACTCAGAGATAACTAAGCTGGAACACCAACAGAAGTCACTCATAAACTGCGATGTTAAGGTGAAAATTACTTAATATTACTTAATATAGGAAAACCTCTCTGCAAGCAGCTGGCAATCATTTCCTCAAATCTTATACTTACCTTGTAGCAGCAGATGTCTGACAGTCACAGGACAATGGTTTGTGCTCACTATTAGCAGCAGGCACACCATTGATCCAGGTSCTCAGTAGCCCTTGGCTACTGTGGTGGGATACAGAAATACAAGAGCTTCTCTCCCCAGAATGCCTTTGGAACACATCTCTGGCACAAGCATCTCTGGGCAGAAACTYAGCCCCATTTTCATTCATTTGTAGTACAAGAGAGGAGAAATATTTGAGTGTGTACAGAGGAGGGTGACCAGGAATACTGAAGAGCCTTAAGTGCCAGGCTCAGGAGGAGCTGCTGAGGTCACTTGGTTTGCTTTCACTCCCTACAGCTGCCTGAAAGGAGCTTSTAGCCAGGTGGGGGTCAGTCTCTTCCCCCAGGTGACCACTGACAGGATGAGAGGACACAGCTCAAGCTGCATGAGGGGAAGTTTAGGTTAGATATTAGAAAAGTATTCTTCATAGAAAGAGTGGTTGAGCTTTGGAATGGACTGCCCAGGGTGATGGTTGATTCACTGTCCCTGCAGGTGTTTAAAAAAAAAAAAAAAGATTTGAGGCACCTAGAGCCATGGTTTAGCTGATAWGGTAATGTTAGGTCACAGGTTGGACTTGATGATCTCAAAGACTTTTTCCAACCTAGTTTATTCTGTGATTCTGTGATTCTGTGATTATGGGCTGTACATGCAGCACCCAACCTGTACTGGTTTCTCATTCAAGGATAAAAGAAGGATCAGAGTCTGCTTCAGCCTAAACCCAAGGAGAAACACAAATGGAAAGGAAGGAAATGGGAAATGAAAATCTTAACCTRGTGCTGCTTACTCAAGAGATTCAAATTTTGATTTTCTCCTCTGGATACATGGCTGAAGCAGTCACACTGCCTGCGAGTGTTTTCTGGGAGGTGTTTCATTAACAATTTTAGAACCCTGGCCAAAGGGGGACACCTGGACTTCAGCTCAGAGCACATCACACAAGTGKCTGGACACCCTCTGAGATGTTTAGGGTGTGTATGTGTGAGGGCAGGCACAGACATGAGGGACCAAGAGTCATGTGGGACAAGAGGCCAAGGCAAGACTTGGCAGGGAAGGAGAATGCCAGAGGAATGGTTTAGGAAGAGACAGGAGGGAGACAGGTAATAAATGCTCTGCTSTTTTAACTCCTCAAATAGCAACTGTGCTTTCAGCAAGACACAAATTGGCCCCAGCCTTACGTGACTTTATGAATAAAAGATAACTTTTTAATTAATTGCACAGTGAACAAGAGCAAAGTGAATGCTTTCTATGATGATGAGGATGTGTATTTGGTAGTGCTCTCCTRCTGCCTAAATAAATGAAAGGCAGAGTGTTGTGGTGCTCTGGCAGTGTTACTGGAATTGGATTATCTGCCCTCCTCCACTTGGCAATGCAGAACAGCCTCTCTTAATTGTCCCTTCTATCTGATTATTAACCACTGCTTCTGATCATGCTCCATCTCTTCCCTTATCTGCTTCTCATCTTCTGCATTGCTTCTCTATAATTGCAACTGACCCACCTCAAGGCCACGAATTATTTCCTATAGTCTGTGAGTGCAACAGATTATTTGGGGGATTTTGGTGGCTCCTCTCATCTTAGTGCTGCTCACCTCTTTCCTGAAGCTCTGACTTTGTTTCCATCCAGCACTGGCCAAGAGCAGAAGCAATTCCTACAGGCTCTGGTGATGGGATRAGGTTTCTGAACAAGCACCATCTGCATGTGGTGACAATCTTCAAAAAGCTGGGCAGGTCCAAGAGCTGCAAAATGGGAATCGTTGCCCTGCCTGTCTTCAACAKGGCCAATACAAAATGTACTGGTGGCTGCCAGCCCACTGATGTTAGGTGAAGCAATGATTTYGAATTGTGGTCCAAAGGCTCTGGCAAAAGTGTGAGCAGTGCATGCCAAAGGTTATGAAATGCACTCTTCAGAAATGCCTCAAGAATGCAGTCCTTGTCTTCTAAAAACCCTCACACCAACCCTCCACACAGCCASACAGGAACAGCCTCAAAGTCATTGAAGTAAATACATTTATTTTTCAAAATCCTAGGAGACAGATAGCTCTTCTTGCCAGGAAGATGATTAGGCCATAACTTGGAGTCTGGAGCAGACTAAAGGAATAAATTAAAGAGATAATAAAACCCTCTATTCATGTTACAGATCATGAAAGCATCTGCCATATAAGAAACTGATCTAGAAGTTGGGAAACAAGCAAGAAAGACCTTGACWGGAGCAAGACTTCTCTGGAGGAGCAGAAATACTCCAAATTCTTAAGTACTGCAAGTATCCTACCCAAATAGATAGAAAATACTCATAAAAGTAAAATTAATGTTGGTTATTAGATCACTAAATATCCTGTGGCAGCCAGCTCTGAGTTAAGTGCTGAGTGCAGCRGTGTCAGAAATTTCAGACAGAGAAACTGAATACCAAGTCTGCCTTGCTGCTATCAATTACCTTGTTATCATTTATAAATACTGCTGGGTTRCTTAGGTTGCCAGTTAGGAGCTCCTAGACTGTCTGGGGTGATATCTCATTGTTCTAGAAAGCCTTAGTTTCATACATTATATGTTCTGAAAGGCGCCACTGAAGAAAGAAAGAGGCTCTAAGGCCACAGAGTGATAATCAGCTGTACAGAAAAAAAGAGTTTTGATCCTGTATCAGAAGGACCCTGAGATCTTCTGCCCTTTTTCCTGGGTGAAAACAGAGATATCTACCTCCCAGACTGTGGGTCACCAAGAAGGTGAGCTCAAATGAAGAAATGCTCAGATCTTTTGGACCCCAGTGCCAGAGTCACATTTACCTGAGCAAACAAACCCATGCCTTTGGAGGAGGCCTGACCCAGGATATCCCCCTGAAAGCCACCTGTACCTGGCAGAAATGCCCCTCTGCTGGAGGACTGTGGGGAGCATTGGCATCTGCACAGACACACCCACGCATATGTGGGGTCAAGGACTGCTGAGGTTGGGTTGGATGAGGCAAATAAAGTACAGGGGTTTGCAAGTGCAGCCACAAATTAAACTCCTCCGTGCAGCTGATCTGCCTGTTGAAACCTGGGAGAGATTTGGCCTCTTTGAAATTGAGGTCCCACTCAGTGATRTGCCCACCTCTATTTTGCACTCCAAAATCAACATCAGAGGCACAAAATGCATCTTTTTTTTAGAGTCTCCACATTATGAATAATGGTTAAGTCCTTTTCTTTTGGTTATTAACTGGTATGCAGATAATGTATCTTTTACTACAACACCTGAAGGTTTAGCCTCGTGTGATAGCTCTGTATGCAATGCAGGGATATTCTTCCACTTCTTTAAATGAAAGTTGCCTGGGAAGGCTTAGCTTTTTACCAATGAATGCATGGAGGTTTATTAAATGAGGGTTTTTTCTCTTTTTTTTCTCTCTGGAGGATTTTTATCTGTGTTTCACCTGAAGCAGGGATTTATGCAGTTGTGCTGCCTATCAATCCCCTGAAATAACACTTGAACCCAGTGGCCAAACACAATCTTACTTGGCAGAGGCCTGGCAATCTCAAGGATAACATATCTGGGGAAAAAAAGGCAACTGGACAATGCACAGAGAGGGAATAAATGCTTTCAGTGCAGAAGGGTTTCAAGGAGAGGTCAATCACACCRGGAAGCACCAGAGAAGTTGTACAGAGAGAGAATCATGGAACAGCCACTGCTGACTCTGCTTTTCACGGAGCAGTTTGTCTGAGGAGTGTTAGCTTCAAAAACCCAGATGGACCATTCACACAGGCAACATCAAGCCTGCACGTAGATGGACTTCCTGTCCAGCTTTCCAATAGATTCACAAACAGATGGGTGTCCTGGAATAGTTCAGTCCAGCTCAGTTTTCTTTTATCTACAAAATCAGTTTTGATCTTCTGTGAACAACTTCAACAGACAGTGTTCAGGAAGCAGCCCTGGCACTGATCCCAATGAGAATCAATTGCTGAGGTCTTACAACCAAGCACTTCCAGAAAAAAAAGATATCTGGTAAAAAGTAAGTCAATTTCCTTCCTGTCTTGTCATGGATCATGCTTCTCAGTTTATTCCATTATCCAGAAGAGGATGGCTTTTCTTCTTTACACAGTCCATACAGCATACATTGAGCAAAAGTGGAAACATAATGGGTAGTTTCCTGAATAAAAAGGAAATATGCTGATTTGTCACAATATTTCATCAATGTCCTGAAAATGTGAAGCCCATTTAAAGAAATTATGGTGTACTGGAGGTATAGGAAGGGAGAGGCGAAATTTCCCATCAGAACCCAGCAAAATGACACACAGGCACCTTGGTGCTGCTTGCAGGGGSATCTTCTCCCAGCAGGAGGGAAGGCTTTACACTCCCTCATTCTGAAAGGACATCTGATAGCCCAGATTGCTCTGCTAGGCATTTATTTGCTCTGCTATCATTTATTTATTGGGCTGTGATGGAATTGAATGTCTGCCCCTCCTGGCTGCATCCTGCTTTCTGCTCTGTGTGACCAATAGGCACCAAAGATATTGCTGTGAACATTGATTTTAGGGGCAGATRTTTCTTAAGCTGGATTCTGTTTGCTTCCCTCCACATCCAGAAAGCTACAGCAGAACTGCAAAAGATGCAAAGGTGCTCCTGATGCACCAGTGCATCATCAGTGAGGGTTATCGAAAGTACCAAAAGGCCTCTGCACCAGAAACCAATAAATCCAGGAGGGCTCTTCTCTGCTGGGAGAGCAGTCTTGGGATTCAGAGCAGTTCCCAGCCTGGTGGGTGTTGCCTCACAGGGCTTGGCCACTTGAGCTGGGGAAAAATCCACATTGCAGAGGTTCTGAGATATCCTGCAAATATAGGAAGTCTTTCTATGTACGAAAAAAAAAAAAAAAAAAAAAAAAAAACCAAAAAAAAAAACCTCCAAAAGGTAATTTGTATGCAAAGTGTGTGTCCTGGGGAGGCTGTCCCTTCATCTCAGCCTCCAAGCCCCGTTCCTGGGTCCCAAAGCACTCGTGATCATGTTCAGCTCATTTGGCATCCTGTAGGGGCACTGGTGACACCCTATATGCCCTGCTCAGGTTGCTCCTGAAGCAGTCAGGCTGTCATTTTTAATTAATACTGATTGTATTGGTTTGGTTTGGCAACAGGAAAGTCTGCGTGAGATCAGCCCTGAGAGCCAAAAGTAGGGATGCTGAGAGGCTGTGCCTCCAGCACTGCCCCTGAAACTCTTCCTTACCCTTTCCACATGGCTTCATGCTGCTGTTGGAGGCTAGAGAAAGCCACCCTGGTTGCCCTAGTCCTTGCTACACAACACAAGTCAAGAAACCCTATCCAAYCTTTGTATGGTGATCTCATGGGTTACAGTTTCAGAGCCTATTTACAACTGAATGGAAAAAGTGTGGATAAAGTTCCCAAGGAGGGCATAMGCACATAAAATGTTGATACTCAGTACTTCAAGCCTAGCTCCAGAGGAATTTAATTTCCCTAGCTTTATGACAGTAAAGTCCCCTAAGTAGTAGTAAATGAATTCTCAGTATAAAAAGAACTTTATAATTTTAATAAGTATAGGTTATTAATCATTAATGATGTCCAATAATTAAGGTTCAAACACAGCAGAACCAAAAAGCTCTGTGTTTCTGCTCCCTGCTCTGYGCTGAGGGCACCTGCCCAGGCAGGTCCTCACACCAGAAGCAGAGCTGATTTTGCTGGTGGCCTCTCCCACAGAAGTTATTCCCATGCTGAAAAAATGATCCAGCAGGTTTCTCCTTCTGCTGTTCTTCACACTGAGACTTCTCACTGAAGCTGTTGGTCTGGCAGTAGCATASCAGGTAACACATGTGACAGCAGATTACAGCCTGCTATCTCACCCATCCTCACTGCCCAGGGGGAAGGAATATACTCACCAAATTATCCTTCAGATCAGCTCAATTACACATGTGCATCCTTAAAATACATAGATGAAAGGCAGCTTCTAAGAGCTCCCTCACATGCTGAGCTTTTACTCCCCATTGTGCAGGTATGAGGGGGATCAATGCTGTTCAGGATACTGAGTGATGGTGAATATTGATCCTCTTGTCTGGCTGGCTGAAATGACATCGATTTATAAATGTATTTGTGGAAATGTTTGGGAAGGGCCAGACACATGTCCATGCATTCCTTGTGGACATAAATAAAGTGCTGTCAGCCTAAATCCATAATCCCTACCCATACCTCCAGCAAAATAGGATCCAAAGAACTAGACTTTGGGGTTTTAATGGAATGACTCCACACAGAAATCTGCAATGTGTGTGTACTTTTACGCACAGCTACCCTGCTTCTGTCCAGTGTGTCTGGGGGTGTGGCAGCTCGGGGTGAGTGAATTCTGCAGTCCACTTTTGGGGATGTAAACAGATATTCCATCAGGAACACTCTGGACACTTGCAAAAATCATTTTAGATTRCTTTCTAAGTATGACAAAGTTTTAGTGAGCCCACGTTTTTCAGGTAGACAGCAAACACTTTCCTGCACAAACATTGCCAGCAAACATTTTTCGTGCACAAGCACATCCTCTTGGCACGGCTTTGGGGTGGCAGCTTGTGGGGAGCACTTCCCACTGAGCACAGGTAATGCACTTTGCCTTGTGGTCTGGACTCTGACTGCCCCTTGAACTGTTGATATGACTGAGATGGAGATCCCCCAAATCAGCAACCAACAACATTGTGTGATGTGAAGATGTTGCTATGTCAGGAACAAGTTACCACTATCAGAAATATCCCATTGGCAGCAGCACAAAACACAGCTGGAGAGAGGCAAAAACCAGTGGGAGAGAACAGTGGATGAACARCAGGATCTCTGAGCAGCTGTAAAAGCAGCAGGGAGGGGCAAGGAAGTAGAAGRTGAAATGCAGGAGAAAAGCAGAGCAACAGAAAGAGAAGTGAGGAGAAAGCATGAGTGACCTCATCAGGGAGCAAAACTGCATTCTTCGCTGTCCTCAAGGTGCACTGAAACCTTTCCTTTTTCTCCCAAAGCTCATCACCTTCATCCAGGTCTCAGTACCAGAGCTCTGGTCCCTGAGGATGTGTGTGTTCTGGTGATGGGATGTGTTGAAACCAGAAATAACCCACATTTCCCCAATTTTTTTGGCCACATGGGTGATCATTGTAATCAGGGTGCCTCTTGCTGCRAGGGGGGCCCTGGGGAAGTGTCCCTGTGGCTCTGCACTGCCTGAARAACAAAGTGATGTGAGGAAATGCTGCAGCCCCCAGAACTGCCCCTAAAGGTCCAGTCAGGGCTGCCCCAAAGGCTGGGGGAACACCTGCTCAGAAATGGCCAGACTCTGCCCCCCAGCCCACCAGCAGCAACATCTCCATGCAAATGACCCAAGGTTAGAAAAATGGGGCAATTAAAGATTGAGGTAAACTGGGTCACTGGAAACAGTCTCAGATGCTGTAATTCTGGGGGATTGGAGGGGAGCAGCAAAACTTTGCAGAGCTTCAGACGCCAGCCATCCTTGGCAGGAGCAGCTGACACCCTTTGTACCCACCCAGCCACACCCCATGCCCAGCTCCAGAGCCCAGCAGGCAACCACACAGACCAGAGTGTCCCCAAGAGCACCTTGGCCTCAGCTCAGCTCTTGTGACTTCTTACTGAAAGTCTCCATATCATGTTACCCATCCTCAGAGCCTCCTGCTGATGATTCCTGTATTGATAGCTGCATTTTGCACAATTGGCATTTACAGTTASTTCACTGAGTCAAGAAAAAGCAGCTGTTTGCAGGGGCACAGAAATCAAAGATCATCAGTGAGACCTTCTGCCCTGCATCCCTCCACTTAAGAGGCTGCTGCTGTCCTGGGGCCATGGGAAGGAGTAACCTTCTCATCTCTGTTCTGGTGCACTGCATGATGCTATTGTTGTCACAGCTGAAGAAGGGAGATTGGAATTGAATTTTAGGACATTATGAAAATCTAGCCAGGGAGGAAAATAAAAATACTAGATAAAACCTATTTCTGGACATGTGTGTTTCAGGGCTGGAAAAAGCCTTTCTAGAATTATAAAAAAAACAGCTGTGTCTAAAATAAGTTTTTGTCTCATGAATGCCCCCTGGGTGTCCACCTCTGTGAACCTGCCCAGGAGTGCTGGCCCTGCTTTGAGAGTGTTTTAGGGGGCTGGCTAAGTGGGTGTGGGGGCTGGCTAAGTGGGTGTCTTGCTGTGCATGAGGCAGGGCTGTTATTCATTAGGGGTGCAGAGGACCAGGACTAGGAAGCTTCGTAAATCAAAGGGGTTAAATCGTGCTCCACAGGAGAGAGGGTAACGATGGCTTCCCCCTGGGACCYAGAGCAGATGACTGGCACGGTGTGAACCCCATTCACAGGAGCACTCTTCATCCAACTCCTGTGAAATGTCCCTCCCCTGAGCTCACACACATCCTCCCTCTGGGCAAAGAAAGCCACAGGTGCCGTGAAAGGTTCCTGTGTACGAGGCAGACCAGACCCCTGAGCTGCCCCCAAAAAGCCTGACTTGAAGGAGATCCCAGCAGGAGACCCCTGTGCAGGCTTCTCCCCTGTGGGTGCTGCCAGTGCCTGCCCAGGATGGCCGGACAGAGAGAGTCCAGCAGGAGAGGGTCAGCACAGAGCCCCCCTGGCTCACAGAAAGGTGCTGTGTGACCCTGCTATGGACCACAGCTTTGTGTGCCTCTGCTTGAGCTGCAGGCTGAATAAGCTACTTCAAATGATAAATTGAGCTCCTTTATTTAAAAGGCACCAATGAACAATTCTGTGATTTCTCACTTTCCTTCTCTTTGCTGTATTTTTCCCCCTGATAACAGCAGTTTCCTGAGAACTGTCATTATACAGGTATCCCTCACTTTACTAAATACCCTCTGCAAGAAGAGTCCGACCTAGCAGGAGTGGGGGATTAGTGGTGGAGGGAGTGGGATTTTTATTRAACTCTGTATCATGAGTCTCAAACAGGATCTTTGACGTCATTGGGGCAGATTGAAGGCTGAATCAGTTGTTTCCTCTCTTTAGTTGAGGGTTTCAGCTTCAAGTTTGGCTTTCTGGCAATGCTGTAGGTGTCAGATCAGAAGCAGGTTCATCGTTTTGTGAGGAGGTCAGTGATCTTTGACATGGGCCCTTCCAAATCCCCCAATCKTAATACTTATTTCTAGCAAGGAATAAATCTATTTACACATTCACAGCAATACATAAATTCAACAAGTACATCTTGGTGCCAGTATTACAGCTTAGGAACAGAACAAGTTCTTTATAACAACTGGAATACATTTTGAGATCCAGGCCTGGCATTCACAAGTATTTCCACAATTTCTGCTTATAGCAGTGGTAAATTCTAAAAAGTGGTATTTCATAGAAGTACTTTGGGATCATAAGTTTCATTATCCATTATGGATGCTGATCCCTGGCACTCTGATCAATATAAAGATTTACTGATACTGAAATTCTAATGCATGGCCATATTCTGAAATGTTCCCATCCCAGCAGAATGACAGCTAAACATAAAAGTGCCATAAATGCTCCTGACCTGTTTTAGTGACACACTCAGTTTTACAGTATTTTTTCAGTCTGGTCTTCCTTTGAAATATTGATTTAAACAATATCTGTATTAATAGTATCGCTATTAAAACTGTTCAGCTTGTCTCTCTGAAGACTCAGGTTTTTTTGTATTGTAGGCAAATAGCCARAAGTAGAACTGTTTCCTCTTTAGCCATGTACCTTTCTAATGCCAGGTTGCTAAAGGTAAGATTTTCTCAGAAGACAATGTAGCTTAGGCTCCTGGTTTAATGGCTCTACAAGTAGGTAGAGATAATCTAATACTAAAACATGCTTGTTTTCATCCCTTGTCCTCAGATTTCTTTCACCTCCTTTTTTTCTTGAGGATCTCATCACTTACAGTCACTCTATCAGGARAAGTCTCATCATCTTTTCCCACTTACCAATATTTACTGGAACAAGAGAAGTACTTCTGCCTCTGAATGAAGACTGAACGCATTATTTTTGTCGTTTCCTGAATCATTTAGACATTGTTTAAAAATGCCCCTTAGCATGACCAGTTCTGGATATGTGCAAAGTGAGATTGGCCGTGGTTTCTAGAGCTGTGCAAGGATGTGCAGTTCAGCACAGAGGGCCCTGGGGGCTGATCCCCTGCACTCCATCCTGGGTGCAGCACAGCACCACACAGCCCCACTGTCACCCCTGCTGCAGTGAGAGGTGGTGAGAATCGAATCTTTGGGAAAAAAATGAGTTTGGGGTTCTTTATAGCACAGCACGATTGCATATGCTTTTTGATAGCTCAGTACACTTTATTCAACCAAGTACGTTTTTATGCAGTGGCAGGAGCCAAATCAATAAAAAGAGCATTGGTTTGTTGTTGCAACAAAGCCAGGAGGACAGCTGGGCAGCTCCAGAGGGACAAGGAGTGTAAAAGGATGTCTGCATGTTAAGGTGAGCTCATTAACAGCTGAGCAGCCACTGTGATTATATTGGAAGGTAATTCTACATTTTCTAGCTGTCTTGCTTCGTAGTATCAGCCTGGGAAAAGTATATATTAAATATATAAATTTATATAGGCATATATAAAAATAAAATTTGTTAAATATTTTTATATATATATATATATATTTGATTGTTATCTTTATATATATATTTTATATATATATATATATATATATATATATATATATATATGTATATGAATGATTGTTATCAGTAGGGGAAATAAGGCTTGGGGGGATTTAGCTCTTAACAAATATGGTATTAATCAGATTGACATTAAAGGAGGAATCAGCCATGCATATTTGAGGTAAATTTTCAGTGRGGAAGGGGGGCATCTGTAAAAGCAGATTTTCCCAGTGGCATTTAACACTCACAGCCTGAGACGATGCTTTCCACTGGTATTGATTTCTCACCTGGTTGGAGCTGACCTTTCCCCACACAGACTGACACAGAGTAAAGGTCCAAAGCAAARGCTTTGCAAACCTGCTGTGTGCAGGCAAACCCTGATGGCTCCAGGCTTCCCTACCTAAGCTGGGCTCCCTGTGGGGCTGGGTGGGGCAGGAGCTGCCAGCGACCAGGTTCTGAAGATGTGACAAAGAAAACAGTCATCTTGTCACCAGGGTCTGGCAAAGCTCCACCATGGTCAGGGAGTGCCCACTTTGGCTGACACCAGGTTACATCCTCTAAATACATGTGAATTTGCAACTTAATAGGGCTGTGTCAAAGAAAAAAAAACTTTATGCAATTTTGAGTGGCTTGTGCTGAGACATCATGTTACCAAGCTGACAAAGCAATATTCCTCTCTTTAGGCCAGATCCCAAAGTTAACTTAGGCCAGTGGGCACATTGCCATGGATTTTAGAGGATTTGTGGCTGGTGAGGCCACATCTTGAGCAGCATTCCATTTTGGACACCTTATTACCCCCAAGCCCCTGAGAAGCTGGGAGGAGTTCAAAAGAAAATGGCAGCAACAGAGTTCAAGACAACTGGTTTGAGAAGTCAGGCTGAAGAGCTATATTAAATTATTAAGAACTTGGATGAGCAGTATCTCAACAGCCTTTGAAGCAGAGAGGCATAAATGAAGGAGCAAAAGGTGGGGAGAGCAATGTCTTACAAGGTGACAGTGGCACCACAGCCATGGGGAGCTGAGGCTGGGAAAGCCCAGGTTTGAAGGCTGAGCCCAGCTGAGGAATGCCTCTGGCTGTCCCTGCCTCTGGCTGTCCCTGCTTCTGGCTGTCCCTGCCATCCACAACACCCACCACCTTAGGACCCCAAGAAGCAGTGGAGAGGGGAATGCAACATCAAGAAAAAAGGGCAGAGGCTGAAAAGTGTTATCAGTATACACTGTATACAGTGTATACAGTTTTAACTGCGTTATTCCTTCCTGTAACAGCTAGGTTGGAGTAATAATGATTAAACTCTTAAAATTTCAGTGATGATATCAGTAAATTCTTGTCTTTACTTGATGAGCATGCCATTTGTCCAAGAAGAAGATTTTGAGTGCAATGAGAGCCARGGTGCAGCTTTGCAGATGGGTGTTCAGCTGGGCACGTGGCTCATTTGCTTGCAACACCACCCACAACTCTATGATCTGCAATAGCCTGCACAGACAGAGATTCCCCTTTGGTGGAACGTGATGAAGTCAGAACTGCTGGAGATATTTCATGGGATGTTCATTGGTTCCAAGGACCCCGTTACTCGCCATTCTCTGGAAGCTGCCACAAGCAGTAGTAAGTTGTCCCCAAATCAGCAGGCTTTGGCACTCAGCTGTGAAGGAAATACCACTGGGTATTTCTTTGCTAGGTTTATTTTTCCATTCAGTTCAGCAGTTTTTCATAGAAGCAATTCTCAGGAGGCAGAAGAGGAGTAGAGGGATCTGGCTAGGCTCATGGTAGGTTCAGCAGCCCTTGGACAAACRAAAAAGCCCAGACCAGCCAAGCCCTGAAGAGGCTGCTTTGCCTATTCCATAGCCCTGACCACGCTGTGCTATCATAAATCCAGCACTGCACTTTTGCCAACAACCTCCCTTGCTCTTTATTGCTCTTATTGCTTTCCCTGAGGCTGAAAACCTCAGTGGGCCATCATTTCAGTTCAACTCCAAGATGTTTTCACTGTTTTGCTTCYCTGAATTGCTCAGATCAGATGTCTTTATTTCAAACATAGAACAACTACGCTCCCCAAGCTTGAAAAAACACCAGTGTGTTTTCTTTTGTCAAACTGCAAAATACAGGAGAGAGGCAAATGGGAGGGACTATACATGAAACACAGTGCAGCCAAGGAAAAAACACAAACCAAAAAAAATTCACACCTCAAACACCGAAACTAGATAGAAAGCTGGATACAAAGAGTGTCCCTTCACTGTGCAACACCATCTGAGGGACTGGCAATCTCCTACATTATAAATCTTTTATTTCACAAAATAATAGCATGAGGTGAACACCTCCTTCGGGAGACAGAGAGATCATGGTGCTCAGAGAGGCAGCATCATGGAACTGTCTGAACCCAGCAGCTGTCCCCTGTCACAGTGCTGGCAGTGCTGCAGTGAGGCTGCAGGAGTGACCTGTCCCTCCTGGAGCTCCCCACCACCACCACCCCACACAGCCTCCACCAGAGGGACGAACTGGTGCTCTTATCACAAATAAATAAAGTTAATGTTTTATTGACACCGAGTTCCCARTCAGTGCCAGGTGAATTCAGGGCAGTTCAAGCTGGTGTGGCATGCAAGAAGCCTGGGATAAAGCCAAGCCTGGAGTGCCAAGGAGTGCTGGCACACAGGTCTGCTCAGGACAACATCTCCAAGGGATAGCAYGGCAGCCTGGACCTGACCTTTTAGGCACAGTGCTCCAGAAGTGGCCTTCAAGCTCATTACTCAAGTTGCTAATTGTGTGAACCACAGAAGAGGCTTCCCCTCCCTCTTTGTACAGATAATTTAGCTACCTCTGCCCACAGGAGTGTGACTCTTGCAAACACGTTTTCCATTGGCTTTTTTGGAGTGTCTTGGTCTCCCTGAACCCAGGCTTTGTCTTGCTGGTGCCTTGGTCAGCAGGAGAGGAAAAGGCGATGGATCCTGCCTAGACCTGCCCAGCACCATTCCTGGACTGCACAGGAGGGGAAGCTGGGCTGTGCTCTCTGCTCCAGCCTTGTGCCACCCCAGGCTCCTGCACAATGTCCCCGTGTCCTTCCCTCTCAGCCGTCCTTCCCTTCGGTGGCCAGCCCAAGGTCAGTGGAGCAGGCACTAAAACCAGCCAAGGAGAGCAAACATTTGGGTACATTAAACACAACAAAGGGCTCTGGGTTGAGAGACTGGCACAGCAATGGGACTTGGGGGGCTGCAATGGGCCTGAGACGGACTCTGATGGGCAGCCCTGCACRGGCAGGTGAGGAAAGCAGGAGCTGGATGAATCCTGGTGGACTACAAAGCAGGAGGGATCTTAGACCAGCAGCCTCCTGTGATGCCATGAAGAGTTGCCCCCTGGTCAGTAACGAGTGTCCTGACAAATTATTGCAGTGTCCAGGAGCCTTTCCACAGTGCCCACAGAGCAGCCATTGCTCCTGCCTCCATAAACCTCTTGAGRCAGGCAGGGCTCCTTTTCACTGATGCACAGACTTTCAGGAGAATCCCAGATTTGTCACAGCTGCACAAGGATGCTGCCCACGGCTCAGCCATGCCATGCATCCGGCAATTCAGCAGAAACACCAAGTTACAAGTCAGCTTGTTTGCAAGGTGGTGGAAAATCCCCAGGTTCCCATGGGGAATTTCTACACTCAGAACTCTTGCACAAAAGGTGCTGCTCTTGRTGGCCTTTCTCTCTTCATGGTCTCTGCTGCTGCACAGCAGAAGAGGGACAGGGGACAGTGTCCATGAAGATGACATGTTTTGGGAGCAAGCTGGCCATACACACAGCATGCAGCACACAGCCCACTGTCCCCTCTGGGCTCCTCAGGCTGCCACTTTGGTCTCACTGAAGACATAATCAATATTTTTGCATGCTTTCCCAGGTCTGGGCCTTGGAAGGGGGGAGTGCAGCCTATCAGGGGGTTTTTGTGACATAAAACAGGGGAGACCATTCCATGTTCAGGGTCAGGGCTGACTCATGTTGGTGATGAGGTTTGTGGCTGTATTTCTTTAGCCATGGCTGCACTCCTGRAGCCCTGTTGTCCAATTCTGCCTTTATTATGTGAATTACATACACCGTTGTTTGTTGGGTTCTTTTTTTTTTAAAGCAAGCTATTTAATCCTTCCATTGGRCCACCTCTTGTCTGAAAATAGTTTTAAGTCTTGCCCCCAGCTACAACAGAAACAGTAAGAGCAGCTTTACAAAGGCAGTGATGCTGCAAAATAATTTTGAACTCATGCAAAGTTTGCATCCGTGTCTCCTGATTCCATGAACCACTGTGGGTGCAGAAGAACTGYGATTG
This sequence comes from Malurus melanocephalus, assembly GCF_030028575.1. Taxonomy (NCBI): domain Eukaryota; kingdom Metazoa; phylum Chordata; class Aves; order Passeriformes; family Maluridae; genus Malurus; species Malurus melanocephalus. The sequence continues at coordinate 8,564,799 of NW_026623233.1, read as the reverse complement.
CAAACTGCTGTCACATGCCTGCCCGTGCACAAACAATGGGATACATGGATGCTCACCCTGCCAGGCCCATCTCCCAGGAGGAATGAACCCACCTGCTGCAGCAGGAAGAGCAGGGTGAGAAGATGGAGAGGGTGGAGAGGGAAGGCAGGAAGGGGAGCACAGTTCCTGTGTCGGCAACAACAGGGGGACTGGGAGACRGTTTGCAGCCTTTAACCAGACCTGACAGGAGGAAAGGCTGAAGTGCCAGAATATGCAAAGAATAAAGAACTTTTGGAATTTTGAAACACTCAATTTCAGGCCAGTTCACTGTCAGGCTGGAACAGCCTCTGCTGTCACATCACCTGGAGGTTTAAGCTGAGCACCTCTGCTGCCCTGAGCAGGGTGACAGGATGGGGTTCCTGGCTGAGGAAATCCCCATTCCCATGTGCAGCCCCACTGTTGTGATGTGGGAGCTCTGGCACAGCCCTGCTCCCAGGTACTGAGTAGAGTGACACAGACACAAGGGGCAATTCTGCTCCTGGGGAGTCTCACAGAGCAAGCAGGTGGGGATGACTTGAAGCCAACCAAAAGCAGGCAATTTGTCCTGATTAGACATAAAACAGGGGAACAAATCATCTCATTTGGATGAGGTAGTCTGGAGCAAAATATTTAAATTTTGTGCTCTCACTGGAGAAGAAAATAAAGAAACAGCAGATCCATCACTTAGCAGTTGTGATGGTAAGTGTGCTGCGTATAGGACATTGCTAATATGCTGCACTCCTCGTGTGCTGTGCTGCAAACCTGGGAGGTTTGGCTTTTTCTAAGCATTTTTCAGCAGAGTCCATCCCTAAGCACAGAATGGATGCTGGTGGCCCCTCCCCCAAAGTGGTGGGAAGATGTTTGTACAGAGACCTCAGGAGCCACAAACCATGGGTGGGAAGCCAATCTTTCTCCATGGTCTGCCAGGAGCTCTGCAAGGAAAGCAAAGGATGACGAGGCAAGGGTGGGTTTTGTGTGGCTCGTGTGTGATTAAAACCCAGCAAGGGTTCGACAGGGCTGCTGTGCTGAGCTGGGGCAATAYAAGAGCTCTCAGAGCTGCTCCAGGCTGTCCAGGAGCTCCCCATCCATTCTGGCCAGGGCTGTARGATCTACAATATCAGGTCAATCCCGTGACACTAAAGATAGCACARTGTACACTTGTGAATTCTGGCAACAGATCTGCAAGTGACAAACACAGAAATGTAAAGTGTTGCCATACAAGAACACTATAGCGATTTCCAGCGTGAGATGTCCTCTTCTGTTTCTCATCCTGCTAATGAAAAATAGATTAGCATCATAGATGCTTAGGATGTTCTGTGTGGGAACGGACTCTTGGTGGGCACCTAATCCAACACCCTCCCAAGYAGGACCAGCCTCAAAGGTACAGCGGGCTGGGCAGGGTTGCACCAGGTTGGGGGTTTAGTGTTTTTAAGGATGGAGACTGCACAGTCTCTTGGAGCTACTGAAGTGACCACCATCATGGAGAAAAATTCCTCCTTTTCTTCTATGAAGACAGGCTGAGGGAGTTGGAGAAAAGAAAAGAAGGCTCCAGAGAGACTTTCCAGTGGCCTTCCAGTACCTAAGGAGGGTCTACAGGAAAGATGGAGAGGGACTTTTTACATGTGATTGGATAAGCAGTAGTGGCCTTAAGCTGAAGGAGGGCAGGTTTAGGTCAGATGCCAGCAAGAGATTCTTTACTGTGAGGGTGGTGAGACAATGAGACAGATTGCTCAGAGAAGCTGTGGGTGCCCCATCCCTGGAAATGTTCAAGGCCAGGTTGGGTGGAGCAACCTGGTCTGGCAGAAAGTGTCCCTGCCCATAGCCGGGTGAAGTGGAACCAGGTAATCATTAAGGTCCCTTCCATCCAAACCAGTAATTCTGTGATTCTGGTTTGACTGAGTTGAGCTGTGCCCCAGAATCAGTGCTGACCCTGCAGGGACACCGCTCCATGGCTGTAGCTGGAGCTAGATGTACTGAGTGCTGYGCTGTGGTCCCAGCTGCCATCCAGCTGCCATCCATCCCCCTGGCCCTTCCCAAGCCAGGGCACTGCTCCCCACTCGACTGCTGCCCCACCAGCTCTGCTGATGTCAAACTGAGTGACATGGAATCGGAAAACCTCCATGTTTGCCCACCAGTCCACTTGTCTCACAGGCTGGTGGATGTGGTGCACCCTTAGTAAATCCCAGCCACTTCCTTGTATTCCATCCGCTGACAAATAGCTTCCCGAAGGAGTTCCACACCTAAAAAGTAATTATTTATTTTCTAATCATCCCCTTACAGTACCCTATGTCCCAACAAATGGCAACTCATCGTAGTGGGAGAACTATATCTACTACTTGCAGGTTAATTGGAAAAAAAGGAAAAGAAAAAAAATGAAAACCCAGAGAGAAACAAGTTCTCCTTTGCTTTATCTGCTCTGATAGCAGCTATCACACAGAGCCTATCACAAACCCTTCAGGCTCTTGGCAAAATGCGTAACTCTGCTGACCTGCTAAGGCAGTCAAGAGAAAGGAGAAGGGCATTTGATTGGAACAAACTTTCCCTTGCCAGCATTATCAACACCCTTTATAAAGAACTCTATCTGCAGCAGGTTGATAGTGGCAAGCAGGGGCTTTCACTAGCACAGGAAAGCAATCTTGGTGACCTTCAGCAGAGAAGAAGGTATAAAAACCAAAGTCTTTTTCTTGGGTGACTGTCTGGGCACCAGCTGAATTTCTTAGCTTCCAAGGAGGACACATTTCTGGGAACTTTTTTGAGAAAATGGCAACTTTAAATGAAAAGAAGACCTGCAGCCAACGGATGGAAGATTTCCGTCGTTTTGTCTGGAACCCAGAAACAAAGCTCTTCATGGGAAGGTCCTTAATTAACTGGGGTAGGTTGTCATGTGCAAGATTCTTCTCTTCCTTCTGCTATATTTATAAACTGCATGTGGGGGGTGTCATCTCATGAGTGGGATGCAATRTAGATGTGTTGAAGACAGCAGTTCTCGTATTTGCTTCTAAACCACTTTTCGGGTGGCCCTATGAGCTGGATCAAGTAGATCAAACATTGATCCAAGTAGSTCCTGCAAACTAATGACTTCAAAGTGGTTTCGAACCAAATACTTCAAAAGGAGAAAAATTTGCCATGGCTGCAGAGAGAGCAGTGTACTACCCTGTTMAAAAAATGAGATTCTGCCCTTATTCTTTTCCACAGTGTGGATCATCCTCTACTATCTGGCTTTCTACGTGGTGATATCGGGGCTGTTTGCACTCTCCATTTATTGTTTAATGCAGACAATTAATCCCTACGAGCCGGATTACCAAGACCAGCTGAAATCCCCAGGTACTGTAGGGTCCTGCAGCAGCTGCGTAGGACTGGGCTGGGAAGAGAGGCATTGGCAGAGCCMAGGGCTGAGGGGAGACCAGCATGGAATAAAGCAGGTCAATCCTGCCCAAACAATCCCTGCAAAGTTTAATCTCTGCCTGAAATTACTTTCAGGCTTCAAAAAAAAAAATCTGGCACATTTATTTACGTATTGATATGTGAATATATAATATKGAAAAATAGTACATTAATTCATTCCATTACGCTGTTGGGACGATCATGCCTGCCTGTACCAGGTCACCTCCTCTCCCCATGGGCAGGGGTCAGTCCCTGGGGAGGTCCCTGGGTTCTGCCCCAACCCCCAAAGCACCACAGAGGGCTTTGGGGTGCCCAGCAAGACGTGGAGGTGATAGGGTGAGCAGCCTCGGGTAGGTACTCCTATGCTTGCCAGTACCATGGGAAGTCCCTGAAAGAGCAGGAATTCCTTGCCACCAGGATCTGCTGTGCCAGTGGTCAAGGAAGCAAAATAAAACAAAGACACGTGGGATTAGGAATGAAGATCTGTGGGACATGAAAAGAGACAGGAGAGATGATCAGACATCATCAGCTCACACTGCTWAAGCTTCACATTCCAATGCCTTGTTTTCACAATGGGAGGGGGACAAAAACTTTTTAGAAGCTATAGCCCTAAAAATTATTGTCAGGTGCTTTTGTATTTTGAAGTTTCCACTCCCAGTATTCACTCCCAGTATTTTGCTGGCAAAATAATTCCTGTAACAAGTTATGTGCGGCTTCTACAAAAAACTGTTTCTCATGCTGCCTCATGTGTTTCTTTAACCCAATGTGACTGTTATTGCTAACATGTCCTGGGGAAATCCGGTGCAACTGCTGGAATGATTTTACAAGCTGTTCTTATAACAGCATGGATATATGTGAAAAGAAAACAATTCAGCAGCAGCAGAGGCTTTGGGGTTTTGGTTGAACAACTCAGAGCTGAGGTGGCTTCTGTACATGGTTAAATCCTCCCCAACAAGGCTGAAGGATCTCCTGCACTTACAATGAGTCTTGATGCAGCGTAATTGCTATTGTCAATCTAAATAAACAAATCTGTGCCTGGCATCTCTCCTCTGTTTTGTCTTCTCTTTCTCGTGAAGGTGTAACCTTACGACCCGATGTTTATGGGGATAGAGGACTACAAATTTATTACAACGTATCCGACAACAAAACCTGGGAAGGTTTAGTGACAATTCTTGACACTTTTCTAACAGGTAAAAATTAAGTTTCTTGTACAATACTGAAAAAAGGTGCTGTCTTATATCCCATGCTAGGTCTGAGGACCTTAAGCCACTGCTTCCATTTTACATTTGTCCTTCTCAAATCGCAGATTTTGAGTGGAAAAATCATCTTCTGAAAGGGATGAGCAAATCACCTCATGAATCTATAAATCCAACGTATGTACACATCTATTAAAATCCAGGTTCTTCTTCAGGGCTTTTACTTTATTTAATCCTATGTAGCCTCAATAAAACAGACCAATAGAAAGTATGAAGGAAGAGAGAGGACAAAAGGTCTTCAAAACTAGTCTCGTCTAAATTAATCTGATTAATTTGCCTGTGACTACAAACATCAAAGTGCCATAATAAATCTTGTAAAGCTGTTGCATGGTGTCATCAGGGAATTGTCAAAGTAGGTTATATGCTCTGTTTGCCTGTTTGTATCTTATAACATTGATATATATTTATATTTTTTATATATTATAGATTTATGTATTTCTATTGCACCTTAATGCTGTAATTCTTTATGATTCTCAAACACATATTGAGAAAAACTGTTATTTGAAATTGACTTTATATGGAGCTATCAACACAAACTGCCAATCTTAACCCAATTCGATCTCTTTCCTTTTGCTTTGCTTYGACATTCTAAAAAAACCACAACAAAATTGAACCCAACCCCTAAACAGTTTAAGATTTCCTTGCTCCATCTAATCCCAACTTCACTTGAAATAGTCTCCCATGAGAGAATCTCCAGCCTGATGTTGGGATGTATAATTTGCATATGAAAAGCTTCAGAAGGGATTTTTTTCTTTCTTCTTCACAAATGTAGCATATACACCAGCTGCTCAGCATCTGAACATCAACTGCACCAATAACACATACTTCATCCAGGACACCTTTGATGGCCCAAATAAAACGAAACTATCCTGCAAATTCACCTCAGATATGCTTCAGAACTGCTCTGGCATCACAGATCCAACTTTTGGATTTCCAGAAGGAAAACCCTGTTTTATTATAAAAATGAACAGGGTAAGTTCAAGTTCAAGGTGCTGAGCAGGAGAAATTCAAGAGCAGCTTGATTCTCTGCTGGGGAGCTGCTGGGTCTTTGATGCTGTGGGTTTTAAACTCTGCTTTGTATTGGGGAAATGATGTGTTTTTCCCTGACATTCCCCTGGAGTCACCAGGGAAATCCTGAGACTTTTTCACCACCACTAGGAAAGTAACACAGGGGAAGAAAGTAACACAGATCTCTGAATGGACTCTCAATAGCTTTGGCTTTCCTTTACTTTAGTTTAGTTAATGCCTCTGTAGGGCTCTCATCCCACAAACCAACACCAGAAGAGTTTCCTCCTGCAATACCACAGCCCTGTGCCTTCAGCTGAGGCATCAGGATGTGACAGTCACTGATGTGGTTTCAGAGAGGTGATATCTTATTTCTCCAGGCACCAAGAAAAACAGTAAGAAGAACCCACAAAAACAAAACCCAAACCTGGTGTATTTTTTCCTTAGGGAAAACCACCAACACCTTTTTTTGGAGAGGAATAAATGGAATTTTCATTGCTTTAAATTTTTTTCAGGACATAGACAGAGGCATTGTATTTATTTTTAGGTAAATTTTTGAGCCTTCTGATTCAATTTTGGTAGAAGGTGAAGAGGTCAAATTCCCCTCCAGTTTCTGGTAGACAAAATCACTGCATTTTTGGTTTGGCTTGCACCTTATTCATTTTTCAAAAATCTGTGCAAGCCCGAACTGAGAAGGGAGCTGTGTCCCTGATTCTGGCAGGTGCAACAGGCTTTTTCCAAAAATGCCTTTTTCTGCAAGGTTGGGTGGCAGCCCCAGCAGGGAGAAGACATGGACAATGACCAGGGGGCTTCACCTCCTTTCACCTTTGCTGCTACAGGATGCAACCCCACTTGTTTCATAGGGTGAACCAGCCCAAGGATTTTTCTGCCAAAACCAAGGCTTTCTAAGAAGGATAAGATAAATAGCATGGACATTCACATAATTATTGACACACGATTAAGAGTTCTAAGGGAGCCCTGGGCATCAGCAAGGACAGGTGGTATGGGTGGGTAAATGARTTGGACTTGGAGGAGGTGCAGTGTTGCTTGCTCTGGCCAGGCTGGAGCCCATCTGCAGTGCCCATTCCAGGTAAGGCAGAGTTCTGCTTCCTAAACATCCAGCCACAACAGTTTTTCACCCAAATACATAAGACAAGACGATTTGTTTGAGAGTCTTACACAAGAACATATTAAGCATCCTTTGAAGCTCAGTTCTCAAATAACTCCTTGTGCAATTTTTAACTCAAAACAATTTCCAAGATGACCAAATGTGAGTTCTCTTTTTCAGATTATCAAGTTTTTCCCTGGCAATGGCACTGCACCAAGGGTGAACTGCTCATATGTGGTAAGAGTATGAGGTCTGAGTTCCACACATTTCAAGCAGTGCATCTCTGAGAGCAAGAAAGTGCAGTTGTGACCAGAAAAAAAACCAGCCTTGCAGATCTGCAAATCAGAACCCAAATACTTTGAATATTCTCAGTTCTGTGCAACTTCTTGCACCAGCACACACGCTAAGGAAAAACCCTAGAAGTTTGCTTTATTTTAAATCACCTGAAACATTGTATTTTCATGCTGCAGAGAACATTTGCTGTTAGCTTTCAGCTCCCCGTAGTGACATTCACGCCTCAGCGCAGCTCCCCCAGGCTCTCTGCACATCTCAGCAGGTCCAACTCACTGAGCTCCCAACTGTAATCAAAGCACACTTGCCTGCTTTTCTCGGCAATAGTGACAGCGGGAGATTCCCACTTTTATTTGAAAAATAAGCCTGGTGCTAAACATCCTGCTGAACTCGAGCTGTAACACACACTTAGCACCCTCAAACGCTTGCCTCACGCTGGCCAATGATTTCCTGGCCAACAGARCCCCTTCCTCCCTTGTTTTACCAACAGGGTGACGAGTCTCGCCCGCTGGAGGTGGACTACTACCCTGTGAACGGCACCTTCAACCTGCACTACTTCCCCTACTACGGGAAAAAGGCTCAGGTGGGTGCTTCTGTATTTTTCTTCTTTCTCTTTGAGCATGGATCATCTCTTCGATTCTATGAGAACTGGAGAGGCTATTTTTAAGACTTCATTTTAAAACAGGTAGTGTAAAATAAAAGTACTTTCTTTTTCTTTTTTTTTTTCTTTTGCCTCCTAGCCCAGCTACAGCAATCCTTTGGTAGCTGTGAAATTTCTCAACATTACAAGGAATGTAGAACTTAAAATAGTGTGCAAGATCATTGGAGCTGGAATTACGTTTGATAATGTTCATGATCCCTATGAAGGAAAAGTGGAATTTAAATTGAAAATAGAAGACTGAGCAGCAACAGAGACACTTCTGAAAAATATGTGAAGAGTAAACTTAACTATTACCACATTCATCTATATTTATTTTCTCATTAYGGCTCCCATATAAATTACAGTGCAGAGACATTTTCTACTGCAAGATGACCCACAGAGCTAAGATTAAGATCCATCAAGATCCCACTCTCAGAGTGTTAAGATGAGGATTATCTCAATGTACATAGCTTAACATTTCATGGCTACAGTATGCTGCTGCCTTCATGCACAAATTTGTACAAAACAAGTTTCTCCCAAGGGGTGTAGCTGTGCCTTCAAACAACGTAACTACAGACTCAAAACATCACTTTGAATAATTTTTCAAACCATATTAAATAATTGATGTATGTTACTAAATCGTGGTTATTGAGAAATAACTAGATAGCTCAAAAAGGACATCAATACTCTGAAATACTAGCAGGCAATTAGATTTTCAATCTCTCTTGTATAGGATGTAGAAAAGTGTATTAAAATGATCTGTATCCCAATGCATTGGCTTTTTGCACTAGCCAGCTGAGTCAGATTTCTTTTGTTGACAGATCAATGACTGCAAAAGAAGGGAACTTGAAATCTGTCCTCTAATTCACAGGTTTCGCTGTACCACTTACCTCYATGTATATAACCTAATAAAAATGACTGGTTAGACTGTAACAACCAGTTACACCCAGGAAAGTGTTTATTTAACTAGAGGTTGTAATTAGTTTGGCTTTTTTTGTTTGTTTGGCATTTTGTTGTTGTGTTTGCTGTTTTTTTTTGTTTTTTTTTTTTTTGGGGGTTAAGTTTTTTGGCTTTTTTTGTTTGTTTGGCATTTTGTTGTTGTGTTTGCTGTTTTTGTGAAGGTTTTGTTCATTTGCTTTATGCAGTAGAATTGCGCTGTATTACAATGATGAGTTTGGGGTTACTTAGAGTAATCTGGAAGATGCTAAATAACACTAAATCTTTAAGTCAATCTAAAATTTGAGAAGTCTGACTCTATCACATGAGATACAAAGAGTCAAGATTGCTGTGCCTGTATGTTTACATTACCTGAAGTCCAGGATGCTCCAGCCAGAGAATAAATATTGCACACAAAAGTAAGATCTTCAAGACCAGAAATCATTTTACACCTTCACTGCCTGGACATTTTAGAAAGCAAGAAGATGTAAAAGATTACCTCCTGTACTACAGCAATACTCAGCCAGGCAGCTTGTAGAGAGAATCCAACTGGAGGGGAATATTTCCTCTCAAAAACACAAGTAATATTTGAGCCTTTCCTTTCTTAGAAGAATTCTGCATTTCAAAAACAGCTAGAAAATGCTTCCTCATATAAAACCTTTTTTTCCCTGGCTTTTCCTGTTTCAAATTTTACAGTGGGGCTTTGCCTTTCTTCTAAGAGGCAGTGAAAATCAATTTTATACTGTTGTTGGAACACAGGTCTCCCCCTGTGTATCATTCCAAAATAACACAGAAAACAATAAAATACTTTTGATAACAAAACAGTAATTCATGCTCAAGGTTAATTCTATGTTGTCCACAAACAAAACATTTAAATATTYTGAAGAAAACTGAGAACATTCCCTTGGTGCTCTAACACAAGCAGACTTTCTGCTTGACTGCATTTAGCATCTACAGTCTGCACTGAGCCAGGCAATGCAGTGGCACAAGCTCACATGCCAGTAAGCTCTACAACCCCAGAACAGGAATATGCTAACCAAATTCCCCATGGACTGTGTGCCTGCAAAACTACAACTTCAGAACAACAGCCTAGACCAGCTTCATAGAAAGACCTCTGATGGGATACATAAAGAAAGGCTGAAGTGTCCCTGTGTTGACCAAATGATGATGCGTTCTGACGTCAAAACAAAATGCCCATCAGATCCGGCTCTCTATGTACAAAGACTGTCAACCTGAAGATAATGTTTCTTGAATAATCTGAGATTATTCTCTTTCTTTACTGAAATCAGAAATAGTGACAACGAAGCGCAAGGTTTGTGGCGAGTGTAGCTGAAGTACGAAAGTACATTCATCCGTGTGTAGTCGGTATTAGTCCAAACCCCAAATGCAAGAACACGCAAATAGCGGAATGCCCGTCAAGCATTTGTAACTTTGTAACACCAATGACTGCACGGCACAGYCCAACACTGCCTCCAAGGATGCAATCTACTGAGCACAGCTGCACTTTGGATCCACAAAACTGAGAGAAGTTTCCAGATAAAGACAAAAATAAGCAGATGGGAAGGAAAACAGGCATCCTTGGGCATGCTGTCCAAGGCACAGGAAGTATGACTGGCAAAAGCAAAACAAGCTAAAAARCAACTGAATCCAGGGGGAGGAGGGCAAGAAGCAGAAAACAACAGCGACAAGAGGGAAGAAATGAAGACAGATCTCTGGCCTCATCACCTTCACCCTGGAGAGTGAGAGGACCTCAGCCACCAGTGCCAGCTGTACAGCAGCAGCTGCAAGTGACTGTGTGGTCAGCAAATTTAGTGCTTTAGATCAACAAGCATTAGACACTATCAGTTATATGCACACAGCAATAGTAATTGTTACAATGCAGGAGCTAAAATTAGCACAAAGTGTGTTAAGGAGTTAATTCAACCGTTTTGTTCTCAAATCTGAAACCAGCCATATTTATCAGTCTTCTAACTGCTTTCACTGCATGGCTCCAATTCCTTGAGAGACATACAGACACATTCAAGAATATATATATAGATACACACATATGTATATCTAAGCATATCTATATTCATATACACAGGTTATACATAAATTCAGCTGCAACATGAGCAGGATTTGACTAGACCAAACAATATAAATGGGGGGGAAAAGAAGCTACATGGGAAACTGAAGCAGTAGATTTAAGAATGAATTGCAAGCAAATGCAAATTCCTGAATTTAGTTAGRTGCTGATCAGCAAGCATGGGGATGGGTAGTTGGTCCATGCCTTTGGAGCAGTGGAGGGGCCAGGCAGGCAGTATCAGAGGAGACCCCACTGTGGTGCTCAGTGCCAGACTCTGCCCGTTTTTCCTACCAGCTGTGCAACAGCGAGGTTAACAGAAGAAAGGCACAAGGAAGGCAAAATAGGCCATGGAACTAACACATTAACAGCATGCATTCTTATATCCAATATATTTTAGTTTCCAGACTTATCTGCTAAAGGTGTTAAATAAAACCCTTGAAGATCTGTGCAAAGAGAACAGAAACACGGTGGTTGCTTTGAGATGCACCTTCCTCTCCACACCTCCTTCATATGAATATTCATGGCACTGGTAAATAATTGAAATGCAAAGTTCCTAAATCTGTTATTAAAAACTGTGAATAAAAATTCATAGTAGAGAAAAACACTGCATACAAGTTCCTTGATGCTTAAAGGACTTTGTGCTATGCTATGAGACCACAGCAAGTTCAAAGCTTCCTCTACCTTTCAGAATTGCCAAGTACTAGATATTAATAATTCAGTCTTTGCTTAATAGTCTCATATGACGTCATTGCTACTGCACTTGGGAATTCCTCCCACCATTTCACAGAGCTGTTTTTAATCTCTTACCTGTAATAAAAGCCAAGCAGAGATTGATTCTGCAACAAATAAAGCTGTCTAACCATGTGCTACTTTCAGTAATTGGATGTAAAGTAACAGCTACATCAATGCTTGCAGAGTATTTTCTGCTGTGCACCTAAGCTCCCTTCACAGGCTTTATTTCTTTAAGGCACAAAAGGTCAAGCTCAAACATTATTTTGTTTGAAGTAGAATAAACATGTGCATGAAAGAACAGGTATCCTTTACTTCAATTTGATTTGAAAACCTCTTCTCACTGGGGATGAAGACTGTTCACCTTTCTTCAATTTTTTTTTTTTTTACCAGAGTGGTAGCATCCAACGCGTTGAACTTCTTACTATTTTAAGAGCAGAAATAGGGCTGAAAATTCCCTTTTTAGGATCCTGCTACACCTCTGAGGAAGAACTGTATTCTGGAGGCACTTGGGATAACACCCTTCATTCGTTAATGTGTGTGYTTACATGTAGCCCTACTATTACCACAGTTATTTCTAATTTACTATTACCATAGAGTTTCATCATTCCAATAAAAAGTATGTCCCAGGGTTCATTGCTATMATCAAGTAGGTAACTCATTTTAATTACTCTGATTTCAAGTTCTAGTTATTAAATCTTTTGTCACTTTTCTCCCAGATACTCATGAGCCTATTGAAATGTTTTGTTTTTTTTTTTGTGGCCTGACACAAATCCACTAGTTACTCATTCAATCTTCCATTTTACTAAGCCAAAATAAAAGTTCTGTAAGTCTCATAGTAATAGATCATTATCTTAGGAAGAAAATAATTCAGGGAAGGGTATTTTCTCTGAGTCCTGATTTTTCCAACATCCTCTGGAATGGTGATGCTAACAAGTATGTGCACTAGTTGTCTCACTGAATGTATCTGGATGTAACACCATTTTCCAATCCATCATCAGTTTTACCTATACATTCAAATTCAGATGAGCTAGTAGGAGATATATATGGTTATAGTCCACCTTGACACCCTGGATCATTTTTAGGATCCTACATTTTCAGCGTAGTCTTTCCTCTCATAAATGTACCTTGAATTCTTTGTTCACGATATGTGGAGTTTAAACATAACATTCTTGGACATRACCTGCTTGCCAAATAATCCACATTAATCTCTTCACTGTTTACTTCTTTTCTAACCACTAGTACTTTAACATAGCTTTTTATTTTCTTCTGGGTTATTGAAGGAATTGTTAAACAGAAGTACAATTTAACTTGAAGAAGCTGTTCAGTCAGTCATAATGCCACAAAAACGATTCAGCAGTAGAAACTTCATAACCCTTTAACATACAATCTGTTGGTATTACAAAACCAACATGGTATTTAAAATCAGAATGCATGACATTAAAAAGGTTTAAAAATGCTGAAGCACAGCCACTGTTTCCTTAATCGACTCAAAATTTACAATCTCCTCCCTTATTCAAAGACYTGTTCTGTACTTTGTTATTAACGACCTTCCAAGCTTCCAGTTTTCTTTCAGCTGTTTCCTTCAACAGTTTTTCTAATACGAGGTTCAGGGCTGATCTCAAGCTGTCTAGACCACATTTRGACAGGACTTCCTCCCATCTTTGACACTTTATTTTTTCACACTTTGAAACTGGCACTCTAGCATTATTTTTAAGGTTCATTAAAAACCAGCATCAGAAGCTGCCCAACATAAATTATTGGGGTTGCCTGTTTTAAGAGTATGTACTGATGTTCTGCTTCATTTTTAATAAATTCTCTGAGGTTTACATCAATAAAGGACAGGAATCTCGTCTGAAGTCTACAACTTTGCTGTCTTTTTAACATGTTAYAATACAGATGCTCTGACCAGGTAGGGCTGACAAAACTGCACTCTTTACAGAGACATGTACGCAGCAACATGATAAAAGATCAGAATTTTCAGACTAAGCTTGCATTTCAACCTGTTCAAAACATGCAAAAAATTAACAAAAAGGTCATGGAACAAACAAAAGCACTTGCAACAGTATTACATGGGTGATTTTTGATTAACACCAGCCTCTCTCCTTTATTCCCTTCCACATCAKAACACTCTGCCTTTACGACAGCTAAGCTGTGCATCAGTAACAATCATGATTTCTTTTAATGATTCACRAAGTGCTGAAGTTCACTGAATGTAAGGACACTCTCAACTGAGTGAGAGGCAGATAATGCTAGGTGACAACCATCATCATGCCAGACAGSAATCTCCAGTGTAACCAAATGCTGGAAGACAGAAACACCCATGAATTGCTGGCTGTTGCCCTTCCTCATTCTGCTCTCAGCATCAGCTGTATTTCTTCTTAGAAATCTCATCTTAAAGGAAGACAYTCTTCACTTCTACCTGCTCTTTTAATCAGCTTTTCCATCACAGGAGTTTGGTACCTTTTGACATCTTCTGAAGATGAGCTTCCATTCGTTTTCTGCCAGTCTGGCAAACCAAATGACCCATGTTAGTCTGTTCCCAACACTGGCATTTTCTTATGTTTTTTTTTCTTTTTTTTTCCCTGTCTCTTATGGGATCCATATGGTAATTCAAGCTGGAAGGCACCTCACATTGTCTCCCACYCAATCCCTGCTCAAAGCTGTGAGGTCATACTTTACACTGCTCAGGGCTTTTCTCCTGTCTGATCCTGAAAACACTAAGGATCAAGTCAGCACACCCTCTCTGAGCAGTCTGTTAGACAGGCTGAGCATTCCAAGTTCTTCCTCATATCCAGCTGGAAACTTTCCCATTTCAGCCTGTGAGTGTTGTCTCCAATCCTCTCATCACACACCCCTGTGGASTGGCTCCACCTTTGCAATAACCTTCTTGCAGCATTGGGTGGCTGYCATTAGGTCCCTCGAGGTTGCCTCTTCTCCACGCTGAATGAGTCCCTCTCCCTCAGCATCTCCTCACCCAGGGACTGACCCAGACCACTGAGCATTTTGGCAATCCTCCAGAATCCGTGAAAACTCAAGGGAAAAACAAAGACCGGGAAAAACACTGGAAAAATCTTAAATCCTAAWTTTAGAAAATAATGACACGAAAAGGCTGCTCTCAATGTGCTGGCTCATCTGCCCTTTTCCTGATAAATAAATKACAATTATGGCTTTAACAATAAAGTGTGTTTGACAGTGGCCTCATCTTTCTGGAAGCACACAGGGCTGAGAAGTGGTGAAATGTTGTTAACTCTATGTTGTAGTAAAGACAAACAGCCTACTACACTTCTATACACAGACAAGAGCAAGAAAATCCCTACAGTAAACAATTCTCTATCTGGGAAAAAACATATATGCTGCTCTTTCTACTAGACAATCTTTCCAGTAGGGTAACACCATGTTGGTTTTGCTTTCTTTTAAACTTTCTATATTAAAGCAGCACTCAGTTTTCAGATTTCACATTAATATGAAGATTTTTACAACCTGTATATTCGGTGATTAAGAAATTAGATTTATCTTGTCACAGCACATCCTTTCATTAAAGATTCATCCTTTCATTTCATTAAATAAATGGGCACCCATCAAGCGCCAGTACCCCATCAGCTACATTTACTTTTCCTTCTCTGCAACAGCTGCCACCTTTCTTTGAAGGAAGCTTTAAAAAAAAAACTTATCTGAAGTCATAACTGCTTCTCTTTGGTTAAGACAAATTCCTAGCGGAAGAGCACAACAGATTGTGAAATAGTTCAAAAAATCCTCAACTTGTTACACGTCAGACAGTCTTTCAAAGCTCAGTAGCACTTTAGAAAGCACAAAASATGCACACTGCTCCCAGGACTTATCTACAGGACCATTTCAGAGGCATAAATACACGCTTTGCAACTTTTTATCTTTTCCTCTTCTTCACATCACAAAGAAGTACAGGCAAAATAAAGGAATTACAAGTACATCCCTTTCCTGCCATGTTTTACCCCAAACTGAGCCCTTATTACAATTCTCATTATCATTTTATCTTTCTTAAACAGAATTCTAGTTTCTATCTCTGTACRGTATTTTCTTTCACAGATTTCCTCAACAATTTCCTGTTATGTTCTGTTCCCGCTTTCAATGTTTGTTTTCCATCTGTACATGTGGAACCACTTTTTTCAAATATCAGAACCATACAGTTTAAAGTTATCTTTCATTTTCTAGTTCCTTTCATGCTAATGCCTGGCATTATTATAAATATATTTCTCTACCTTTCTTTTTATTTTGAAAAAGTTTCTACTCCTGGTCTGTTTTGTAGTCTTTGACTACTCTTGTTTTCTCATTAYTTTCCAATTTACACCTTCTCTTATTATGCCCCTCTGTAAAGATCCTGTTACAATCTGTTCTTTCTCTACTGCTTCCCTCCTCYTCCTACTTCAAGTCTCCTTTCCTCATCTCAACCTGGCCCCCTCACCATTGGTCTTTATCGACTTTTTTTTCCTCCTCTTTCTCCTGAACACTATGTCCGAGTGACTGCCCGAAATAAAGCAACTATTTTAAAAAATCTCTAGAATTTCTCTTGCTATTGATTGTTGCCTTTACTAAAAAGCTCTCCTGAAACAAAGATAATACAGAATCAGGGAATCGTTTAGAAGAAAATCTTTAAGATCATCAAGTGCAACCAGAAATCTAACAAAAATTAATTTCCCCCAAAGCATTCTAATGTTTAAATTAACAAATTCCATTTCACAGATTCATCAGCTAGCAAAAGAAAGAAAATAACATTTTAAAAACATTTGTTTTATCAGATTCTCACTCCCACCACAACCTTATTTTATCTGAGGGCTATTTCACCAGTAAGAACTAAAAGAAAACTCAGATGGCTTTCAGCCTTCCTTCCCTAACATTCCTCTACTCACTCTTCCCAGGTAAACCTTGGATCATACACTGAAGAACGGAAGGGAAAATTGGAGTAATTGCCTTGAACTGTCAGTAGTTGATCTGCAGACTGAACTGCCATTCAACGTCAGAGAATCTGAATCAACCAGCTCAGCCACAAGAAGAACCTTGTGTTTAGCATTAGGACTGCAGAGAATGGCATCTTCAGTGAGAAGCAAAGCATTCAACTAGCCTCCTCTCGCACAGATTTTTTCCCCCAGCCCCTTAAAAGTAATTTCCTTGGTTCACTCATGTTACAAAGTCTGATAGAATTCAAAACCCTTCAGTATGTATCAGCTGCTCTTTGTAATCACCCATATCCGCGCCTTCCCACAGAAGATTTGTCCGTGCATAATCCCTTAGAGGAAAAAACCCACATAACAGACTTGACATTTACCACAGGGTTTAAGTGCATCCAGGAGCCCTTACCACAGTCAGCACAGTTATTAATACTTTGAAGGGACTCCCTGGAGTTTGTGGAAGTATCAAATCCTGACTCCAACAATGGCCTGCAGTGACTGAGCCAGTTCAGTATGCTCCTGCAGGTGAGAGCAGAGGATGTGATCTAACAAAAAGCTTTAAGGAGGCAGCAGATGAAAAGTAGATAAAAACCATAAAAACCTGCTTTGAGGACATAGGAATATAGGACAGAAAGCTAGGACTGAAGAATATGGGATGAAAAGCTAGGACACTAGGCATGGGACTTTAAACAGAAGCTAGACTGGAGTACTAGGATTGACCTGTCACACTGAGGAGMAACGTGGATGAAATAAGGTGGTATGAAGGAAGAGAATATACCAGGGTAAGTTATTGTCTTTTGCACCATTAGTTATCAAGAGCTTTAAGGGCAAATCACTGAATCAAAGCAAAAAATCTGGGCCTTCTGTAGCATAAATGCAGTATCCCAAGACAGCTAATTCTAGGTCTTGTGACGAGAAGTGAAATGTTCTAAAATAACCCTAGAATTAGAAAAACCACAGAGCTTGTTAAAAATGCCCATGCGCGTTTTATTAATAAAAACTAACAGTGCCAAGGTTAAACAAGTCAAACAATTATAGTCTCTTTATATTCCATAAAATATTACAGAAAAGTTTATTTGTGTTTCAATAAAAAGACTACTGTCTTAGAATAGGCAGCTGACAGTATTTGTGCAGTTAATTGTTTGTGAATAAATTTAAAAAGACTACCACCTGCCCTGAAATTCCTTTTATAAAAATGAACTATTAAAAATGATTGACAAATTTTGAGTTAAAAAACTTAAAACATTCTCTATATTTAATTTCAACTTTATAATAGATTACAGGAAGATGCTTATGAAACAAATACAAACATTTGTTTCAGTACATGTCTTTATATGATAGACTTATAAGTATGTAAACAACTATATAATAAAAAGTTTCCAAAGACTGCCTGTAAGAAATCAGGCAAATTTTACCATAAGCAATAAATCATTCCAAACCTTCAAGACATTTCATATAGCTGCACCAACTGGCAGTAAACATTTGCCAAAAACTTTGTATTCATATGTTCCAACAAACAGTGAAAAGTATATAAACTTGATGGAATCATAATGATATAATTTAAGGGAAAATAAGTTCACAACAACATTCTTGGAATTTAACATGTAAAAAAGTAGGACGTATATTTCTTGTTTGGTTCTTTGGACACTGCATGATTAACAAAAAATACTACTACATTAGCTCACTATCCCTCAAAGAGTGGCATAATCAAAATACACTCCAAATAAATTGCCATTCAGTGTATTCATTTTCCACAGAAGGATAGTATTTTATTTCTCAACAATGTGTCTACATTTTCTTTAGCAAACTTTGAAAGAACATTTGGGGCAAAATTCTTTTTCCTTCAAGTAAAAAAGAAAACCCAAACAAAAAACAACCAACAAACCAAAAATCCCTAAAACAAGAGTAAATAAAGGCTCTGCATTAACACACTGGTATCAAAAACACACATCCACACCACATTTAAAAATATCCTACATAAAACAATCCTTGTTTGCTTATCAGAGGTGCAATTTCTAAACTCAGAACTGCTTACCAATATTCTCCTTGGGGGATGGGGCAAAGTAACTTGAGACACTTCTCCCTAGAACAATTTATTCCTGAAGCCTGCTGAATTTTAACAAAAAAATAGTCTACAAGCAAAGGACATCAGTCGTCATCATCATTTTCATTAAAATCATCGTCATCATCATCATCATCCCCAACATAAGAAACTGGTGTTTCAACTCTGGAGCCACTGTACTGAGATCCATTGGAACTTGTAGCCAACATTCCATCTCCACCATTGGAAAAGTCACTAAGAAAAAAAAAAAAGAACAAAAAAAAACAGTTGGCATTGCTTAATGATTTCTCCTACATCTAGTCCATTCCTTTAATCAATCTGCCACTGCCACTTTATAAACCGCCTTTAAATATATACCCAAGTTGTCTCCAAAAAGCTGAAACAGTCTCAAGTAATTTTGAAGTGGTCCTTACTATGTTTCTTCCTTTAGGTTTAATGTAAAGTTTAAACCTTTCCACAGGCACTTTATAAACATGTTTTCCACATTTCTTCTAAAGTACATTTAGTGTTAAGGCTACACAGTTATCTAAACTCTTTAGTATCTTTACGTAGCGCTGGATATTCGCAAGTGAATCATGTCTTTCAGAATCACTAATCTTGATTCAAAGACCTGGGAAATTGAGGAATTCATAGCTTTTCCTTAACTACTTGATATTACATGGCCAACTGTCATGTTCTGTACTTTTAATCTGAAAATTTTTAGTTTACTTCTCATGGTGCAGTATTTTATTCTAATAGAGCCTGAAAATTCCTGTCTCCATTAGTACTTGCTATTTTGCCAATCTAATTACTGACTTTCTAAATAGTTTGCCAAACTTTTAAATTTGGCTACAAATACTTGAAAAAGTATTTAAAAAATCACAAAATAGTATCTCCCTTGAAAGACCTCCATATTAAAAAAGTGCTTTCAAAARTATGTTTGCCAGTAATTTTTAAAATGCTAATCCACTTAGTACACATTTTCAATCATGCACACTTGTTCCTGCATGGAGCCAATTCAATGGTCTATCAACACACAATAAAATTGCAGGGGTATATCCTAGAAGCTCACAAGAAAAACATATCCAGTAAGACACTTTCAAGAGTTTCTGCTGCTCTGCTTATTCAGAAGCAAGACTCTTAAGATATCTCCCTAGCTGTAGTCAGATGACTTACAACAGTTCTGCCACAATTATCTGCAAAAGCCGTTTCAAAAGCAAAGAAAACAAAACAGAAAGAGATTATTCTTGTGTTTCTGTAAACCTTGAAAGTACAAACCCAAAATCTGTTCTCCTCTCTTGTTCATAAAAATATAACTGGCTTTCATAATTGGGTATCCTAATAAGTAAGACAAAGAAACTGGATGAAGGTTATTGGTAGCAGCATCTTCAGTTTTCTGCAGACTTTCTTTAGAGACCTTGTTAAATAGATGTACAGCTTTTATTTGCCTTGACAGCACAACTTATATGACCATGAATGTTCATGGCCACTGCCATGAATATTCATATATATGCTATAATTAAACAGGATTTGTCACTCTCCTTTGCCAAACTCCTAAGAAATAGAAATGGTAGAMGTTCTTGTGCTCTCACCATGATAATGAACCCCAGTCAGCCTCTGGTTTACTACTGGCCTCTGGCTAACAGTGGCCTATTCAAATTTCAAAGTCTTTAAAACACATGGTCTCTTTTTCACTACCCCWTGCTCATTACCACAGAAGGAACCTTAGTGAAAACAGTTGATTTTAGGTRCTATTCAGCATCTCTAAAGATATTCTGGCAGAATTCTCAATCAAGCTTCAGTTCCCGTGCACAAAACATGCAAAACTTAATCCAAGCATTTGTTAAAAATGTCAAACGTTTCAATGATCATAGATTCAATTGGGTTAGAAAAGACCTCAGAGATCACAGAATCCAACTRCTGAATATTTGACTCATTTTACAATCTTGTGGAGCTCACAGAAGGACAACTTTTTGATTAATACAGCAATAAGAAACTAGTGAGTAAAAAAGTTAAATACAAGTTATGGCTTATCACACTACCAGCTTCTGATTGCTGTTTAAAAACCCAAACACCAAAATCTTTTTTTAAGTTAGACACTGATTACCAAGGAGRAATCTTTCCCATATTTTATCTTTAGAGAGTTATCTGTTTTCTTGTCACAAACTCTGAACTAGAAAAAACCCACAAGCAAACAACACATTCAAGATTAACATCAGTCTAACACCTTTCCACTATACAGAACACCTTTCCACTATACAGGAAAAGTTTTCTTTAATGACACTGCTAAGAACCACCATAGAAGTGATGTCTGAGAATACACTTATCCACACCACATTTAATCAAATCAGAACTTGTTTCATGGAGCATTCAATATCCAAGTTTCTTTGATGACCACTGATTTTAAAAACTAATAGAAAACTTCATTTCACCTGGCTGAAAATCTTGTGCCGTTTGATGCAGAACCTGATGAAGATGTGACATATACACTGCTGATTGATCCCTGAGCCATTTCTGTAAAACAACAACACACATTTCAGGAGTACTTCCAAACAAACCCATCTAATTCCATGGAAATGYTTAATCCTYTTAAGTCCARAAAAGGAGTCTTGCAGCCCAGACAWCAAAACATAYTGMCATACTATATCCAAAAGAGCATAATTTTAAAATAGGCTGGTGCAACAAKATTTCAAAATACACTTTAAAAATCCATTTATTTTGAAGTAAGCAAGATATCCCTTCGGTATTCATGATATGCTTGCACTTACTACCTTTTGCCTTTGCAAGTGAATCAAGCATAAATACTGTCCTCTTAAAAGAACTACACACTGCAAAGACCTACTTGWGTGGCACAATGTAAAATGTTTTGCAAAGACCAATAGTCCATTCTTTATCAGTCACTGTGTTTTTTGCTCCCTAAAGCACACTAA
This sequence comes from Malurus melanocephalus, assembly GCF_030028575.1. NCBI lineage: Eukaryota > Metazoa > Chordata > Aves > Passeriformes > Maluridae > Malurus > Malurus melanocephalus. The sequence continues at coordinate 8,543,471 of NW_026623233.1, read as the reverse complement.
GAAGCAGATAAATTTGAGAACTTGACAGAAATCTTTACCACAAACCAGTGGAAATTAACAGATCTAAGGTATTTTCATGGTTTTTCTTAGAGTCCTGTATTAAGGAGGAAAACAAAACAACGMTTTTTGGAGTAACCAACCTGTCACATATGGTTCCAGAGCTTTAGGAACCAAACTCCTTGCAATTTTTAGGTCCTCTGCTGAACAGCTTCCAGATTCTAGCCCACAAGCCATTCCCATTCGTTTTAGTACTTCTATATCGTCGTGAATTTCRAAAGTATTGTCAAAATTAAATAGATATTCAAATCTGGAGAGGAAAAAAATGTCTCAATTAGCTTCAATKACTTTAATTACCTTTCCATTTTCAGGAACTGCAGTATTTGAAAAGCTTTGCACCATGTTAAGTGCGTTAGTGACACATCACTTWATGCAATCAAATTTTTCAAGATCTATGTATTTGTTCATGACTGCTTACATTCAGCTTTTATTTAGCTGATAAAAAATACAGCTTTTTGAACCAAAAGTGAAGAACAGCAGTCCTGAAAGTGAAATCCATTTYCAATTCTGCTGATTGCATTTCACAGTGTTAAAGCCAAAGGAGAACACTACTTGACTGAGTGTAACATAAAACACCATCAGAGTTGCCTGATGATCTTTAGCTAGCAAATCTTACATAAGTTATTACATGTGAACCAGTTAGTCTATTTATTAAAAAGGTATGTGAAACAGCTGACTGAAATGAATGTTCTCAATATACAAAAGCCACAAGTATGTTAAGTTTCTATTTAATTTTTAACAAATCCACATGAACACTTATATAAACTCAGAGCTCCACCAAAAGTCAGACAGGAAACTTTTTTAGCTTACTTGTCATTGGAAATACTACAGTCAATCACTGTCTTCTTGCTGGTGTTCACAATGATAAATGGCAAATGGATGACAGAATTGGAAGGTGGAGGTCGGTTTGCCTGCTGTTCTGCTTGACGGTTTCGCTGGACGAGGTTCTTAAAGGCAATTTGCTAGAAAAAGCAACAGCAAWATCAAAATATGAATGAAGCTTTTAGGGTGACATGAACAAAAAATCCCTCAGATGAAGAATTCCAGCAATGGTTGCAGCAAGTATGTGCAGAAAAGGAAAGAGCGTTTACCATATTCCTGCATGTTGAGATGCAAGAAGAGTCACAGATCAGAGTATTGAAAAAGATGAGACAAAAAGATCAGAAAAAAAATGCACATTCTACTAACTACATCAGGACAATTCCTGGACAGATCCTTGACAAAATGGAGAGATACCAATGATTGGAAAAACAAATTTTCATATAGCATCCTATTTACTCTCCATTTACTCTTCCCTACTAAGTACTGCACTCCAAAAAATACACCTGAATGTTAATACTGAAATGAATTACATGCTAAAAAAGTTAATGTTTGGGATTTGAATATCTGGCATTAGGCTTATGAATTACCCCTTTAAGATTAGTGACTTTAACATCTTACTAAAATTGCTTTTTACAATGGAATGTTACCATTTCAAAAATTAGTAATTTAATTAATTAAAAACCAGTAAAACTCAAGTTATAAATAGTACAATAAGCTACTGAACAAAGTATTTTTCTGGTCATGAAATCAAATGAAACAAAYAAGAATTAAGACCAAAATTTAAAGCCAGCTGAGAGACTGATAAAAATCAGGCAGCTGTCCCACAGCTATCTGTATTTTCTTTCTGCATCCCCAAGATTCTCATTCCTACTGTGTAGGTAACACAAGTACCAAGGAATACATGTCAGTGAACCAGCAGCACAGTGACTTGGGAAATAAGACTACTGATTCCCCCAGTGCAGTAGGGAAAACGTGGGAAAGAGTTCAGTCACTGCTTCACAGTGGTTAAGCCACTTACACACCAGTGGCAGTGAGTCTTTAGAGGGGCACAAGGCAGACCTGTATGACAGACAACCTCTACAATCACATAATTTTAGCTATCAATGTTAACACACGAGAAAAATCTAGATACAAGAACTGAATTGGAAAATTCAGAGGATACAGTATGAAATAATGCTCCTAACAGCATAAATCTTGTTCAAACATACTTGAAACTCCAAACAAATTAATCATMATTCATGGAAGGCTGATGGCTTCCCCAACAGTAATGGCCAACAGCATAATCTGAACTACAGATAAACTACAGTGTTAAACAAAAACTGCATACACCTTATCCTGAAATTCACCTCTAGTCTTCCTAGAAGTTTCCCATCCCTTACAGTGGGATAAAAAAAGAAGAATATAGATATAAGTTACCTTGCCCTATAGACAAGAGTACCTTGACTGTACCTGTAGAATGAGTTCTTGTAGTTGAGACTGTTTTTGCTTTATTCTTTCAATTCTTCTCTGTTTCTCCACCTTAAGATAGAAAAAAGGCACTGGTCAGTTTTTTGGTTTTAACTAGCATTTTATGCCAACATTTTCTCCCCCTAAAATCATTTCAATACCAGAGAATTGGAAGGAGGAGATATCATATAAATCAATCATTAATGTTCTACACATAATTTAGACACTTAACTATTAAGGAACATCAGTACTAACAAAAATGCTAGATGGAAACTAACAAAAAGCAGAATTGGAACCCTGGGGAATAAAACACAACAGTCTGTAAGAAGATAAAAACATCTTTGCAAACAGAAGTTATGTCTCAAAGGGTTACTGGAATTCTCTCAAAGGGGCAAAGATAGACAAGAAGGATCCACTTGATGCAGAGTCTATTGATACTGGAGTTATCAGGAAAGATCCATCAAAGATGCTTAAAGACTGTTAAGGAGATGAAGCTGTTAAGGAGACCAAGGTTAAGGCCTCACAGTATTTAATATGTACTAAATAATAACAAAAAAGGTAAGAAACAGAAAGCTAGGAAATACACAGCTTTCCCAGTGGAAGAAGAAGATTCCCACAAGGACTTAACTGACAGACTGTTACTCAAAGTATAGACAGTCAGATTAAAATGACAAGGTGACAGAACCTACTGGCAATGCTGGGTCACSTGGCATAGTTAAAACAGAGTTTGTCATAAAACAAACTGGAAGTGWTTTGTAGCCCTTAGTAATTACATCATCTACTCTGTTTCTGGTATATAGTATGTGTGAAAAACTGGTATACAGAATGTGTGAATATAGTGTGTGTGAAAACAACTTAATCCATACATATTTAAGAAATAAATTACATTCAGCAGAGATCCTAAATTATGGTATCTGCAAAATCCATCACTCAATATACCATGACAGCCAAAGATTTGAATTATTAGGCAAGAAACAGAGGACCACAGACATTATCACTACATCACTCTATGAAGCAGAATGTTTACACCTTGAATTCTGATGGTCCTATTTCAAGACAAGCATACAAAGGAGCAATCAGGATCACAAATAACACAGAACAGACTCCATGCAAGAGAAAATTAATAAATTAGGACTCTACTGAAAGGAGAATGAAATAATGGAGGAGAACATGAGAGACCCCTATAAATACAATGAATAGGATGGGGAAAGTGAAAAACGAATGATTAGGTCACCAAGACTTCCAATTAAAAAATATTCAGAGAATATAAACTAAATACAGTATGTTAAAAACCAAACAAAAGATTTTTCATAAGAAGCTTCTCATGTACCTGAAACTCACTGCCACAAATGAGTCAATATTAAAAGTAAACTTTGAAAAATGAATAAAAACTCCTGTAAGAGTGTGTGTTCAGAACACACAAATTAAAAAAGAGTCAAAGAGAACCATACTMTTTTATGTTGCTATCTCAGAAGATTATGGACAAGATTATTATATTGTTTCAGAACATATTAAAGCTGTAAACATTTACTCAGACAAAACTATTGTGAATTTTCAAATGCAYATACCTCCAAATTCTGACATTCCTGAGCCGAGTTAGTAGGTAGACCAATCCATTTGATTTCCTTCTTCTCCTTAGAGATAATGTTCATGGCCATAAGGACATTTAAGGCATCATAGACACGTCGTCTAATATTCTTCTGGTCATAAGCCTGCTGTAGACATAGTGCATTAATCAAAAATACACCTGTGTCAAAAATATTTGAAAATAAACATATTACAGCAAATGGGTAAACTCAGTTAACATCTGAACTGTTTCATTTAGCTGCAGAAACATAGAAAAATCTCAAAAGAAATTTCTCTTCCCCCATTCAGTTCACATGTAATTGACTTCCCATATACTTACTGATTCATTTGGTGAAATGTGATTATCAGTGGTAGTGAATTCTGCAACCAACTCGTCTGCCACCTCATTGTATGAGGTGGTTCCTTTTCTTTGTACCTTCTCACAAACCTTCATAGAGAAATGACGTAAACCCTTGCCATTCTTCTCGCCTTTTTTGTTCCGCTTCCTAAATATACGTATAATATATATTTTAAGAAGATTTCAACTTTGGAATATTTGATGTCTCTTTTTCAAATACAGGCACACTGCTGTAAAAAACCCAAGCCTTCCCTTTTCTCCTGSTTCTTACCCCTTCCCAACATTCTCTCCTATATTTTTTCCCTATCATTTACAATATTTATAAACAATTCTAGTATCTTGATGCTGAAACACAATACAAATTCATTCTTTTGCCAACTTTGCTAGCTCCAGTAGAATCACAAAATCATGGAATAGTTTGGGCTGGAAGGGATCTTTAAAGGTCATCTAGCCTCCTGCACTGAGCCAGGGTATCTTCAACTCAGTTAGGYTGCCTAAAGCCCTATCCAATCTGGCCTGAAATGTTCCCAGTAGCCGACAATAAATTAACGAAAGGGATATTCCTTAAAGAAGTCAATAAAGAAAACCTTCCAAACTTCAAGACAAGAAGAGATAAGGGGATAAATACTAAAACATGAAAACTGAATCAGAGGAGAGAACTTTTTTGTCCTTTTAAAAAACTTTTATTTTTAATTTTAAGTAGCACATGTAGTATGACCACAAAAAAAATTAGATTGATTGAGCATTTTCTATGCAATTGATACTGGTATTGGTTGAACTCACTAATKACACTATTACTATAACACAGATTTGAAGTTATACAGTATATGAAATTGCTATTGGAACTTCAAAGTTACAAGATACAAGCAGTATTACAAAGTTWTCTGCTTTGCAAAGTTTTTTAAATAAAAAGTTCCTTGTAACTAGAGGAAAAATACAAGTATCAACAAAATTAGTGTCAGCAAGGAGCAATCTCAATTCTTACATCTCATTTCACTGTATAATTCCAAAGCAGCAATCTAATAATGTGTAACAGGCCACTGATAATAAATTTAATCTTACTACATTTAACAAGACACCCTAAAAGCAAGTCTTCATGAAAAAACACATCTAAAGAATGTGTTCCTTTTATTTAATACTTTTTCCCAAAAAGGACTAGGTTCWTCTTTCAAATGATACTTGGGGATACCCTTGTTCCATCACAAATACATTATTTTTCTGAAATACACCAGCATAAGAGAAACCATAGAATCAAGTCCCGTCTCCTTTTAGGAGCTAAAATGTCTAGATCTTAGTAATGTCAGAATATCCACCAGAGTTTACAGAAAATATTCTGCATTCTTTTACAAGAAATGAAGAGGCACTCATTGTTGTGTGACTACTCCTTACTTCAGAACAACAGACTTCAGTGGTGAAGTGCTCTTGATGGAAARGTAAACAGACTTCCCCACACAGCTAGCCTGAGGAGTACATACACTATCACACATTTAAAATCAAAGTTCCAATAGTTTATTAATCCTTTCTAGCTTTCATTTTGCTCACCCAGCAGACCATGGTGAAGAATCTCCAGTCTGGTTCTGTGATGCAAAATGTGTGTTCGGTGTATGCGGACTTCCTACCAGGATAGTATTTTGCGCTGAAGGTCTCTGAGGTGTACCGATAACCTACAGTAAAGACAAAATAATTCAGAAAATGGTAAGAATTCCAAGATMTTCATAAGTGACACAACTGAAGTGATGCATTATACAAACAGTAGTACTATTCTCTACATACTTCTCTTAGATGCATCTAATTTATATACACTAGCATAAAAAACTTCAGACTACGGTTAATATAGTTAGACCACTCCCTAAGTTACCAGCATTTTTATTTTAATCTCCKTAAATAAAGTTTTCATGCTTGCTGGATTTCTTAACACCATTCAACACTAATTTAGACAAGATCAAAACACACRCACACACTCCATCCCTTCAAGGAAAATGGGGGAAAAAAGGAGAAGAAAACCCCCAACCTTATCAAATTATGTATAAGGATGCTGCAGTAAATTACAGTTAAAATATGAACGTAAGAAAATCTGAAAATTAATAAAGCCAGGGAGAAAATGCAGGGTTTTTGTAAGAAACCTCTCTCCTGGTTCTACCTTTGAAACTAGCTGAAAYACCCACTTTTGCAGGGTATGTTTTTTATCTCTGAGTTATTATAACTTTCTAGAAAATAGGGATTTAGGGGAAAAACGGATGCCATACAGACTACTTTTTTGTAGAAAGACATGCCTACTCTTTTGGGGTATGTTTACCCCTCAGTGGAAACAGAAGGTTGCATCCCTGACATCAGGTAAATGAAAAAAATATCCCATACACCACATGCTTTGTAATTATGCCATTGTTATCTCTTGGTTTTGATATTTTTAGGAAAAGATTTTGTAAGCTACCTCAAAGAACAATTCAATTTCAGCATTTAATTCACATATGTACACAGTCACCTAATAATGCCCATTGTGCCAGTATGGCCTATGATCTATTATGAAAACACTTACTCTAATGCTCATTGCTGATTTGAAATGAAAAAGAATGCCTAACTACTCTGAGTTTATTTTTTGGGGAATTTATTGTCACCACACCTCCTACTCAAAGAGCAATTTCATTCATTTAAACTCACTTCCAAGTGGCCACAAGAAGTAGTTRAGTCACCACCACTGCCAGAAATACAGCAGAGTGAACTATCTGCACATCTGTACACGTGAAGGGGTACAGTTTACAGATTCAGGCAACCTTACTTATAAAACACTCCTTAGAGCCAGCTTAAGAGATGGGAAAGGCAGCTAGGAAACTCCTTTCCCATAAAGCAGAAACTCAAGACTCCTGTTCAGATGTTTACACGATACAGCTGCTTTCCAGAAGACTGAGACCAATTCTATTCAGATTAYTAAATTTTAATTGTGATCACTGCAAGAATTACTATGACCTATGTATTAGCTATTGCATTATRAGGTTCTTTGAAACATCTAATTTCACATTATCTCACACAAAGCTCAAAATACATATTTCAGCAAATGAATATCTAAATTAAGCACTAAAACACAGTTCTGTTTTGAATTTCATTCGATCTAACTCTGGTCTCCCAAAAAATGTGTTTATGGACTTCATTTACATTTCCTTAYGCCAGATTTCAAAGCAGAATCTGAAAGAGCCACTGATTTTAAATGGAAAGACTAACAAAAGATAAAGCCACCTGAACAGTGAGGCAACTTCATGTTAATTTGAGAGTCATCTTTGAATTTCTTTAAGCAATGCACATTTTTTAAACATAAATGTATTAAAATTAGAAACAAACYTGGATTATCTGCCCATGGCGAATGATACAAACTACCAGGCTATGTCAGATTTACAGCACATGTACACAATAGTACAAGCAATAAAAAAATAAAAATAAAAAAYAAACCACCAACTCTCCTTACCACTTGTTGTGCAATGTTGACATTAGACTGTCCGAATGTTTTTGGCAGGAGCTGTTTTCCAATCGTATTTACTGTAGAAGGATGAACAGCCAACAGAGAAACAACCCCTAAAACAAATATAAATAGAAAGTTTCAGGTGAGCACACTGATTTATTTTAGCAAATAGTCTCAGCTATACTACTGATGCTTATTAATGGAAACTAGCCCTGAAACACATGGTCTCAATATAAGTGCAGCAGTTGCACATTCGAGGCAAAAAAAAAAAATCAAGATTCACAGTACATTCTCTTAAAACTTTCTTCTATGTAAGCTTACAGGTCAGTGAACCAATATGAAGATACCTTAATTCCTTGTATTTCAATTTTTCTCTTAAAACAGAGTAATAAAGTAATAGAGGCAACCAGCATCTGACAAAAAGCATATCCTCTCTTCTACCCTTGCTTTGTGGCTACTGAAACCTTCTCCAGCACCTCCTGACAACCATGCCTAATGCCACAGTGTACAGCACAGCCTTCTGAAGCACGYTGATCTACAGGAGATAACATTTGGCTGGAACAGGTCTTAACAAGAGAATATTCCCAACTTTCCTCTAAGTATTCCCTCCTAGCTGAAGGCAGGGAATTAAAGAACAAACATCTTCAAGAATCCACTATTTCAGAAAAAATATATGCAACACAGTGGACTGACCCTGMAGGGAAGGTTGTGCTCTTCCTGTTYATAACCCATACACAGTCAGCACTGGTAGGTAAAGCAAATCTTAAGCCATGTAAAAAATAAAYGAACTACAAAAATAACAACTCAGATAGCCACTAGCAGTTTGATGCTCCATGTTATAGTTTAGAGGAAAAAACCCAAACCCACAAATTCAAAACAAACACTCCCCCACAACCAACAACAAAACAGAGCAAAGAAGCAACAAAGGCTGACCACAGAACGAAAATAATAAGAAACCAGTCTTAAAATACTGGAGACATTTATTCTGCCAAAACAACTGACAAGTGGTTGTCAGGTTTAGCAGCTGTTTCTCTAAGATCACTTTTAAAGGGGCCAATGGGGTCAGAAGGATTTGGTACAACTCTCATCCCTCTCTCTTTTTCCCATCATCCAGTACAGATGCAATAAATAAGCATTTTTACARGGGTTGTATCAGAAGGGTCCTAACTGGTCCTTGAAGCCTATTATCCCTCTTTACACTTTCAGGAAGCTTGCAGGAAATTGRGGATAACTCAAATCCTGTTTAAGCCCTTGCTTTCCAGAAGGCTTGTRTTCTTCAGTTGCTATTACTACACCATGTCAAAGTGACACGATGTCACTTTGACATGGTGCAGTAATGGCAGTTGGGGAATTCTTAGCTTTCTCTAAGAATCTACTCTCAGTGATCAATCTATTTCCAAACAGGATGCAGCAGCATGTCCTATTATTAACCAGCTTCCCAGYGCTCTTCCAGAAAGTCAGCAGCTATCCAGTCTGTAACGTAAGTCTGTTATGCCTTCCTGTCCCTTCAAGTACACTCATCACTACCATGACCTGAATTGTGTTTGTTCTTCCTCTCKGCAGAATACAATTAATCAATATAAACTATCCTGGCTAGTAGTGCTTGTATAGGCTCTTCTCAGCTTCCTGGAGATCAATGGGTCTTTTTTTTAACTTCTCATTGCTTTAAAAACAATGCAATCTGAAGACTGCTGTATAAAACAATAGCTGTAACTGCTTTCCAAGGTTAAGACACCTCACCTATTTGATCATCTTCTCAGAATCAGTTGGAAAGGACCCACAATGATCATCAATTCCAGCTCTTGAGTGAATGGCCCTTACAGGGATCAAACCTGCAAYCTTGGCATTATGAGCACCMTGCTTTGCCCAACCTTCCCTTACCTTTGAAGGTCCTTGTTGCCTATTCTTCCTAGTTCTGCCCTTTCTTTTGCAGAGGACGGGCATGAATACAGCATTCATGACCAAGGAATGCCATGTTATTTATAATTCTGTAGCCCATTTTCTATTTTATTACCTGTTTCTTTCCAAGCAGTTTTCAAAATTCAATGTACCCCACTGATACCACATTGTAACTAATATAACCTACGATGACTTCAAGATCTTTCTTGGGTGCTAATAACTCCCTTGGGGTACTCACAGTACCAAGTTCAGTTTTCACAAATTATTAATCCATGGGAGAACYGTCCCATTCTATCACACCTTAGTTGAACAGGCTGATTAAGGATCTTAATTTTTTTTTATTATTTTTAAGAAATCCAAGGACATCGCTCTGATTAGATAATCCTTATCCACATGGCTGTTGACTCTTTCAAAGCATGACTTTGAAAAGACGTAACTGCAGACCCTCCCTTTTCCCTTCCCTCTAGAAAAGCCCTGTTGAAGGTCCATTACCACATCTGTCCACACATGTACTGCTTCTTTAAGTGCTCTACCAAGGTGYCAACAGAAGTCTCACTTCCTCATCTGCATTTACCTGAGCCCTGCAGAAACTGGTGCAGGCTGTGTCCTCTCTTTCCTTCTGGTATTGTATCAATTATAGACATACTGAATTACAAGGACAGAAGTACCATTACTAGCTCCTTTAAGAATTCAAAGGTAGGTAATTTTCTGACAATTACTGSTACACATTCACATTATGAATTTTTTCCTAAGACAACTCCCAAGTATTACTTCAGTAGGACAACTTCATAAAGAACAATACTGCCATGAGATGCCTCTAGTCTTCAGATGAACTCAAGAGACTTCATTATTCTCCTATGTTTAAAAATAAAGCAATTCTTTATGCTATCATGTTTATTAGAAAATTTTATGCAGTCAACAAAGACTAAAATGTTATGACGATGTAACTCGACACAAGTGCAGAGGCCAGGGTYAGTGGTTAGGAAGCAGATCAGGAAGACACCAGTGGGTCTGGGCAGACAATAAGCTCTGTGTGACTCAGAGGTGCTCCCCACTATGCTAACAAAGACTTAACCACATCCTGGGCTGCACTTGGAGGAGTACAGCAGTAAATGATTTTTCCCTTTTCCTTCAGCACTCCTTAWGCTGTCCCTGGATGACTCTTCAGTTTTGGGGCCCATGGTTCAAGAGAGGCATTTGCAAACAGGAGAGAGTGCAGCAGCTGGACACCAGCGTGGCTCAGGTACGGGAAAATATCCTGCACAAGGAGAGGCTYGGCGAGCTGGGTGCCTGCAGCCTGGGGAAGGGAAGGTTAAGGTGTAGCAAGGGGTGTTATTTGCAGGAATCTAATCACTGCCTTCAGCTATTAAATGGAAGTTATAGAGATGGCAGAGGACACAAAAGGAAAAGAGGGAATGGTCACAATTTGTTGCACTGCAAATTCCAACCAGTGAAAAATGACAAAGACAGTGCACAGCAACAATCTGCACAGGAGGTTCCTTGGCAATAAACAGCAAAATTCAAGAACTGAAGGCTCTGTGYGTCAAAGCTGACCCTGGTTTGAAGGTAAGGTTAGATTAGATGGCCTCCTGTTATTATTAATTTAATTTTCTGAACAGAAATAGCTATCTTGCAACTGAAATATTCATGTGAAGAGAACACACACTGTTTCTTTAAATTTTTTAATTATATTAACATTTCCTGTGGTGCTCTGCCAGAGTTAATTCATGCAACTGAATCAACCTGGCTCCATGAAGAAACTACAGGGTTCATCTTCCTGTACAGCACAAACTGATTGGCAAGGAAATAATAAATGTAAGTGACAGAACAGTAACATGAGACTCACAGTTCAAAGCAAAGTCAACTTATAAAAGCTGTCATACAAAATATGAAAGAGTATAACTGCTCAATTATACAGAAAAAAAGTATTTCTTTAACAATTATATTTTCAGTATCGCTGTCCAAGTGCATTTTATTTTCTCATTTGCCTCACATGCAAATATTTTTCTCATATTCATCTGCATTTTCAAAGGCTCATAATATGTGGGGGGTTTTGTTTGTTAAGTACAAGTAGAAGCAGTTTTATCAATTTATATTTGCAAGTGACTGACAGCTCAGTTTCTCAAACAAATTTTACTACTAATTACTTAATTACTTTTACTCTTAATTGCAGTCACTGTGATCTAAATAATCCTTTACTTTGTGGACAACATACAGTGTACATAACAGCATGTAAAAATTAAAACTACAARGCTGCAAACAGTTTTGCTAGCACCMACTCTTCTTCCTTTTCAAAATAAATTATTAATACTGCTAGTTCTGACACATTTTTCCCCCATAAAGACTTTGAGAACCACAGGAAAATGCCACGTACAGCACAAAAAAAATATATACAGAAAGATGTAACTACCACTACTACTTACATCCTAAGTGCCCCAAATGTTTGGAAAACTACTTTCAGTAACTTATAAGCAATTATTATATGTAAAGGAACTTCATCAATATGATGTTCCAGAATACCTGCAATTACAAGGTAACGATGTAGGTGGAAACAAGGAGTAATGGCATAAAAAACTTGCATATCAAAAGCAGCACTTTTTAACAAAACCTGTTATTTATCTGTCTACAAACAAAGAAGTGCTSTCTTTGGTTACTGATTAACTGGATCATTGCCTGCATACAAAAACAAACCAAAGAATGTTACCAAATAGAAAGAATCCCTTGCAGAATTTTGGCAGTTTTAAGGACTGGTGACACATTTAACCAAGAACATTCTAAATAACTGAAGATGACACAGAAAAAAGGACATGGCACATCTAAAATCAGAGAAAGGAGTGCCCTCTGCAGACAATGAGATAAATCTCCTGAAAAGCTGACTGCTCCAGTTCTTGAAATAATAGTGACTTTAAATTTGGTGTTTAGGTTAGAGGATGGCCTGAAGTTACTCCTTGCTTCAGGAGCAGAAATACCATTCATTCTAGATGCTGTACCATTTTCTGAAGTAATCTCCCTTTATGCTTTCTTTACTTATGAAAGAGAGAACAGTTAACAGGAAAGCAACTCAGTACCCTCATAATGCAGTCTCTAACAAACTTCTGTCAGTCTGTTTCTCTAGCAGAGAAGTAACGTTCACATCAGAACTTRACTGGGCAAGAAGGTTACTTCACAAGCATTTTCTGAATTAGTACAACCTCTCMAAAAGAGAACATGCAGAGTWAAAGTGGCTCATCAGAATGCAAAGGAATTCCTACCTCTCCTGCAACAGTCTCAACCAAAATCTGTCCAGCAGACCAATTTGGAAATAAATGCATGATCAGTTAGGAGTTAAACAAAGGGCCATTTTAGGAAAAGTCTAAAGAAAATTAACCTTTCATGTGGCATTTAGGAGTTCAACTGTTTATAACCACTCTAAGAAACTCGATAAGCTTTTGTCTTAAATACATAATGAGCTTTGAAATTGATGGGTTTTAACAGAGCAATTGAAATSCAGCTTAACCACAGCTATACAATTCAAAGGCAGAAACATGATGCCAACCTCAATACAGGTCAAATACAACTTATGATCTCAAAMAGATAATATTACTATCAATAACCTAAAAAACCTAAAAATATCAGTTGAAGAGCCCTACAGGTCTCTTTTAAAAGATAAAAAACCCCTCCAAAACCAGTAAGACTTTTCATGAACAAAACAGAAGGAAATGACAGAGACATGAGATTCCACTGCAATTKTCATGTCTCAGAAGGCCAAGTGCCACCTGAAGCATTACATTCCTTATTTTGGGAATTTGAGAAAAGTTCACAGGAACAGAATTTATATAAAGCCAGTATATCTGTATGATTGATATAAGAGTACTGAAAACCATGACAGTATTTTTGAAAACATTAATAAATTCACTTTTGGTAGTTTTATCTATGTGGATTTTTTTCTTCTTTTCCAGAAGAAGAGGAAGAGAAGAGGGCATTTGAAGTCAACATCACTTAACAAAATTCCCCACTGGAATAATTTTTTTAACCTACCACAGACAAAGCCAATTCCAGCTCCAAACCTGTGCATCAAAACAACCGCTCACAAAAACAGAACCCTACACAACAAACAGCAAACCAACCTTAAGTTCACATTCTGCCCTTCTTCCACTATGCCAATCCCAACGTGGTGTCCAGAAAACTGTGGGAAAAACTTATCAAGCTTGCAAAAAAAAGTGAGCAGTCTCTTTCAGAAGTGCAAAGCAGCTTAAGTAAGGTTCAGTTGCTTTTACTTGCAGTGACAGAAACTTCCACAGCTAACTCAAACTCCAGACCTCCTGCAAAAGACTGCCCAGTGACTAAGCTGTAGGGCATTCAACAAGCAACAGAGCTCAACAAAAATCCCAAGTTTGTTTTGTGGCTTTTGAAGTACAGGAAGCCTCATGAAAACTCRTCATGGAGACTGCAAGACAAGGAAGGCAAATCTTAGGAGAAACTTAAGTTTGTTGCTCAGAGGTAACACCCTAGCATACAGAAATAATAGTAAAGATGTGCTCTGAAGACTCCAAATAATGAAATCCAAAAAGTTAACTAGTGAATGGCAGAATCTCTACAAGGCTCCAAATCTTCACACAGTTCAAACACAGCTTCAGYATCTGTGAAGCTGAGACAGGGATGAAACCTGTTTGGCCTACAATGAAGCAGAGCTCAGAATGCTCAAGATGGAAAAAAAGCACAAGAAAGTGAGAATTTCAGAGTCATGGAAATTTGGTACAGCAGYCAGGTCACAACCTAATAGATTGAGGGAATTCCTCAATTTATCTACACAATTATCACTGAACAAGAGACACAGAAACACCTAACSTGGAACAACAAGGTAACAGGGGGTTTTGTGTGAATTAGTGGTGCAGGCTCGGATCTTTTCTCTACCTCAAAACATGGTGCACTGAACTCGCAGATTCATTAACCTGTCTCAACACACTGACCAACATAACGCTTGACAACAATCTCACTCAACCCCAACACCAGGTCTAGGTGAAATGGAAATCAAATAYTAAGCAGCTCCCTCAAGAACTGTTCACAGTATTTTCTACGCATTTTGCTCTACAAAACCTACCCTAAAAATGCAGCTTTCTTCCAAGTACAAGAGGAGTGTTGAAGACAGAGATAGGCCATAAACGTAAGCGTAATGGTGTCATCTAATGTGCTTTCTATCCAGCCTGGATGWTCTTCAAAGAAAATCATTCCTTAACCAATAAAGTACCAAATTGACTAGTTTTAGATTATTTGATTAATATTTGATTCTAAGATCTGGGAAAGATGAGAGAGGGGATGATTWTATCCTGGGAGCTGATTCCTCAGATGTCATTCCTGTGAAGTCACAGTTCTTAATGTCTCTCTTGTGAACGCTGTAGATATTTTATGTTATTTTATTAGTTAGTTATATGGTAATTTTCAGAAAACACTGAATTCATTTTGAGGGTYATCTGTGTGACAACACAGATGATGATCTCTAGGTGTGTGCCAAGTCAAGTAAAGGCACCCCTACTTACTGAACAAGAAACACCATCACATTAAGACAACGAGCATGATTATACAGCAATTCTGAGCTTTTGTTTAGACATCCATCTCCCTCRGTCTGTAGTACTCCTAAATTGCTTACATCCAGTCAGACTTCTTTGTGATTTTTACCATCCTTAGATATGACTAGCAATAGCTCAGCTACTGCAAACCAGTTTTTCCAAGTCTGGTAAAATAAACTGGGGCCAGCTTTTAGACTTTCCAAAGCAACATTTTTACTTCCAGTAATAGTTTTATTTCCTTAGCTTGACCTTAGACAATAATAATTGGATTTGYCTCAGCTGTAGCAATACATATGCATTTTATAAACAATTTCAAGCATGTGTCTGTTTGCTAAAGTGTAATTCATGGGCTCTAAAATCTCTAGTTCTATCCCAGAGGAGCAATTCCAGTCACTATTAAAAATCAGGGAGTGTGAATTTGCAAGGTACAATTACACTGCAAGTTTCTTGTCATATAAATAAAAGAACAAAACAATCTTACAGTTAGGCAGTCTTGAAATACAAGTCTAAACACATCTTAAAATGTTACATATTTGACTTTGATATTTTCAATCACTGAATCAGAAACGTAAACATAATTAGCCTATAAAATGTTAAACCTTGTTTTAAAGTGTAAGCACTGAAAGGAGCTTGAGACATACTTTACAAAGATTTTCCAGYTACATGCCAATAATGCCACCTACTGGCATAAGTGAAGATCCAAATTTTCTGAGTAGTTTTGAAACTAAGAGCTTTAATTTCAATACAATATCAATACCACTGGTTACCTTTTACCTCGCACCCATCTGAAGAAAATTTCTTTYGCCCAAATTTCTCCACAAGTGAGGGGAAGGATTAGAATTGAATAGTGTTCTATTTAACAATTTAATTAATCAACACTAAACTGAATATAGCAAGGACTAGAATGTGGCAGTTGTTCTTCAAAACRTAACCACCAGGAACAGCAAAATTTCTCAGTTTCTAAAATTCATTGCCAAATATCAATGGAAAACACAAACTCCTGAGTAAGTTACACTAGTTCAGCCCCTATTAAAAATTCTTTCTGTCTTTCCAAACCATATGTATTTGCTAACCCTCAAAATGAATTAGCGAGGTGGAAACCACCTTCCTGGTTACCAAACAAAACAAATTTTTCAGTCATACTGTTTTCTCAGGGCTATATGGGATGTTACACTTCAGTAATGGAAATATACAGGGGTGYATCAGAAAACATGGGCAAAATTTACAGACTACCTCTTCCAGAGGTTGCACAAACAGTGGAGGAAACACAAGCTGCCATCTCATTTCTACCACATATAAATTTATACCTCTTATTTCACACTAAAAATGGTTTTGAAGAGATAAAATTTTCAAGCATTTTCTAGAACAGAATTTTACGTGCATGAGTAATTTAATCAGAATTGCATGCATCATTCATTATAAACAAAACTTTGTCAGGTTATTTGTTTGGATTTTTGAGGTTTGATGTGGGATTTTTTTACATACTATTTTCTCCTCTCAAAACTCAGTCTCTGCTTTAGAACAAAAATCCTGATGTGGAGTTCACGGCTGAGACCAGTCTCTCCAAAATGAGCTACTGAAAGCATGTCTGTATTTGCTGAAGTAAAAAAGTGCCCACACTTGTAACCTGCTTCTGACAGTGGATATTAACAGTCAGGGAATGAATGTATGGATAGGACTTGCACACAGAGTTCTCTAACATACCCTCTGTCTCTGATTCTAAAATTTCAAGACTTTTTATTGAAAAGGTTGTTCAGCATAACTGCTCAGCAAGATGCTCATGTCCCCTCTTTATAATTCATAAAAAAACAATAGCAAAAAATGCTACCACCAAAATTCAAGTCTAAAAMCAGCCTATTATGTTACCGTATTTCTGCCAGTGCAGATTAAAAGTTTACAGAAGTCCATTCACAGCCTATTCTGAAAGCATTGCAACAAAGCTGTGCAGGCTGTGAGATTTTGCATCATAACCTGTTTTGGCCAGAAAAGTCAACCCTTGCTTATCTTTCATAGTTGACTCATTTACCTACCACTTAGTCACATACCTTAYAGACAATGATGTTACAGAACCATTTCATTAACTATATTGTGCTCTTTCTCTTTAACCCTGTTTTTGCAAACATGTCCTTATGACCCAGCATACAAATCATTTTTTGTCCTCTAACACCCCCCTGAAACCTTTATTCCTCTGACAGCTGAACTCCTCCTTTCACATCTGGCTAGCAACAAGTAAAAACTGAATCAAGTAATAGATTTCTTGCTGAATTTTCATTCTTAATTCATTCAGTCTCAAAGTTGGACTYTTCAAAATCTATGATGGAATGCACCCTCTGGTATTACTAATCCAATGACCTTCAGAGCTGTAAGAGCATAAGAAGAATGAACTTCAAAAAGCAGCCAGGCTCCTGCATTCTCCATTAAGAGCCTGCCCAATTACTGTTGTCAAGGGCAGCAGATAGGGCTAAGCAAACCACTCATCTGACASTAGAGAGATCTGATCCCATAATCAATATCAATCATACAATCTACTCTCAATCTCTTCTTGTGATTGACTTGCAACTTCCAGAAAAGACTCCTTTATTTTGAGAAATGCAAATCCAAAGGGGAAGGGGGAGACAAAACAGAACAAAACCCCAACAAACAAAACCACCAAAAAACCYCTTTAATGATGACCACCAGAGAAGWATGCAAAGATACTTTTCTTGACCCCCTTCAATTTCTCCTAAAAAGTACACCAGACACACCTCTGCTACCYTACAGAAAGTTTTCTCGATTATTGCTCTGGACTGAATTCTCTTACTGTGAAATTAGGAGAAATTTTGCACAGATTTAAAAAAAAAAATAGCAGAGAATAGCACTTTGCTGATATAAAGGCAGGCAATGCAGACAGCTACTTTTAGAAGGTGCATAATACTCTCGTGTATAACTGTCAATGTCTACATTTAAAGACTGCACAAAACCCACTAAAAATTATAAGAAGTAGCAAAGGAAAAAGGTACTACTTTAGCCAATAAATTCTGATACATATCTGAGTACTTTAGTGACAAAATATTTGCAACTTTAGGCTCTGATTAAGACTACAAAGCCTGCACATAAAACCCAGACWACCTAAAGAAAACACCCATAAACTGACTGAGCCAAGACAAAGTTGTTTCTTCTCAATATTAAGAACTGCTGCCTACTATTAACTTCACAAAACTCCCTAAACTAATGAGATGCAAAAAATTGACTGAAGATAGTTTAGTTTGCTGTGTTACACATTGAGAGAACAGTTCGACTCTCAAACTGGACAAGCTGCAGGCCTATAATAAACTATTTAATAACTTGAATTTATTTATAAAACTCTCTAAGCAATAAAATGCCCTCCAATTTGACCAATTCTACTTAAAGATCTACGTAATAATGGAAGAGTCATACTTCCAATTCTTTCTGTCTAGCCTGCACTGTTTTGACTAGCTCTCCACTGACTGGAACAGGGTGTAGACAGTCATGATGCTGATGTGGGTGTAAAATGTTCCCTCCTAAAGTATCTGCCCTGACAAAAACATCAGTTTTGCTGCCCACAGGGTTAAGACATATGGTATAGCTGTTAACTATCAAGTACCTACTTGCCCACTTCTTTAGCTCAGGGCTGTGTGACTGTTCACAGATACACACCTGCGCCAGTTAATATGTCTTTACTCAATGCTTAGTGCCCTCTCCACCAAATGCAGAACAGGACAGATTAGTTGGACACCCCCCCCCCTTTTGTAAAGTAATGTATATTTCAGACAAGGAAATGTCCAAGACAGAGTCTAGTAAGATGCCAATAAAATCCTTGCCGTATCTAGTGGTGGGTGACAGAAATTAAAAGGGGGTTCCTGAAATGGCACATAAAATACTAGAGCAGTAATACTAAAGGAGCTCACCTAGACTGGACCACAGGTTAATCTGAGAGTACTAGAGTATTCCAACAATGCTCAAAGTCAGTAGATTAGTCAACAGTAAGGTTTACAGACAGTAAGTAGATGACTGTCCAAATATAAATTTCACCCTACTTCATACAGCCTACCAAAGGACACCATCTGTCACACATAAGAATAAAGCAGACTGTCATTATGTRGAAGCAACAAAAGAGGAAAATGGCCATTTAGCCAAAATTGTGATATGCCTATGAACCAAACATGATGTTGTATAGAAAAATTACAGATCTCTCCACACCAAAATGACTGCCACTTCACTTGGGAGTCACACATATTGTTTTGGTCACTTGTATTCAAGAAAGTTGAAGAAAGCAATCGAACAAGCTCAAAGAATGACAATAAGGAAAACATGAGGAGAAAGAACTCATCTGATGAGCAACCTAGGAAACAGTGGCTASCTGGCCTGCTAAACTAGTAAAGACTCTTAAGATATACAATTGTTATTTATGAAGAGTAGGTAAACATACTCGAGAAAATTATTAACCTGATAAACCACTGTCACCAACAGAATGCATAAACTAACAAGAATATACTTTACTGAAATTAGAGAAGAGTTCTACAGTCTCACTATGGAAACAACCTTCCTGTAAGAATACACAAAATGTAGTGTTCAAATGTAGCATAATCAGTTTACAGAAGAGGTTATATGACACAGCTGTCCAGCACTGCAGGCAGCTGGAACTCAGGACTGCTTTTTTTTTTTCCCCCAATTATGCTAATTGTGAAAGTACAGCTCCTAATTCCCCAGATGTTTAGGTGCCCTCAGTTTTTGAGCTCACGCATCAAATTCAAGTTCAGATTCATATCCTGTGTTTTATTAAACTGCTTCATGACATTACATTATCATACATGCACAGGCATTATCTGCAAGTCCAAAACAGTTCTGTTCACAATGTATTTTGAGATAAACTTGAACTAGCGTGGATGTACTATCACAAAAACTCTCATAACCCATTTTAAACTTCTAGCCTCCTGCATTTTTTCCATTTGCTAAAACATAGTGCCCCAAAGATGTTTCAAAACATCCTGGTCTTTATACTCAAGCACAAGCTACACTAATGAGATCATATATGGGATGACAAACCACCACTGAACTGCACCTGTAGTTTTAAAACAATTATAAACCACAGCAAATTTACAGTTCCCTTACTGATCATATAACTTATGAAAAACTTTACAAAAACTATGCTAAGAAAGCAGTTTAAAGCCAGTAGTACGCTTAACAACTAAAAACCAAGAAATGAAGAACCTTACTAACAATTGTGTTCTTACCTTTTCCAGGACTTAGGTTTTGGTCTATAAACACCTTAAGCTCTCCATTGGCTTCAATTAGTCCAGCCTGTTAAAGAAAGCAATTAAATTGTATTAAATTTACAAACACAGACATCCTTTTATTGTTAAAGGTGAAAGGCATTTTTTAGCATTAGCCTCTACTGCTATCACTCTCATTTTGTCACAAATCTGCAAGGATGTACTGTTTGGGGTATAGTACTTGTCAAATTTTAAAGTCTTGATGTTATAAATACCATATTCTTAAAACGCAAGCAGAAAGAAAATCAGTTTACACCTACTTTGCTATTTGGGCCCTAAGCTCTTACAGTGTGCATGCACCATTTTAACAGACAGCTGAACACCCTTCTAATCTGCACCACTAACACCTGTAACTACACCTTTCTCTCTGTAGCTACTACTTACCTACTACCTAAGGTAAGAATACTACAGGGGTTGGAGAGTGCCTTGGGCCATTTTAACCAGGAAAAATATCATTAATAAGAAATACCTTGAGCTTTTCAATTATTATTTTTTAAAAGATCAGAATATAAACCCCCTAAGGGAAAAAGCTGTATGGTGAYATACAGACTTATAAACTTATATCCATCCTTCCAGAAAGCTCACAGAAGTGGTTACTTTGTAAAACACAACTAATTTTGGATAAAGAACAGGATGCAGCAATTTCTTTGTATCTGCAGACAAAATAGTTCTGAAAACAATTAATGAACACAGGACACGCTATTTCCATTGAGAACAGTAAGAAAGTCAACATCTGTATTCACACAGTGTAGCGTGCGGTGTTCCAGATCCTGCAAAGTCCTCAGCTKCATTTTGATACCAGGTAATGCAGCCTACTGACAACCCTGAACGAGAATCAAGTGCTTTGCTGTCAGTCAGCAGCAAAGCTTCTCCCTYAGAAGTCTACCTGAAGAACCCKATTTGCAATCCGCCAGAAGAACGGGAAAACACGGCAGCCACTAGAGGATGCTGTGGAGCCATYATTATCCAGGTGTATCACACCAAGGATTTCTTGCGCAAGRCAGAGAACTTTTRAGAAAGAGGAAACTTTCTCTGCTCAGTGAAGAGAGGAGAGAGTGGGGAGAGAAGATGATGGAGCAGAAGACAAATTTTGCTACGGGAAGCAGAAAGAGCAGTTGGCCTGCAAYGGCATGGCAGCAATGAGGACCTGGTCACGCAAACAGCACATAAGTGAGCAGATGGTAGAAGTGATGGGTAGAATGAAAAGCCCGTGGCAGCCCCCTAAAAAGCAGCACAATAGCATAGTTGTAGGGAGCTGCCACAACTTTTCAGTTGTTTCAGAACACTGTACTCCTTGCCCACCGCACGGATTTCAAAGGTCCACTTAGCAGTTTTACCACCCTAATGCCAGGCACCAGAACCAGTTTATAAGCCTAACTCTTATCTTTATCACGCTTAACTACATCATTTAGAAGGCCAACAGACTACATCAGGCACTTCCAAAGAATAGAGTCTACTCGCCAATATGAAGCCAGTATATGCAGAAAAATGTTAGAGCTACACTACAGCTCTACAGAACACTGGAACCCCATGGAAAATACCAAGAATTTTGGGGTGWTACCTTATATTCCCATTCTACCTAACTTCCACAACAGACGTGTTCAACCCGGCAGGAAATGRAGTCTCATTGTCCTAATTTATTTAAATGCAGTACTTAAGTTTGTATTCAATGGCAGAAAGAAGAGGCTCATACYCAGGACACCTGCAAACTCTCTTTTCGATGAGAAAACAAAAGGTTAMAAATAAGACTGGAAAAGCATTTCATATATTGTGGTTTTGATCAGAAAACCACCAAGAAAATGGCTGTTTTGATCTGTAATGTCTTTCAAGCACATTAATGAAATAAYTTTGATTTATTAAATCCATTCACTTTTTTTAATATGCAAAAGCAAACCTGCACCAAGTGCTGTCAGTTACAGCGATATTCCAAAACCAAATACTGAAGCTGTCATAYCCAGCAAATTCAAGTATTAATGCAAATCACTATTTCAGTATTAGAAAATCAGGCAATTCAATGCTCTATTACTTTTTAGTCACTTCCGTTTTCTATTTTTTTTTAACTAGAACACCTCCAGTAGAATCTTTCCTATGCAATCATTTGAAGTACTCAACCAACCACGATCATAGTATCAAATAATCTCGTAAGCTTCAAGTTTTCTTCTGCATAATTAAAACATACAGTGAACAAATATGACACGAAACAATATCCAAGTCTATCAAGCATAATCTAATTTAACATTACAAAGGGTCAGGTTAATGCTACATACACTGGACCATGCTTTTGGGTGACTGAAATTATACAAGTCACTAAAAAACTAGAGAACATTTGGGGAAAACATTGCATTTAACCAATAAAACAAACAATTTGGGAAAAATCAGGGAATAGCAATCACCGAATAACAAGAAGAATCCCCTCACACCACAATACTAATGAACAGTAKAGAAGGTACAGTTCCACCACCTTTCTACCAGTGTTTTACTAAAGGTTTAAAATGGCATACAAACATTTGTAAACATATGCCCCAAAATACTCTAAAAAAGGTATTTGGAAAGAATACTGTGAATCCCATAGCAAAATAGGATTCCCAGCTTCTTTTATTCACAGCAAAAACTGACTTCTAGTGAACGTTCCGTTATTCCAGCCCCTGAATACTCTTCACGCTTCTGAATACACTTTTAATTCTAAGGTTAGCAAAACTTATCACTGGTTGAAGAGAGAAGTTTTGATGAGGGAAAACTGAAARGCACGACTTTCACCCCATACAAAATTCTGGTGTCCCTATCCTGAAAGAATGGAAACATTAGAAAAAACATCTCTCAGAGTGYATTTTGAGGATATTATCACTATTTTTCAGGCCACATTATTTTGGAGGAGGCACCAGGATTACTCCTCTAMGACCTATGTAACACAGCACCCAAAAGAAAGAAAATAAAGGAAAACAGTACTACAGCTCTTATTCAGTATATTACAGCAGTAGATTCACAATGAAAAAAAACCCAAACCAAACCTAACTAAACTAAACCAAACCAAACCAAACCAAAAAGACCCCAAAATACCACCCAGGAAAAAGTACTGGATTTTCCCCAATGGAAGATTAACCTTCTATCAGGAAGGGTTTAGACATCAATGAAATTCTATTTTCTGATGAGAACATACACTTAGTTTTTAGGCTTATCAAGCTGCTTAGAACAAGGTATTTGTTTTTTACTAATTTCCTTTGTATTTTTTTTTATTCCACACTTTCTTCTGGTCTTCTCATGATTCTTAATCTCAAGATGTGTTACTTTCTTCCTGGGGCTGCTTGAAATAATGATGCTCCTAATACCTGATTTTGAAAGCGTATTAAGTGTGTGCAACTTCACAATTCAGCAAAGTTTTTCTCTTTGAAGACATATGTTGGCTATGTCTACTTCTCTATGGCTACAGAAGCCCCTGAAATCCTGAACCAGCAGCAGATACARATAGTGTGTACCATTTACACACTACAACAAAGCTAACCATGATTTTAAAAAACAGCTTTTGACAACCAACATAGCATCTAAATGGTAATAACTTATAATCTTCCCACAGATCACAGGAAAGGAAGGTAAACCCCACTGGACAAATTATTAAATCTGGTAATTTGAACTGCAGAAGCTGTGGTGGAGATCACAAGGTTTGGTCTCAGCTCATTGTTCAGAGCTCCTAAGCAAAATAAATTAACTGAAGGGCTAAACATATAAAAAAATCAACTAAAGTTAGCTTTGGCCTGCTATGAGATCATCAGCAGTCCTAGGACTGGGAAGTCTATTTTTGTTCTGTTTACAAGTAAAAACAAAAAAGTACTACAAGTGCCCTCAGCCTGAAAAATCAGTAAATGAGGAATCACCTTTTTGTAACGACTAAAGTTAATCTGAAACAAAATTTTCTGAAGATGCAGAGAATTTCAATTATTAAAAAATTCCTAGAGACAATGAAAGAGTAATTAGCACGTTACTAACAAGCTACTACTTGCAGTCTCTAAAGTTATGCACTAGAAAATCAACATWCTTACAACAAAATTCTAATTTCTTTCACAATTTCCAGCCTTACAATTCAATTTGTTAAAAAAATGGCATTAAATTATTCACTAATAGTTTAATCAGGAAAATACGCAAAGTGAATTTGGACTAAAGGACAAGGAACCTATAAAAGCAAGAAGTTTATCTGACAAAAACAAGACTGAATGAGTACACATGTTATAAGTACCAGATTCAACCCAAGAGAAAGGTTACTCCACACTACTTTAAGTATTGGGAAGAGAAGGGTGCCACAGAAATACCTCTTCTACCTTGCTTCTAAGTAATGAGCCCATTTTAAGAACACTACCTGAAACAGAGCTGAAAGAAGAGCAAAATGGGTAGGGACACCTGGTAACAGAGGTACCTGCTAAAAGGTTCTTTCTCAGAACAGAAATTTTCAGTTGTTAACAGCAKATTAAGCCCACAGAACATGACAAGAGATTCAGGTGCCAAAGATACAAGAATAGTTAAAAAACTGGAGTCTGAAAAAGAGACAATTTTGGGACTRACAGGGAGAGACACAAAAAATRAGSTAGAAAATCATATGGAGGATGGTAGAATTAGGAGCTGAGGTACAGAGAAACTGAGTCACCGAAAAAGTATAGGCAATACAACCGATGAGAACTAAAGAGAGGACTTTAATGGAACAATGAGATCAAATCCTGTGAGAAGGGATGAACACAGGAAGTGGGAAAATGAATACAATCTAAACTACAACTGAAAGGGGAAATAAGCTGGGACTCAGACCAAGAAGTTCAAAATAAATTGAGGAAAGAAGTAGCGACAACRGAATCAGAAAATGGAGAAACTGGGAAAGAAAAGCATTTCCATCCAGAGCTTGTCAGAGGCATTTGGTGGTGATGAATTGACACTGGACTTCATAATGATCTTGGAAATCTTTTCCAACCGTAACAATTCCACAGTRGCATGATCAGGATGATGCCAAAGTCTACCAGCAAACAACAACCCATCTTGCGCAAAACCGTACCTAACTCCATCCATGATGACCCCTGTCATTTTTAAGGCAATGTGTGTAAAGGCCCTATGCCATGCAATTTTACTAAGGGCCACTTTACTGACAATGTAGGGCTCTCTTTTTGTTTGMTTTATTTCAATATCAAGAAGCCACAGAAAATTAGCAGTTACAAAGTGGAACTGGAATAAAGCTTATAATCAGAAATAAACAACCTTATTTTAAAACTGCTTAAACAACCTTTATTCTTTCACCTCTATCCACATGCCCATATTATTTATAACAAGATGACAATGAACAACTTTTCCCATTGGTTTTTCATYTCATGTAGGGACCCGAGCAAGCATGCACTGAGAATGCATTATTATGCAACTGCAAAAGAACAATTTTTATGGGACATTCATTTCATTTTTTTTGCAAAAATTAAAAGGCAATCAAGATTAACTAGAAGAATATTGTAGAAAAGGGAAGAAGTTCTTAAATTTAAAACATTTGGATGTCACTTTAAAATTAAGCCAGTGAGAACTATTCTTTGCTGTATAAAAAACAAAAACCTCTGAAGTTGGGCTACAGGAGTCTGATCCTTCTAAATTCTCAGATGTGTTATTTTACTGTGTTTCAGTAGCCTYTTTCTGAAACAGAGACAATCATATCACATCCTCAGTTCATGGCAGTAGCTACAAGATTAACATGTCTGTCAGCCACACAGCAATGGGCTACACCATAGAAATGAGCTTTCCACCATTTTCCATTTTTAGCACCTTAACTAACAAGGCAGAGTCAAAGCACTGTAGTAAAGATCTGGATACCCCAGAATTGTGAAAGCAAAAAGCTAAATACAYGTGAGTAGTTCACTTAAGCACTGTCAATCTTTGAATACAGGCTCTGATGATACTGCAGGTGAGTMGTACACAAAATGACACCCGAGGTCKCCTCTATTGCAAAATAYGTCAAGACCATTAGCTTCTTGGCTGTTCTTTCTGACAAGAGCAACATACCCAGAATTCAGCAAAATTAAGAACTCACTTTGAAGACAAGTCAAATGGTGGTCCTGTCTAAGCAGTCAACAGATACAAAACCCCTGTAAAGTTAAAAGCCATTCCACGGTGTTGCTTCTTGCAGTAGCTCCATTGCTCAAGTGTTACAGTCTTTGCAAAATTTAAAGYTAACATCCCCAAAACTAACTGTGAAGCTGTAAGAACAAAACAGAATTGAATATGAGACTCCTAGAGAATGYGACATCAAAGCACCCGTTTTCCACTTTTACCACATGAACTAATCAGAAAATAAAATTATCACTTGAGTCCTCCTGGCCTAAATACCCACATGCAGAGCTACCAGCAGCAGCCACTTCCACAACTACCTCCTGCAACCATTCTTGGTTTGATCATAACAGACTGTTGTTTTTGCAGCCAAACCAAGACTTCAGAGCAGCTTGTTCGCCAGCATTTGAACCACAGCCAAAATCAATAATTAACACTGAACAGGACCCCATCCCAACATTTGCCTCACCAACCTTCTTATCAGCGTATTACAAGGCTGGAGTGGCTCACAGTGTAATTTTCAAGCAAGTCTGTGCGACCTATAATGCAATACTGGAACACTTAGTCAATGTATTGTAACACAAGACAAGTAGCCAGAAGCATTTTTAGGGAATATGGACCACTGTCCATCTTTAAAATCAAGTTGTCTGCTATCTGAGAACCATTTCAATATAGACAACATTTAGCAAAGATTGTTCCATTATTCTTCCCACTCCTAATTAGCCATAATAAATCTCCATTAAYAGATACCCAGGCAAACAAATACAAGCACCAAAACAACTGATCCCTAGTATAAATTAATTTCTAAAATCTGCATTTTTGGTAAGCCTGTTGTCATCACAGCATAGTTACTCAGTAAAAYAATACAGTGTACTTACATAAAGCCACTACCATAAACTGCCACACAGAAATAACAAAGTTTAACACTTAAAGGCTACAAGAAAATGCTTTATTTATGCAAATAAATTGGCAAGGTGACAGGCAATTTYTGAGTTGCTATTTCCTGACTTCGTAACACAAACCAACATGGGAAAGAAACAGACTTGGAATGTATAAAAGTTTAAAGATAGATTTCCTTCTGCCTTCTTTGAAAAAGCACATTAAAAAAATTAGCAACATTTAAAACCCCATGCCTTCTTAGATGACCTAATTTCATAATACTATTTGATCATTAGTTTGCAAACTTCTGGACATGTTAGAACTCACTAAAAGCAAACAGAAGCAGATCAAGCTACTGAGAAGCCACTGAAGTAAAATGGTATCAAAAAAGGTGCATGACCACTTGAGATTCCTCAAAGACTTAACTTCTCTAGTCTGCCTCACTGAAATTCCAAGTACATCACCAAAAATAAACATTAAAGGAAAAATGCATGCTGGTATTTTAAGAAAAATCTGAAAAACATTTTGAAGATTTTTCAATACTTTCTAGGGATTGAAAGTAAATCATATAAATAAGGTCCAAAATATGTTATTTTTTCCTACTTCCACTGGGTTCTTGTTTTTAATCCATCCCAAACTTAACCTTKTTAGACTTGCTCAAGATTGATGTAGAAGCACCATCTGAAAGTTGTTAATAAGTACAACTTTTGTGGTGTTCTGGCAAAAATTAATAACACAGAAACTCTAATCTACTACTTTCCACAAACTTACTACTTAGCCCTATTAACCTATCCAGCTGTGTGAAAAAAAAAACAGTTTGCTGGGTTTTTTTAAAAAATATTCTTTCRCAAAGTATTTGCTAATATTGTGAAATAAATCCACTGGATTAAGCTACATACCTGAATGTATCCTGAATACTCAACTAAAATAAACCATCAACATTAATTCCTGCATCTGTACATCTCTTAAACAGTAATGTTAGATCAGGCAATGAACTTTTTACAGGCACAATTTCTCATATGATGTGTCCTCATACTTCATATGTTCATGGGGCTTCCTTTGCAAAATTGAATATATGTGCCATATCTAATACTCAGTAAGATTCATGAAAGTACCATGAAAAGCAAAAGAGATACAGTAATTTTTATGCAAACTAGGGATCAAGAGAAAAATCCCTCATAAAATAACTCAAGTAAAAGAAGACAGTAGAATATAATTTTTAAAAATGAATTTTAAAATCCAATTTCAGAACAAGCAGTTCCAAAGCCAGCACCATCATCAGTTACCTATGAAACAGTAACTCAAGAACAGCTCTCAAGAAAGGTATTTTAATGTGAGAAATTCTGAAGGCTAACACTGATGTGTCAGTTTAAAAAGTTTTTGAAATTATTTTTCAACTTCAAGTTCTCTGCGCACAATTTATTTTTTAAATTACTTGAAGCTGTCTATTCACTAATGATGAACATCTGAAATAATCATAAACAACAGGACTAGATAATAATATTTCATTTCTGTGACTCATCTAGTCTGATAGGTGTAATTTTGGAGATCAGGAGGAGTCTAGCTCCTTTCTCTTCAGCATTCCCTGTAACACCACGCATTAGACTATCCTCAGCAATAGACACAGTTCCTGCAAGTTGTTGCATTARGAGCATAGAAATTCAGCAGAAAATAAACCACTTGCTCCTGCTTCTTCTGTCCTATGTAACACTGAGTCTTGGAGAAAAAATCCWCAAGTTCTCCTTCCTTATGGCTGCTTGAGAGGCCTCAACAATTCCACAGTGACAGAAGCAACTGAGGGGAGAAACATGGTCACCACAAGTTGGATCTTCAGCCATGCTACAGAAGATGCCAATTCAGGACTGGGAGATACATTAACCAATGCTACTAGGAAAAGTATTTATTGTCCCAATATATACAACCGAATATAAAAGTGGCCAGGAAGTAGTGCTCAGTCTTACTCTGAAAGCTAGAAAAAAAATTAATCTATCAAATTTGCTCTCTTGCTACAGTAATTCCTGCTACTTCACTTGATGTTGCATCCTACCCAATTTTAGGCATGCCAAGGGTGGACAGTGACCATTTCACACAGGGAACTGCTCTCCCCCTAAGCTATTATTCCCATGAATCCAGGGAGCAGCACAAGTCAACTGAGGACTTCGGTGTATACGTTTGGCTCGTCCARCTCCTGCCTGGAAGGTGCCACATTTGCAAGCAGTGGAAGAGTTTGCAGTAGACGAAGCAAACTGAGAGCAACACTGATTAACCAGAAAGGGGAATTCTRACTAAGATGAAGTTTCTGGAGACAGCCCCTAGGCAGTGACCAAGAAATTTCCCACGAAGTGCAAATGCAGGTGTTAAACTACCAAAAACTACTGACGCCAGCTTGTCATCCAGACTGACAAGCAATGCAATGATCCCTTCCCCAAGGTAYGCAAGTCCTTGAGATATGGCAATTGGTGTTCTCCCGTTCACGTTGCTTCATTGTTTCTTCAAACTGCACAAAAGGTAAAGGCTTTCTAGGAACTAAGGTGTCCTGAATTGAACATGATATGCCACATCTCCCTGATTCTGTTAGAATTGCTTCTCAGCTTCACACAGTGCTCACCAACTCAAAAATGGCTGTGCTTATTGCTGTTCCCAGATCACACTGGAAAATGAGTGCTCCTTTCTTTCACCCTTTATCCTCACTGCATTCCAGATCCCCTATCCAAAATATAAATTGGTATACCCATTCGTACTTTAATTTTCAGCTAGTATTTCTTTCTACATTACTGTTTTACAAGTTGTCCTGCTGTAGCATTTTGATTATKCTCTTAAACTCCACCTGTAGGCTCTTAACATATGAAGTATCTTTTTCCCCCACCTCACAGCTAGGAAGAAAATCAAAGTATTCTGTTGAGGAAATCAAAGTATTTTGTAAAAACCACCAAAATATAAATTAAAAAYTAATCTAAAAATCAATGCTTTGCTGCTTATTTTCTCTTAATTGTACACTCTGAAAAGCATTAGATGTATACTTTTTAAAGCAATACATAGTATTTAAATTTAGACTTGGGTCAGATGTTCATAAGCATTATTTTGCCAGCTTACCTGATCAGTACTTTTGTACCTCTTTAATACTTAATAAAAACTTTTCACCGTGTTTGCCAGTACTCTCCATCACACTCCCCATTTATTCCATTATCCAGTGAACTCACTCTGCAAACTCTTTGGTAGTATTTGACTTTTCTAACATGTCTTATCAAACCATAGCTTTTATATAAAGAGGCATCAGAAGAACTGGAAGGGAGCAACAGAAGGAAAAGTGCTGTCTTGCAGCAGGCAGGAAGAAGTATAAAGTAGGTGCATGTTCTGCTGTGGTGSACTGTCTCCAAACTTTCCCCTTCTRCGGYGCTCCCTGCTCCACTGTCACCACGGCAGCACAGGACAGCAGAGGGATGCACACCACGCCTGCAGTCCCAGGCTGGAGCACTCTGAACATGCCTGGCCATGGAAATGCCACCTGAAGCCAGACTTAGGATTGTAGAAGCATAGCCCTTCCCAGGGTTTAGCCATCTCAGCTCTGCTGAGAAAAAGGGAAGGAAGAGGCGGGAGCAATCGGCAACTATGCCATCTTCTTCACCAGTACATCTCAGAGACAGTACGAGTACTTGATAGGTGACATGGCAGAACCACAAGCCACTCATTACAGCAACATYTTCACATCAGAATGTTTAAGTTTACAGCAACACAGGTCTTCATAGACTCAGTGCCCAGAAATTTAGTGATACTCTCTCTATTATGCTTAATTCCATTACTGTGCTTGGGAAAGAACTTGTACTACAAACTAAAATACGGAAATAATTCTCTTCCCTTCAAAAAATTAAAAGTGTTATAACAATTAGCATCTCTATTTTATAGCATTAAACCACAATTCATAGGGTCCATATTCTTATCTGGAAATTTAAAATTTCCCAGCATTCACTACACATTTTAGATGTCATGTAATGGTGGGTATAATCTGCAAAAAGGTAAGCAGTTCATATTTCTTCCCTGAGGCAGGTTTGAAGTATATGTAGATGTTCTTAAGAACAGGTTAGACAATATTTAGCTAAGATTTCATACCCTCTCTAGCTACCCTATTCCAGTGCTCAAGTACAGTTAAAATTTTACCTAAAACCTGACCTAGATTTTAATTTTTCCAAATTCAGTTTATTACTTCTTTAATGGAGATACTGAAAGCAATTTCTTTTCCTACCAGTAGCACCTTCTTCCATTTCTTAAGTTTACTATGAAGTAGGTCATTCCTTCCTTTCTTCCTTAACTACTTTTCCTACAATAAATTARATGTTTCAAAAATAAGTTTTGTTCTTAAATGTCTTATTCTCACTTAGATCTAGCAGGATATTCATCTGCATTTCCAGGTGCTACCAACTCTTCTCTTAGCTGGATCTCTCTCCCAAAAGCTAATATTAAACAAATGTACTTTGGTATCTCAATCAYTTTGAACTGTTTCAATTTCATCTCCTAGTCTAACACTCCACTTTCGTTTTCTTCCCGCTTATATGCCATATCATTCCCTGAACTCTGCTATCTGTAACGTACTTGGCCACCCTTATCTCTTCCAGGCAAGCTTTAAGTGACTACGTATGTCTGGCTGCTTCGCCGCACATTAAGATGTTTTTCAGTTGAACTACTAAAATTTCCTACAAGAATAGTTTTTTAAACCAATCACTCTTTCATGAAAATTCTTGCTATTTGAAAGCTGCARCAGTCCACATTAGATTGCAACCTGCTGTTTAACAGTGAGTTGTATCACTTTTTCTTAGCTTGCATGCTGCTGTTTTGGGGGAGTTTTGGGCTTTTTTGAAGGGGAAATATATTCAAATTTGAATACGGACTAGTATATTGTCTTTTCTTCTCAATAAGGAAACATGAAGTGCAATTATATTGAGTATTAACAATGACGGACATCTTAAAGGCAGAATAAATTGAAATTTTTTGTAACTACTCAAAGGGGTAAAGAGCAAACATGCTCCACTAGGCAGGTCACAGAATCAAAGCAGCAGGCCTTAATGCCAGCGGYAATGGGAAGTTGGGATGAAAGTTCCCAAAGCCTGTTTCTACAGACATTAACGAGCATCTTTTGGTAGACAGAGATAAACAATGAACACACAGGGAGAATGAACCATCTTCCTTCAAATGTCTGATGCCTTCTTGAACTCAAGGCAATGTTAGGTGACAGCAGGAGTCAACAACAGCCCCGCCATCTGAACAACACTTGGTGGGTTTCTTTAAATCCAATCCAAACCCAAGCTGTTTTAGTGTTCAATATGAATACACATAATGACAACAACCCAAGTGCTGTTATAAGCATGAGGAATTTGCAAGATTAATCACTCTGAAAAAATGGCGGCAGATCCGAAACTGGTTTATGCCATCTACAGGAAAACAGCCTAGGCTTGATGCAGAGTATAGATGAAGTTCCATATATTCATTAATACCAGCTATTATAAAGCATGACCCCATTTGCTTTTGTTAATAAAAACAATTCCACCAGCTATGATTTCACATTTTATGTGCCACAAATATACTTACATCTTTTGCCATGTTACCAAAGACTAGAAACCAGTCCTCTTAAAATCTTGATGGCTGCAGCACACAGGGACAATGCTATTTTCTAGAAAGCAAGCAAAGACAGCACCAGCTATAAAAAATGAAAGGAGGGAAAGTTTTTGCAATTGATATTGACTACTACCAAGCACAATTTAGGTTTCTTTGAGACAAAAAAGCGTTTTTATAAAGGGAAAAGTTTCCTACAACCACCTTTTCGTCCCTTGAACCCCAYGCTCACGTGTGGGGGGCACTCCTTTCCCGACGGCGGGGGTGAGCTGTGCCCTGGCAGAGCCCTTCCCCCAGCCCGTGCCCGATCCCACGCGGGGCCGGTCCCTGTCCATCTGCGCCCCTTCCAACACCGAGCCCTGGGCGCGGGCAGCGCTCACGGCCTCCTCCTCCCCACCCCCATTTCCAGCAGCAGGCACAAGTAGGCCCCAGGGGCAGCTCCCCCCAGGGCCTTCCAGCCCCGCTTTTCTCCTCCTCCTCGCAGGCGGACGGGCCGCGGCCGCACCGGGCGGCACAGACCGGCGGCCGCCCCCGCGCTTCGGGCACCCCGCGCCCGCCCGCGCCCCCCACCCGGGGCCTCACCGCCCGGGCAGAGCCCTGAGCCCCGCGCCGCCTCCCCCCGGCAGCGAGGGGCCGCGCTAATCGCCTCGGCGGCGGCGGGGGCGCGGGCAAGGGGGGACGCGCCCGGCGGCACCGCCGGCGGACGCGGGGGGAAGGGGCGGCGGGCGGAGTGCGGGTCCGCGTCGTCCCCATCCCCATCGTGCCCGACCCGCCGCTGGCGGCGCCCCCCGCCGCCGTCCCACGCACCCCCCCGGTGCTCCCATCCTCGGGCGCGGGCTGCCCGCACCTGAGCGGCCGAAGGCAGAGAGAGCCGGCTCCATCCCCCGCCGCCGCCCCGAGACAGGGACCCGGAGCGCGGAGCGGGAGCACCCCCCGCCCGCCGCCGCCGCGCTGCTGCCGCCGCTTCTGCTGCTGCCGCTGCGGAGGCGCCCGACTGCACATGTGCGGCGGCTGCGCGGGCCTGGCGGGAGGGGGCAGGGGCGGGGGGAGGCGGCGGGACACCGACATCGGCAGCCCGGGAACAGGGGAGGGAAGCAAAGAGGGAGGAGAGGGCACCGACAGGGACCGCCTCCCCCCCTCACGCTCCGGGGGAAGGGGTGCAGGGGGAAGAGGCGGCGGGGGAMGAGGGTCTTCCCCGGCGGGCTGTCACTTCCCAGCGCGCCTCTGCCCGCGCYGGCCGCCAGCCCGCCGGGCTCCCGGCCGGCCGCCCCCGCACGCCGCGGCCCCGCACACCTGCCCAGCGTCGCTGCCGCCGAGGAGCTGCCGCGGGAGTGGGGGGATGCGGGTAAACGAGCGGGGGCGAGCGAGCGCAGAGATCCCCGCCTTCCACGGACCCCGCGCGCGCGACCCCACCACTCTTCCCCTTGTCTCTTCTTTTTTTTTTATTTTTTTTTTAATAAAATTAAAAAAAAAAAAAAAAATTGAAACTTACACTTTTGTGCGTCCCCCTGACGCTGCGCGCTGACGTCACGGGCGCGGCGCGCCTCGCACGGGCACACGCGGAGCGGCCAAGCCAACCCGCCCGCCCGCCGCTCCAAGGCGCGGAGGGAGCCGCCGACGGAGCATGCGCGGGATTTTCGCGCCTTCTTCCGACTCCCCGCCCGCCCCGCGGTGCCGAGCGGTGCCCGCGGGTGCGGCCGCGCTGCCGGCGCGGAGCGGGAGCTGGCGGGGCAGGGCCGTGCGGTTTCGTTGCCACAACATCCTGCTGCCGGTGCTTCCTCATCGYGTTTTGTCCGGCCGTTACTCGAGCAAAGTTTCGCTTGCAGCGATCGTTGCTAAAATTAGGGATTTTGTGGTAATCCAAGCGAAAGTTTTCCTCTGGGCGGTTGCAGCGCTCAACCTTGCGCCCATAACTAAAGCACCTCGGGGCTGTGCAGCCTCTGTGCGCACTGACAACCGCGGGAACAGAGCRCATTAGCGAGGGTTGTGTGGTGTAATTACATCATTGTCCTGTAAATTTTGTCAAAAAAACCCGAAACAGCAAACATGCAGCGTATCTAGTGTGGGGCTACAAAGGCAGAGGGGTAGTGGTGGAAACGGCAGGAAAGCAAGGAAAGCTCAAGAGCTGAAAAGCTCAAGTTGCTCACAGGGGTGGATGCAAGGCTGTTTGATGGGGAGGAAGCTATACACACTTCTGCACGCAAGAACAAGCCTGTGTGGTACAAGGTTGCTCATAACGCAATGAAGAGGGGAACAGGAAGTAAAAGGCTCCTTATTTCGCTAAAATCATGCTGTTTCCTGGGAAAGAAGACTAGTATGGAATAGCACGACCAGTAGAGCCATTACATTGCAACAGCAGACAAATCCAGCACAGAGAATGCTGGAGAAGATGCATTTCACGAGTCAATGAGATTTGCATTCACTTAGTTTTACACCTTACTCCCTTTTTTTTTTTCTAGACATTGAATAGTTTGCTTTACAATAATAATGAAACACTGCGTTCAYTTTCTTGATAAACAGCAATCTTTGGAGCTTTTAGTTAACAGTATYCCCCCACTTGCTGCTCTAGGATTATGACTCCATTTCTTCATTCCTCTTGATTAGGCTTGACTGCAGTGGACATGGAAAAAAGAACTTGATAACGAAAATGTGTTTATAAGTTTATAACTTTTCAGAAAGCAGCAGAAAYTTTCACAAACAAAACCTATGAAGCAGGACTAGCCAACTGCAGAAAAAAATGCTTCCTGAAAGACATCTCCAGTTGATGGTGCTGCTCTCCCCCCTCCAGGTCATATATACTGTGCCTGAGGGTTCAACTGTCTATGTATCTCACGTACCTACCCACCCACCTCCCGCTCTTTTGTTTCATATTAATTCTTGCAGGAAAAAAAAACTTGCGAGTCAACTGAACAAGCACAAACAAGGAGTGTCTTAGTTTGCTAGAACTTATTTTGATACTTACTGCCCAAGCACGCCTAACTCCTAGGTAGTGTTTTTTTTCTTTAGCCGAGGGTTGTTCACAAACTAATTTGAAGTGTTTGTACCAGTGGAAAAAAACTTTCAGCACTTCTCTAATCTCTGAACACACCTGTTTCAGGTATTTTGGAGCTTTAGGATTTCGTTTGTTTGTAGTGGTGGAAGGCTATTCCACTTCACAACTGTTTTCTGGGGACTCCCTGCCCTTTCTAAGGGCCCTCACAGAGAGAACAGATCATCACTTTAAACAGCATCAGTGTGGCAAGACTATGTGAGAGACGTAAATTGTCTCAAGAGGTCATCTAGGCTATGACAACAGATGCCACAGGACATGCACATGAACTGGGAGCCATGCCATCTGAACACTGTGACCTGTGCAAGCTCATGACTTTATCAAAGACCTAATACCAGCTGACCAGCTTGTCAGCATCTCTCCTCAATGGGACATAGCATCTCCCAATTCTCAAATTTCTGCCCTCTTTGAGGAAATAAAAAAGTACAGCTTGGTACCATAACTGAAAGTTTTGCCACTCCCTGATCTAGGGAGTCCCATATGGCAGGATCAGCTATACCTAAGTCACTCTTGTCACACCATTGTCCACATTTGTTGTCTCCAGCAAGCAGGAGGTTTTCCTAGTCCCACTGTCCTTGAAGTGYCAGTAAATCCAACCTGGCAATGGTAATTACTCAACAGAGGCGGTGTGAGAACCCAAGGAGCAAAACTCCCGGGCTACTGAGTGAAGTTTGTAGAGGCATGCCTTTCCCTTCTGCCTGCAGGGGTTGAGTGGGCTTCACATCTCTGCTGCATCTTCTCCCTTCACTAGTTGTGTTGGCTCCCTCGTTGTCAGGTCATCAACAGTGGATGTCTGGCACTTTGCTGCTCCTTACAAGTTATGGCGTTTCCCACAAAATAGTAATGTTTCCCACAAAATAGTAACGCTGTTAGTGTGGCTTGCTTCTTGTCATTCRGGGATCCCGTTTCCTCCACCTTTGGCACTGCCCACATACTGGAACACTGCCAGGATTGGTTACAGAGCAGAACTATGGATTCCTTGCCTAGACAAACCCCAGGAGTGCTTTTGTGGTTAGATTGTTCCTGGGTTTGTTCCAACAGGCAAGACCACACTAGATTTCTCACCCCTTCCATCAAGCAGCACCATACAGCACTACTGTCATACGAGGCGTCCCCCACCTCTCTGCCTGCAAGGTTGGGGATGTCCAGCCGTAAAACAAGTGAAGTACAAGGCATTGTGAGGATGCTTTTCCTCATATTTGAGAATTATAGGAAATAAGAATTCTTACAACTTTTAAAAGGCTACATAGCCCCATAGACCAGTCCACCACTACCAAATTCTTGAGCCATCCTGGACCTACACCAGTCACAGTGGCAAGAAACCACCTCTGAGTTCCCAGGAGATACCTTCCTAATGACCACCTGAAGACACCTGCTCTATATGGGATAAACCACAAATAGGTGTTTGAAGCTGGTTGTGGGTCCATATATACAAGTCTGAACCCAGGGTCAGGGAAATGGCTCACAAAGGACAAGCACAAGCCCACACTACCAGCTTTTAAACTGCTTTGGTTCCTTTATCTTCACAGAATGATCAAGGGTAGCAATTAAGGGGTAATGTGCAAGCACTCAATTTTTCACAAAGCTATGCAAAACAAGCATTTACACCCACCTACAAAATAAATCAACAACCCCCCCAAAAAAACCAACCAAAAAAAAAAAAACCCACAACCCAAAAAACCTAATCTCAACCCCAAAATAGGTTAGCTGAATGAGTTGCAAGTCAAGCACAGAGYAGACCATCCTTTTCACTCCCCTAAGCTCAGCTTAATCACGGAAATATCTTCTCATCCCTTCGTGAGGTTTCTACTCTGTATCAGCTTTTCTATATTCAAACAAAGTTGGTTATTAATTCATGAATAAGATAGAACCACTGTCCAACAAGCTGAAACAAGAATTTCCAGGAAAGACCTTTTGTTCTTTGAGAAACGYTCAACAAATCAGTAGTTTTTCCTTTCAGGGCTTCTGGAACTCTGCTTTAACTTTATCTGCTTGACACAGAAAGAGAATATTCCATAGTACAAGCATAAGGTTTGCAAAAAGCTGCAATTATATCTAAGTGGGCTGGTTATGCAATATTCTTTCTATTTTTCRTACTCATAGGAATGAGTGATCATTCAGGAATAAGGTCTGTTGTTTCTATCCTAAGATTGTATCATGAGACTACCCTATTCGGACATGGAAGTATGCACGGAGCCATTACTTGCATTTCAGAAAACATTTACAGTATCTCAGTATAAGTCCAGATTTCTGAGACAATTTCAAGTATTTCGTTTGAGTTAAGTGGTCCTGGTTTTGACCAAGACAAATAATTTTTTCAGAATAGCTGTGAGAAGGTAGAGCCTAGAGTGGTGTAGGCAAGTCTGCCTTTGTTACTCCCTATCTTCTTACATTATTGCCAGAGGCAGGGAAAAGGGACTCTCTCCCTCTCTTGCAGGAAGAAAGGTGGCCCCTTCCCCTGGAAAAATAAGTGTGGTGGGGTAGGGAACTGTTCATTGTCTGGGGGTTTGACATGAGCATTTTGCATGTAAATCACCCTCTCTTTGCACACTTTTGTTATTAATATTGTTGCTGTTAGTGTTTGTTTTTTTATCTCATTGCTGTTACCAGTAAATGGTGCTTATCTCAATCCACAATCTTTGCTTTTTGGGCTTTCAACTGGGGGGAGAAGGGAACGACTGACGACTGACAACTGACATCGACTGACAACTGACTTTGTGATTTTGGTGAGAGCACTGAATTGGGGAATACCATACCATGAAGCAAGTTTATTTGGGAAAGAACTAAGAGAGATGAGAAAAGGCACCTAGATGCTTGCTTTCCTTTTTGAACATGGTATCAAAAGGACTTTTCACCCAACTCTTTTAAAAGATAATCAGGAAAATATTTTCTTTCTTTTAAGAGACACAAGTCATCAGTTATTTCCTAGTCTCCTAACTGGAGTTTTCTAGAGAACTTAAACTACCCACAGCAATTTATTTAGATAAAAGGTTTACTCATCACAGGTGTAACATGTCATATAATTGCTTCAAGGGCTAAGTGACAAAATGGAAACCATACAAGGTTTCTACCACGACCTATCATACCTTTTCCTCCCCTGAAACAGGTGGCAAACTACATGCGAAATAAGCATCTTTTGAAGCCCAAATGAAGCATTCAGGAGAGATGCTTGTATTTCACGCAGAACTGTGAACTATGTCAGTGCATAGARTAAGACTTCTCTCCTTAAAAGTGTTAAGAAACATATTATTTCACTGAGGCACCTGGAAAAGAGTAAAAGGTCTGAGCTAGCAGATTGTTAAATGAAACCATACAACTTGAATTGCTCCTCTATTTTCAATAAAAATATTGAAATACACCAACAAATCAGTTTCCGCTTACTTTTCTGTTAAGGTRCATTGTATAAAAATGTTTTATTTATAGGACAGCTTTTTCCTCTGCATGTCTGTTTTGCAACAACTTTTGAAACCATTTGAGGGGAGGTGGAGCTACCATACAATTCTGCAATCTTTACGAAGCATCAGTGCCTGGGAAGGAAGCCCTRAATCCAGTGAGGAAGAACTCAAATATGATGATTTCTACCCTGTCCCACCAGTACATACACACTCCAAGCTGCATTTGGACAAGCTCAGCAGATGTCAGAGAAAATACAGAAGAAACTGAGGCTACTAKGGGGTAGAGGAAAGAGGTATAGAGCACAAAAATCCATCCAAAACTTTGTTTTGCTACTTGGAGGACAATTTCAATTTTAATTGGCAATTTAAACCTATATAACATGCATTTTTCTAACCATTTTGTGGGTATCAAAGTTATTTCAAATGACACTACAACACTGACCTGAAGTGTTAAAGTATCTTAAATAGTTTTGGTTTTAAAAGATAAACCTCAAGAAGATTCTTAAATGCTTTGTCACAGAGCAGACTATAGCATATGAGTAAGCTCTCTCTATGACACTTCAAGAATGGACTTTTACGAGACCTATCTCACTACATATGTTCTAAAGAAAAAACACATTTAACATCACATTCAAAACACTGTTTTCTAAAATACCAGAGTATTTTAAAAAGACTAACARTTTATTCAATGTAAATGTAACTTAAAAGGTCATGGAGTTGCAAATACACATCCAGTCTGCCATTTCTAGTTTTCTGCAAGTTAATTTACTTAAAATAATTTCAAATCTAGAATAGTGTCCATTAAGATCCAACCTCCAAGATTACAGAAGTGCTATTTTTCACATCTAATTGAAATTGGACTTCCCAGTTTTTATTACATTTCTTTTTGATTTAAAACAAAAGAAACACCCCCCTGTAAACCACTACTGTAGCAGCAGTTAGCAACAAGAATGAGTAACAACTGTCAGTCTGCAAACATAAGTTATGCCTTTTCTTACTGTCAATTTTTAGTCAAGTATGTAAATAAATACAAAGAGCTAACACAAAACTTACCACTCTAAGAAAATACATTATATGCTGCAATTTGGAATAAAATACCATGCAGTACTGGCTGCACGATTTGGAGTATGTACTTAACTGCTTGGAATTGATTCTAAACAGTTAAACAACTTCTTTRTGTAGAAGATCACTATTTTATTTAGCATTAGAAATTTGTTTTGCAATTAATTTTGTACTGCTATATTAAAATCCTAAACGYGAAAATGACTCAAGTCATTTAGTGAAAGAAGATACCATAGGCACCATAATATATATATATATATCTTTTTTTCCCTTTTTGAACAAAATCTGGTGATGAACCAGCATTAACAGGATGAAAATTAAAAGGCACATTCAGGCAAAAAAGAAATCAACATAGTTTGCATGACGCTAAATTTTAAAAAAATAATTTATGCTCTGAAAAACAAATTGGATCAGAAACAAATATTCTAGCAGATTCCAATCTGTCAGAGTTAAAGTAAATTTTGTAAAAGCTGTGCAATTCATATGACGCCATTTTTTTTTAGTATTGAATTTTGTTTTGTTTTAAGGTCAGTATAAGGCTTATAACCAAGTGCTTGTTAAGAGGACTGACTACTGAACAGGTCTTGTTTTCTGAGTGCATAGAAATACAATGAGCAATGAAGATGTTTTCCTTGCAAGAGGACATATTCTTCTATTTGTGCAAATCTTGATCAAGTACTTGAGCGTCTTTCAGGTCTTGGAACACATTTCATAATCGCAGCTCTCCACAGGGCAGGGGCAAGTAAAAGGCTTAGAGTTGTCACACTCAGAATAAGAAGATAGACCTGCAAAAGGCAAATAAA
Organism: Malurus melanocephalus; assembly: GCF_030028575.1. Lineage (NCBI taxonomy): Eukaryota > Metazoa > Chordata > Aves > Passeriformes > Maluridae > Malurus > Malurus melanocephalus. Next base: position 8,502,204 of record NW_026623233.1, on the reverse strand, counting down.
AGCCATTACTTCTCTTGGTTACACGGTAGCACAAAGAAGTAACTAGAAGTTTGAGGAGACTAGACACTTCTAGAGTATTTTCAAGRAACTTAATCCATCTTCCTAAGCAAYGCTGCATATTGCTACAAAAGCAAAGAAGTTTTTGCTCAAATCACCTGAATACCTKTTTACCTGGTGTGAAGATACAATTGCAAAAACACCATTATGAGCTTATAGAAGAACAACTGTTTATATGTAAAGTTAAGAGATCGCTTTTGAAAATTCAGTATTTGTTAAAAAGCCAAAGGTCAATCATCGCTTTATTTAAAACAAAACAAAAAACCCCAAACCAACAAACCAAACCAGAAAGACCCCCAACCAATCAAACAAATCTAAAAAATCCCACCGCCACCCTAAATGATTCTAGTTTAGTGATATAATGGCAAAGTTCACTGCTAGTTCACTTATCAACAAAAATAARCAAATARAAATCCCCTTGAGCCATAATGTASATCTTCTGCAAAAAAGGATTCTGYACATCTTCTRCAAAAAAGGATTCTAAACACATRGTCTGAATGAGTCTTAGCAAACAGCAGCAGAAAGTAGTTTTKAGGTTTCAAGCAAAAGAACAAGTTKATGACATTTCAGARCTATATAAACCTATACAGTAGATAATCCAGTGAGAGCAGATGAAAATTAAAGCCTAAAAGCCTCCAAGCTCAGTGGGTGGGCCCCTAAACTGGCTCTGTGATCAAACGTGGATATCTTGAAACTCTATGSAAAGAGTTACAATATTTGTAACTCTTAATTACATGAAGGAGTGARCATGAAAATTAATCACCTTTACCGATAAGTGAACAGCATTGTGTACGTTTTTTGTACAAGTGCTTTTATTTGGAATTGGTTCCAACACTATATAGTCCACTTGCTCATATAATGRAAAGCTCAGAGCACAAGAGAGCATTTCTTGTGAGCAGAAGAACAGAGGACAAAACAGCTAGACAAAGCTTTCTAGTACTAGAAAGTGACTCTAGTTGTATCTCTATAACTATAATTTACTTAATTTCATAAATCAAACTCGTCTTCAAAAACAAGGTAACATTCCCACAGCTTCAATATAAAACTAAGTTTAAGGCTTCTTTCCTGGGGACTTTTTTCGTGACCACCAAAACCCCTGGTTGTTTGTCCTGTGGAGGATTAAAAATGAACAAGCTTTACCTGTTAAAGTGATTACAAATTTATTTGCTTGTTTAAATATTAAGGMAATTTTCACAATATCTGCTCTCTAGTATATTCTAGTACTGGTATTTTCTTCTTCAAATCCTAASTGTCTTTATATTGGTACACTCCTATAATTCTTTCAACAGCTTTATCAAGATTTTAAAGGCAAAGGCTTCTCAGGGTTTGTGACTTGGGTGCTACCTACAACTCAGATAATAAAGAAGTTGCGAGAGAAGTTAAGGTAAAGCATTTATAACTAAGCTAGTTAAACTAGTTAACTATAACTAAGCTAGTTAAAATATTAAAGCATAATATGAAACAGGTCAAAACCAGCACTAAGAACCCTGTCAAGGACACACAAGTATCCATTTGTATGGGTTGATTCTACTTTTTTTACAGTTTAGAGGTGACACAAAACTGGAGTGTATGGGTATTTCAAATACTGGGATTTTGTATTACAGTGTAAGTTWTTCAGGTGCAAAAAATGAAGTTAATAACCACAGAACAGCTTACCTCCCGAGATATGATCCCTGCTCTGCGTGCTCTACTTCCCAGAACAAAAGAGAATTCACTGACTTGTGCCAGTCCTGCTGAGACAATCCACTTGATATACTGGCTGGTCTTTGGAAGAATCAAAGAAAGGACAAGCACTGCCAAGACAAACTTTAAAAMCAAGTTTTTTTGAGTTATTGCAGGTTTGTTTTTTTGTTTAAATAAAATAAGTACAATAAATAAAATATGTAAGATGTATAGCATCAAATAATGATGTAAGATATATAGCATCAAATACAATAATTTTGGACATAACACTAAACAATGGACTTCCAAGTGTGTCTTCTATGTTAATGTCAAAAGAGACAAATGTATGTTGCACAGTAAAAAGTAGTATCTTCTTTACTACAATAAAAACACTTGATAACTGTCACAACTTCCAAGCAAGAGAAATAGATGCTTTGCCTTGTGTAACTTACTTTTAATATGAAATAATATTTTTTTATTTTTTTAAAAATACCTGAAGAATACTGAATCAAGCTGTATTCTAATCAGTAAGAGCCCTCCAAACACAGATTTACAGCAATATTCTCTGTTAAATCAGATGTTCAGTACTTGCACAGAATTTTCTTTAGGGCATGCAGCACAAAGACTACTTAATTATTGAAGATTAAAATATTTTTTWAAAGCATAGAAGAAAATACCTTCATTATGACGACAGACAAGGTAAGGAATAGCAAGACTGTGAGTTCATATATTACAAATGTGGGAAAAACATGAAGTCCTAGAAGGAAAGAAAACAATATTGCAAAGTTTGAGGCCAATATCTTACTATGGTAATTTTCTGGGTTAATAATACATTTAATTGCAAGACTATTCTCAAAACCAATCAAACAAAAAGCCTTAATTTACCTAACAACCATTTGATCACTAAAGCCCTAATTTCCTACTGGATCACAAAAATATTTCCTGCATTAGCCAGCCCTTTTTCCCTTTGGGGAAATTTAACACAAGCAGTATTTGCAAATGAATTAAGTTGGATATGACTGATACACGAGCACTTTAATTTCTAAGCCTTTCAGTCTTATACAACAGTCAACAATCTTAACTGAAACACACCGCTAATGAAAGCTATAAAATCCTGCAGGAAAATAATTCCATTGTTCTGCACAGTAATTGTACTATTTTGCTAGTCATTTAACTTTTTTGTTTGATATGGTAATGAACTATCACAGTGGGAAGAACATGATACTCAGTATTTGCATGAACCATAGCTATAACAGAAATCTAAACTATTTTCMTTCTATGACCCTTACTTCCAAAAACTGAAAGTCACTTAAACTTGAAAAGTCACTTAGACTAGAATCAGGCAAAGTAATGAACCCCTGTGCATGGTCTAACAATTAAGGAATTACAGAAAAACCCAATACTATGATGTTGGTGGAGTTTCTTTTGTTGGAATGGATTGTCTTTTTTTGTTTTTTTGCAATATTCAATCAGTTTAATTTAGTAATTATATGAAGCAAGGTAACAAGAACCACAAAGAATGCAGAAATGTAAAACTAAATCCTGATAATATTAAACATAAGAAAAGAAGTATCTGTTGGAGAAGTCCGAGAGTCACTGAGGAATAATCTTACAACTAAGTCCATTTTWATCTCCTGAAGTATGAGGAACTTGTGCAGGGAAACACAACTGTGTATCTTTGGAAACTCATTCCTTTTTCATAAAAGCTTTTAAAGAAGTAAAACCAAAATAGCGGTGGTGTTCACAACAAATTAGCATTTCTCCAACTCAATTATTTCTGGTGAAGGACAAGAATTTAACTTTCTTAAGCATAAAGCATGTAAAGCAATGATTTAAATTATTTTAATGAGGGACAAGTTTTGCTAATTTTCCCTGCCTTATAGTGCTGCAGAGCCAGACAAACTCCAGAGAACCAAGAGTTGTCATCTCTTCCAGATTTACAGTAGCTTCACAATGTTTTGTTGGTATGCACATTCAATTGTCAATGGAAATGTTCTTCAAATACATCAGAGATCTTTATACAAGTACCACCCAGTCAGCACACACACACCCTGTTTTATTTCTTAATTTCCTTCCAACTATTGAAGCACAGATGGAAAAGTATTGAAATATGAGGAGAGATGGCAGAGTAAGAGATGAACACCACACCAAAAAAAGAAATCCACATATATGGACAGATGCATGTGGAAGGGCAAGTAGCTTCTCTGTTTTCACTGTGTATCACATGCACAGTGCTCCTTCACCTTTAGGCTGACCTCAAAAAACACATGAAAAGCAATTAGAGAAATACAGCCCGTAGCAATGGCATGTTTGATAAGAGGGCCAACTCTGCCACATCCAGAACTGAAGGTTTCCGAGGGAGGCTATAAATAAAGCCTAGTGTTCTCTTCACTACTGGTGGAACTACGTGTTCAGTTCTGGAGCACACAGGCAGTCTGAAGTCCATTTGAACCGCTGCCCAATGTGGATATTATTGCCATATTCCAAAGAGCTGAAGCACAAACTATGGAAGATTTCTATCCCAATCCTTTMTGGGCAAGTGTCTGCAAGGTGAAAACAAGCCTAGAGCTATTACRTACACTATTTTGAGCAGACAAATCAACATCCCAGAAACCAGACWTTTTTTTTGAGGAAATAAATTCTGTCATAAGGGGATTTTTATGGTCACTACAGACCTTTGCCCCAGTCCTATATGAAAACCCAGGATAAGGCCAGAAGTCATATCAGACTGCTATACAAGCACATGAAGCTTCCCTTATGACACAAACAGCATTTCACAGGCAGAAGGTCCACAAATATAGCTAAATATTGCAATAGTTTTGATCAGATTTTGATTAAACTCGGGAGTAATTTTAAATCATTCTCTGGAAGAAACACTTCAAATAACTCAAAAACTTCAGCAGTGTCATCAGGTAGCACATGTCACTATTGGCCAGCAGTCAATAGCTAGGATAACACTCAGGTACACTTTTACAGAGCTRACCATAAGCTACCAGACTTCAGCTCTAAGCAGTGCTCAGACAGAGCTGGAACAGAGACCTTGGGGTGTACCAATGTCAAGTCAAAATGCACAGTTCACTCATGTAAGTTGGTCTGTATTCTGTGGATAGTCCCAGGTAGGATTTCCTTCATAAGTACTTTTCTCATAACAAGTAAACTCCCTCTTTCCTCAATTAGACAGATGGCCTCTAAACAGCATGTGAAGATCCAAACGTCTTGACCACATCCTGGTTAGAGTCAACATCAAGAAAAGCAATCTTGGAGATCCTTGAAGGCAACCAAGATTACAAAAACCAGAACTCTGTAGGTCAAATTCTACTTGAGCCAATAGAATTAATTCTGACATCTTCAAGACAGGACATCACACAGAAAAATCACATCAGCTATGCATTGYGATGATGTAACTATTGAAAGTCTTAATGAACCCACAATCACAGCCAGCAAATGCAATAAATGCTGGCAGTAGAGCTAGAYGGATAAAGAGATGGTGATGCATGCTATCTAATGAATTCTAGTTGGGATCTTCCTTGGATTTTTCTTAGATTCAGCAGAAATGTTAAGAGGCTCATTGTGTGGCAATCCTTGTGGGCATGTTTGTTCAGACAGTGGTGGTGCTGGTAGGGTTAGCATCATCCATCTTATGAAGAGAAAGACCAAGCTGTTAAAGGGTTTTCAGCATCTTGTATTTAAGGTCCAACACTGACCACAGGATTTACCCAGAAGGGAAACATGGAACCTGGCAGGTGGGYACCTCTGTACAGCACACTGAGAACACACAGCTTGTCAATCAGTGGAAATAATCTGTCACCTCACCAGTGGCAGAGAGGGTCATGATGCCTGATTTCAAACTCCATACTCCACATGTAGACTAAAAAAAAATTGGATCTTTTTTAAAACAGTCAAACAGWCTACACATGCCACCCATCTTTCCAAAGAGCAATCAAAACAAAATCAAATTATGTCTGGGTAAAGATCTGTGTACTAGGTACAAAAACAGAAACGAGAAAGGAAGTTCCCAAAATGTGGCTCTAAGGGATTGGTCAAGATGCTCTCTCAAAACTACTAGTGAGGACACAGACTAACAGGAACATTCAAACCTCAGCAGGCAGCAAAAGAGCACCAGGAACCTTGAAGAACACCCAGAAGCCTGAATGAATGTACAGATAGAGTGTCAAAGTGTAGCTGTTAATGCCTAACTGCAAAGGTGCATTATTCCCACGAATGCACCCAAGCGCAAATTTGAAAGCAGTACCATTACACAGGTCAAGCTAAGGGCAGGGCCACTGCTATGGATATTACATGAACAAGTACTATTCAGCTCAACTTTTAGGCACTAGAAGGATTTCTGTATAGTAAGAACAGAAAAGCAGCCATTCAAGACAAGCAAAATAGGAATGAACTTTTCCAAATGACATATTTACAGTCACTCTGCAATTAAGATAAATTATTCTATTTGTGCTTTTATTCTAAAAGGACTAGAAATGTTACTACTGCAGGGGTGTTCCACCCCACTTCAGGATCTTAAGTGTTCCTGCTCTCTATAATAAGGTGCTTGCTGCACATAGTAACAACTTCTCTTTAGGCAGTGGGAAAGAATCTTTCCCTGTGGCTTTTAAATGATTTCACATAGTAAATTTCTTATATTTATACATACATAGGATTTCCATGTGCACATATGTAAGTAGAGAGCAAGCAACAAGTCTTTAAAAAGAAATCACTCTAGTAAGAAGAAAAATTAAAAAATACTTTTTATTCTACTCAGTTTTTTTTGCAACATCACATCTCTCCTTTTAAAACCTATCTCCTTGCCATCCCACAGAACTTACTGTTATGCACAAAATTTAAAAGTAACTGAAAGTAAAGGAGGGTGGGCTAATATTTATCTGGGAGGAAGGGGATTCTGTTTGAGGGTGGGATTTTCTTACGGTTTTGGGTTTCCTTTATTTGTTAGGTTTGGAGGGTTTTTTTTTTTGTTTTGTTTTGGGATTTTTTTTTTAATATGCAAGCATTGTCACATTTTATCAGAGCCCTATAACAGCTCTTCTGTTTTTCTGGCTAATTTTCTTCTGAGGCAGGAATAACACCTTTTTTTCTGTAAAATCATACCAACTTGTTAGGCATTTTTTTCTTWCCCTTCTTGCAATTATAATAGCAACAACCGTTAAAAAGACTTTTTTTAATTCTGTAACAGTGACTAAAATAATTTCCTTAGAGTACAACGTASGCTGTATGGAGTGCTGCTAGCATGCTAACTGAGGTCTTGCTGTTTTCCTGTACTGTAGCAAAGTCTTATCTCTAGTCTTAATTTATGCAGCCACAAGACTGTATGACAGTATTTTTGTTCAGTCCCTTGTAAAATTAACTTTGGGCTTATAATCACTTGTCACACTTCGTATCCCTGATAACACTATCTACTCCATCACCATCTTCAGTGAAACACATAAACAACTTACATCTGTGAGCACTTAGCAATTACTCATCCAAGCTTGTCAGTTATATGGGCACCAGTTACACCAGAGCTCACCACTTTCCTACTGTTATTAAAAGATAAGTTATTCAAATAAACATATCTATTACTAAGTAATCTGACTCATCACCAGAAGCTATTATCATGGGCTGGATAAAAAAAATTAAAATGAAATTAAGACTGGCAAGTATAGCTATTTCCTCTTTATTTGGACAGCCACCAGTTTTCATTTCTGTTATGAAACAATGAAGATCAAACAGGTATATAAGGAACAACATTAAAATTATGCTGATAATGGGACTTACTGTTATCTGAATAAAAAGATTAATAAAAAACTTAAATAAAACCAGAAGGAAACGAAGGGTAGTGTTGAAAAAACCCAAGCCCTAAGACTTTCTGAATAAATGTGGGTTGAAGGAGGTTGTGTGCACTGGGCCACATCCAAAATCCCTCTTAGACACTGCAATGTCCCCAACATAGGGACGAGCATCTCCTATACAATCCACAGGGAGAGGCAAGTGCTTTCCCAGGGCHTGTCTCCTCATCCACTGTACCAGAACACTTCAGTAACGTGTTCCAGTTTCCTTTACACAAAGCATATTGGGGCATGAACAGACACGTAGAGGATGTAGCAGTTCAAAAGGAAGCTACTGATTTACTGTAAATATTCTGAGTTTACTCCTTTTGGATATCAAGCATAATCAATTACTCCCTTGTCCTATACACCAACGCTGCATTTCAGTTGGCATTCAAGTAGTGTCTGAGATACATCCTGTTCAATTACTTTTTCGCTGCGTTAAAAACACACAGATCACATCCTCCCAACTAACTTTCTAAAGAAACAAGTTACAAAAAATTATGACATTACGTTTCTAGCAAACACCAAGGCACAAGAACCTGAAATCTGCCAATTGACTCAAAATAGTAATACAGTTTTGGTATAAATTACAAATACAGCTGCTGGGAAGAGAGAAGGCCATTCAAAAACACCCAAGAAATCAACACCCCAGCCAGCCCTTTTTCCCTTAAAATTTTTAGTTATATGTTTTAAATAGGATGTTTTCAGAATTAACACTGAAAAACTGACATTAAAACAAGACTTGAGAGCACAATATGGAAATTGCTTCTGAAACTGAATGTTACATTTAAAAGTAGTAGCAAAAGCAAATCAATATTGTGGTCAGTTAGGAGAACAGTATTTTAACAAAATAAAATCTATTTCCTCCCCTCACATTATAGACACCATATTTTTCTCCTCACCCACGTTGTAAGAAATGTTTTTATACATATGTTTTATATAGTATAGATATAACATTATTTAGTATTACATCTAAATACCAAATATTTTAAAGTAAGTTTTCTTGGAAGTTACCTATAGATGCAAAGAAAATGATGGCAAGAAAGTCACGTATTGGTTCAATACAGCACATAATCTCCTCAGTAACCATGTGACCCTGAGAAGAGATCAGAGCTCCAGCTAAGAAGCATCCCAGCTCCATTGAAACATCCAACAGCTCTGTGATCTGTTAAGGAACAAGAAATATCTYTTGCTGAATGACTCTATGTACCATTTCAGTCAAAGTATAAAGAGATTACTATGTCTTCATGCAAGTTCAACAACAAACAGAATTCACTGTATTTATTGCACTGTTCTGCAGTATTGTATTTATACAGAAGACTCACAAAACTAGCTTCTCCCTTTATGTTACCTCCTTTTCCACGAAAATGAAAATAAATTTCTTCATCTACACTGTAACGCTTAGTGTKGCTCTTAAGGACAGCATCTGATTTCGGAGTCGGAGAGAGACTATAACAGCTTAGGAGTCAGGATTATGTAATACATTGAGGCTGTGAAATAAAGCAGTAAGAACAGGATATCTTCCAGCTGTCAAACAGGGAAAAAATGAAAATCAAAGCTTGTATTTGGGAGAAGAGTCTCAATCTAGCAGAAGTCCCAAGCATAAATTACGTTTTATTATTGTAAATTTGGCTCAAATGTGCCCGTGTGCTTTACTGAGTAAGATTTCATTTAAGTGTGCAAAGTAAACTGCTGAAATGAAACACAATGTCTGTTTGAAWGAATTCAGACTGCTTTATTGCTTTTTAATATTTTAATGCACTGCTAGAAGAAGAGATGAAACACATGTAAAGAGACTAAACAAAACACAAAGGAACTACTTAAGGCAATGCTTGGAACATTAAAAAAATAATCAAGCAGCACTTCCAATATATGGTATGGTATAAAGTATGTTTTAAAATAATTACTTCAAATTCATGCAGCTGCAGATGGTCATTTTGCTAAAAAAGAACAGTGCTTTTAATATTAATAGAACGTTTAAAACCAAAGACTTATTTGCATTCTAATTTAGATTAAGCAAGAATACTCTGTAGTACATTTATGGACACTATTCATCATGAACTGTGTTATACTGTAAGATATGAAACAAAAAAATCAGGCAATCTGAAACTAATGGAGGAGTGTGAAAGACACAACAAACAAGTCTTCAAGCTACACATAAAATAGCAACTAAAAATAATCCCAAGACTTTTGTGTGCTGAAGTATTAATGTCTGAATGCTCATCACATAACTGAATTTGTGGCAGGGATCTGTAATTTATTGCAAGATATTTAAGGTAACTAGTTGGTTTTGTCAGCTAGTATAAACAGCTGCTCAGGCAACAAAACAATCAAAATAATGTTATTCTCATTTTTAAACAAAAGGAATTTTAGTGCTTTTCACAACAACTTGAATTTGTAAGAGGGAAGAAGGCAATGTATACATGAAGACCTTTAAAATCACCAAGAGATGAATAAAATAAAGGAAACAGTTATGAATAGGAAACATTCAAGTTCTTCTAAATCATACATTAGTTGTTCTAAAAATCACAGCCTTTAGAAGATGATTAAGATCCAATATAGCTTATTAAAATAAAGTTGGAATTATTTTTACTACTCAGCTATAATCCTCCCACATTAASTGTTATTAGCTGTAACAGAGCTCCACATCAAAACTTTTACAGCTAATATTTTAAACATACCATTGGACATGATTAGGCAAGCACATATGAAGAGATGTATCTTGTACCAGAATTGCATGATAYTGCAATGTTGTGAGAATCACTCTTCAAGCAACGAGCAATTTGAATGTGCAAGAAACACRTTTGCTCAGAAAGCATCAGACATAACTGGAGCAAACTGCATGTCTAACTGGGAATTTGGTCCCACAGCATAAAAACTGTATTACATTCTTTCAGCAAGCTAAGTATGAKCTCAAGGGCCTGTTACAAAAATAGGCAAATTTTGGTGTTTCTTGTCTAGTCTCTGCATACTACACAACTTCATGTCTACAAAATCTATAGGCCATACAGAAAAGTGTAGTGTATCAGAGAGAATGAAAAGAATCAAAAATCACATAATTTTCTTAACATTCTCTCCACTCCTCAAATTTGTTCTTCAGATTTACAGAATTAGCTAGGTTGGAAAAGGCCATTGAGATCATCAAGTCCAACCTTTCATATGTAGCTTTGTACAGAGATTCCTTTTACAAGTCCCATCTTGGTCTCTGGTTGYTCTGTAGTATTACCTGTAAGTGGACACATTTCCTCTGCTAAAACTGTAGCATCAGGGCTTGTTATATAAAATGCATACATATRCATTATATATAACGAGTGTGCACATGAGCACACACATACTGGGGAGGACATGTCTTAGTGGCAGGAAGGCATTCTCTTCAGAATTCCTTACATAAGCAAAACTTGGAAAGTATTACGCATTTAGTATTCCCTCTCTGCTTGCATCACTTCTAATGTTCTGTCCTTACCAAACAGGGCTTTAGAGATTACTAATCTCTGGGCTTTGCACTGTCCTCTTCTCAACTCTTACCTTACAGAAAGCTTTTTCAGTTAAAATTACACAAAAAAATGTTATCAATTCACATGTTTTTCCCAGTGCAACTTAATTTTCAGTTGTATTCACGAGTCCCATTTTACTCTAATTCAGAAAGGATTGCATTGCTTTCACTAGAATACTGGATTTGTATGTTCAAATGTTCTACCACAGCAATAAATAAAGAAATAAACATTACTGCTACAACATGTTCTGGTTGAATCTCAACCATCTGTTAAGCAGYTGTTTTGCTTATATTCTTCAATAGTGTCTATCTTATTGCTACTCTTTAATCATCACAGAAGCTTAATGAATATGGTAGGACAGTAAAATGAAATAAAATTTTGGTGGAAATAAAGGTATTAGAATTTCAGGCTTKAGTAACTTAAATCTGCTCAAGAATAAAGAGGTGAGTTTTAAGCTTGCATTTCAAGAAAGTAAAGCTGTAATGGAAATGGAACCAATTTTTAGTAAAGCTTSTAAAAACTCTATCTCAACAGTATTTTATTAAATAATTAACTAGAATATTTAAGACTGCAATTCTTCCTTAATCTTCTTTTAATTRATAGAAAAGAGTTCATAAGCAGGTTATAAGGCACTAAGAAGTACTTTAGGCAAGCAAAGAATCATAGTCCCATACTAGTGATGACATTCATAAGACACTGTAGAAAAAACTCTATACGTTTTCATATGTAAAGTACTGCAGTAACAAAACTGTATTTTCTTTTTGGTGTCTAAAGCAAACTGGCAACTTCCCTACACTTGCTGCCACTATCCCAGTTAAGCCATAAAGCAGTGAAACTAGAAGCCATTTTCCCCCCATGTGTATGCACAGTCCTATAAAYATGTAAATGTAACTGCTGTCCTTGTCAGGTCAGGTTTTATATTTTTCCATTTCCCTAATAACACTCAGCAACCTCAGTTTTAAATCACAATAAAACTGACACCTGTTGTTTTGCAGGTATCCAACACAGCAGTCCATTATAAGGGCAGTGTTCAGAGCAATTTTCCTTGCAATGTTTCTGTACATAYAGAACATTAGAAAGCAACACTACACCAGTGAGTGCTCAGGCTGACATATTTTTCAGCTCACCCTGGTAAATACCTTGACTTAAAAATACCAGTTTGGCCATTGATCCTGAATGGTCATGCTTAAAACCATAAACTAGATTTCTTCCTTATGCTGCAATTCAGGAGTACGGTTCACCAATTAAAATAAACAAAGAAAGGGACCATTATCTGCATACCTCAAAGCTTGAAAAGGAGCTGGTGAAAGTGCAATAATGATCTACTCAACCTTTGTTACCTTGAAGACAAGACGCATGATTCAAAGACGCACAACTTTATTTCTATGTTGTCTATACTATTACAGGATTGGCACTTGACACAATCTCCACCTCCCAGCCTCTATCTGCCTAACTATCTGAAGGATAAAAGGGAGGGGAAGTTGAATGATTTCTGAGAATACTGGGAAGGAAAGGGTATCTTAGGTTCCAAGTCTTACTAGAATATCTGCTTCAGGTGTAACAAATTGCAGTGTTACCCAAGTGAGCCAAACAGCTCAGAAATGCTCAAAACTCACTACCATACAGGAAGCTCCTCTACTGACAGGATAATCCTTACACGAAAACTGCTTGCTCAGACTGCAATATAGGAACCTCTTTTGTCTCATCTTCCCTCTTGTTCTCCCATACAGAATTTGCACTCATCAGCTGGGAAATGGCAATTCTTGTTTAATTAATCATCTGAGAYTTTTTAAATACAAGAACCAAGTAAAATTATTTAAGTTTATATATAATAAGCATTACATGTGCTGGAGTTACACATTAATCCAAATACAGAAAAAGCTTAGCTGGACCCCAGAAACCCAGCCAACACTGATGCACATAGTAAGTAACTATGCATGAGACAGGAACACCACATAATTCCTACTGTCTTTGYTGTGTACTGAAAAGGATGTATCCTGTAGAGTAACTCACAATGGTAGTGAGTTAAAATATTCTATTTTAAAATGTATCTCAAATTTTCTAAATGRAGCCACAGAGTTGTCTTTGGTCAAGGGCACTAAAATAGGCACTCTCTTATTGTTCCTCCACAAATTCCAGTTTTTTTAGAATTACACCAGTATAAAAAAAATCGGTGTTTCAGATTAATTACACCATCTTCTTCAAATTAGGCTTGGCTTTCCAAGGAGAAAGATCTTTGCACAATCCATGACAGTTTAATAGTTCTCCTACCTGGCACCCAAAAATCTTAATTTAACCTTTCCAAAGAAATGCAACATTTTTTTCAGATCAGACTACCATCACCCATCCTATGTTAGTATTTCTGACATAGTACACTATCTATACCAATTAAGATTGGTTTTCCAGAAGATTTGTTGTTCACCTATTCAACTCAACAAGCAAATACTTTTTTACTTTTCTTACTGTTTTTTTTAAGTGTGTGTTGAAACTACAATTTGTACCATAACTATAATGAATCTATCAGTGTCAGTGAATATCAAGCATCTCAACTGGTTGACTGAAGTTACCTGCAGTATCCTATGTTCCATTTCCTTTGCTAAATTATTTATCAACTTTAAAAAGAAAGGATTTTGAAAATGCTGAAGAAGCCTTCTGATTTTGCGGTATAAATCCAACAAACTCAAACATACTCTCCTCCCTTCCCCCACCCCCATGTTTGTGTACACACACGTATTGTGTACAGTCATGTAGACAAACTCCTTGTACATTTGAAATACAATTTGGGTACAATAAATTCACTTTAATTAAAACCATGGCCTACATACAAGTAAGACTGCTCCTAGATACCACCATATTTTACACACCTTCTGCGGCTTGTTTGCTGTTTTTTCTTAAAGTTGCTCTACAAGCGTAATGTTTGCTTGTTAGAAAGTAAAAAGGAGAAACTAGTTTTGTTCCTTCTCTTATTAGATGACTCATTTGGATTATGAATAGATGTTTAGAGCAATGTCATTTCTAACTTATACGATAGAAGTCTAACTTGTAAAGCAATGGTCTCATTAACATTTTTTTTGACCTTCTTCCTAAAGATCAGYTTTCCCTACTGGACTAACTAAGCAAAAGCCCCTAGAAAACAGGCATAGGAACTTTTTGGCTTAATTAGTCTCTAGGGACGTAACAATCTGCACTATGARGCTAATGAAGTGTCAAACCCACAACATTATCAAACAACTGTCACATTCTACTCTCCAGGGGTATAGTTTTTCAGAGGGCTGAAACGTGAGAAGAGACAAGAAAGGAAAATTCAGAGGAAAATGAAACGCACCCAATAGGGTTAACCAAAATCTATGAACTTAAGGAATTTCCCTGCTTTCTTAACTTCATCCCAAACTGTGTCTCCCAGACAAAAAGAAAATTATTTTATAATAAAAATCATGTCGAAACTTTGCTATTGAGAAGAAACTTAAGCAACTTGCAAGCAAATGTCACAAGCAGACATCATTAGTATCTCAAAACTCATCCTAAATTATTTTCAAATGCATGAAGTAGCCTACAATTGAAACTCAGATCATGATTCTTAAACTGGCTKTATTAAAAGCTAACAGCGGAATTTTAGCTGATTGACAATCAAATTGTATCTCTTCTTACTCATCTGTGTTAAAATGCAGGAATTATCTGCACATTTGGGGGGTTGTTTTAAAACCAAGTAATTATGGAGCCATGCATGTATGCAATAACAGTAAGTGTGATGGCTTTTGTGATACTGATGCTGTAAACTATCGCATGTATAAAAATRTTCTATTAATTTAAAAGATTACCGTTAACATAAGGAAGGTGAATGCAGTTATTCCTAGAATGAGGATTTCTTTATTCCCTTTGCTTTCCGTGTGCAACTTGCGGTAGTATGGTCCTATAAGGTAYGTCTTTATAACAAGACACAGAAGAAAAACAGCAGCCAGAGAAAACAGAATTTGGCCAATCAGTATCAGTATTCTCAGTACTTCCTTGAAAATGCTGGAAGAGAAGAACAAACAMAAAGTTTCTATCAAGTGTTCTTGTACTTCCCAACCAGTTCCCCATAAATGAAAAGATCTAATTCCAYAAATGCTCAAAACTGAGTAGCTACAGGAAGGCATTCAGGTAYGTTGGTAAACAAGATTCTGACTAAATCTGCAGAGTGCCCAGCGTGCTCTTTTACAGCCTAGAATTTACTTCCATGTTGACTCAAAAAGAATTTTGTTGACTGATCTCCARGGTAAGCCATCAGGCACAATAATATCTCCTAGTCTTTGACAAAAACATGCTCCAAGGGAATAAAGTAAATTAAGAAATTCAYTTACCTTTTTACAATAACAGCTTTGCACTAGAAATTTTAATTACCACACAGAACCAAAGCAGCTAGAGCAAAAAAGATTTTCATACAACTACCTTCATATGACTATTACAAGTTTCTACTTCGTGACAAATAGGAACAGTAAAGGAAACCTCACAGAACAGAGTGCCTATTTTCCATGGAACTGGCATTAGCTGTAGTACTCTCACATTCATATTCACAATTTACATACTAATTGCAAGGGGTAGGGGGAAGATCCATATAATTWTTTTTTTTACCTGGAATATGTGCTCACTCCTGCTTGTATAAGTGTAGGCATGACAGCTATAAATAAACCAAGCTGCACATCCTGCATCACCAACATGCCGAGCAGCACACTGCTGTAGTCAATATCCCCTGTACACCAGAAAAGTGGTCGTGGAAACAGCCATCAGAAACTATGAATGCTTGMAAATGCTCAGAAATCTAGAAAAGGCTTAATCCAATGGAAGTTCTGTATAGCTCTTAATTGKGTGAAGGTTATTCAAAGCCTTCTAGGGTTTTTTTTCCCACTACTAGGTAAATTAAAATATATCTATAAAGACATTAAAATACAAACAAAATATTCATATGAAACTTCTGTTACAYAATAAAAACACAGACTTAGCTTAGCAGTTTAGCACCAGTTATTCATTTAATTAAACTCCTCCACTGACAGTATTACAGGCTTTATTCTGAAGAAAAATGTACAAGCCACCATGTGTAAAATATAAACCTTGAATTCTGGCATTAGAATGAATATTCTAGAGGGTGAGGAATGCTTTAACACAACTTGTATGAAGGAGATTTAAGTGGAAGAAAGCAGGATGTAAAAACTTTCAAAAGGAAACATTTAGAAGTATTTAAGAAGCTAGAAATATGGCCCTTGAAGGTACTTATTTGAAGAGCTGTTAGCTAGGAAAGACCATCTAAACTGGTTTGTGTTTCCTTAAGAAGCACGTGAATTATTTAAATTAGCCTTTCTGCCCTGAAGACAGGTAGCAGTGGACTAATCTGGTAACTTCTTTAAAAGCTCAAGAATTCCAGATCCTCAGCAAAGTCGGTTCTAATGGAGAGCACTGGTTGGACTACACTGTCTCTCCTCAGACAGGACTGGCTATGTACAAATCAAGTACACTTCCTAGCAATAAGAATAAACACAACATTGGCCACTGTAAACCAGGCTTAACAGTGGGTTTTGGTTTGTTTTTCTTTTTTTAACTAGCTCCTAATATTACAAAGTCAACTCCTTCAAATTAGATACTGCARTAGTCCATATTTAAAGTCATATTTACCTTCTTTATCTCCTCGAACACTACCCGCAAGAAACCTGGACACCAGTGGAGTGCTTGATAAAGACAAACAAGTGGAAATGAAGACACTCTGTGTTGGTCTAATTTGGAGCAAGTGCCCCCACAGCAAACCAAAGGCAATCATCAGAACCGTCATGTAGCAGGGTCCTTGTAAAGATATTTTCCATACCTTGGGAACAAAACAACTTCTTATGATAAAGTCTRACATTTTTCTCACTGCTAAGTTTTMTCATTGCAAATAAGCAGTTAAAGMTGTGTGATTTGGGGCTGTAGTACTGGGCCACAAAGTGGCTGCCACCCTATACCACCTAAACTCCCAAGTTATTAAAACTGGTAGATATTCTATGCCAAAAGACTCCCTACCAGAAATGAGGTAAATTTCCCAAGGCTCATGGACAAATTAAGGGCCAAAGGTCCAGTAGGAKCTGAAATGCATTAAAATCATCAAATAGAGGACCAGTTACTTGAAGTTACTCTAAGATGAGTAAAAATTGGGTGTGGCAAAGGCAGACATTAATACCAGCAACCTGCTGCAACTAGTGCACACAYAATTCTGAAGCAGCAATTTACCTATTACAGTTTAGGAACCCTTGAATTACTAATTTTTATCTTGGACTTTASGTGGGCAAGAAAGAGCAGATTAATCTGAATGGTATAAATTGTAACATATTTCAATTACAGCTTTTATAGTATCATAAAGTCACAACTATCAGTTTAGGAATATATCACACAGTGCAATTCTTTACACACATACAGTCTTCACATATTTTGTAGCCATATTTTACACTACTAAAATTCTAGCTGGTTTATAACTTTTCTTTTTAAATTAAGACCAAAAAGAAACTTGTAGTTTTTGCTGAATTCTGATGGCAACATCATTTCATATTCCAGATTGTGTTAACATACTTTCTTAATSAGTTTATTAGCCAGTAGAGTATGTATTATCAATTCAGTATGTAGTACTTAAACCTTCTGATTTTGTTATAATAAGAATGGCAAACATCACTTACACTCCRTAACAGCAACATTACTGCATGTTAAAATAAAGCTGAAATGGATTGTCAAACTGTGAGATATTTTTCTAGTAATCAAACTGCTTTACTAAAATCAAGACTAAATGTAGGGTTTTTTGACACACTGAATAAATAATGCATTCTGTTCTTTCTAAAGTGCAGAAGCTAATGTCACATTTSTCTTTTCAAAAATGTACAAAGTCATACCAGGGTATTATAGGGAGTGTGTATAAAATCTAAAATAAAACTGAAACGTGCAGTTTCAGGAATTAGCAATTAAATACTTTAATGTAGAGATTTTATACAAAAATACCTTTCTTAATCTTTCAGGAGAAAATTCCAGACCAACAAGAAAGAGAGTGAAGAATACACCAAACTCTCCTAATGTCTCCACCTGTACAATAGACTTAGAGGAAAAAAAAAAAATCAGTGCACAGCAGTCTTACTTATAATATAAAATTCTAAGCACACAATAAAACAAAGTGATTCTAATTACGTTTCCACTGGAAGTTCACTTGCTGCTCATATGACATCAGAAGTTCCCACAGCAGCTTTAGGGTGCAATTATTCTAGAAGAATACTAGGAAATTTGGTTGGATAGTGCTGGTCACCCAGTATGCACATGTGCACTGATCTAGGTAAGTGCTGAGGCATATTTCTGATCCAGGTTGCTTGGCTGGCAAGCTGCACATTGAGATAGAGATTGCACTCTTAGTGGGAACCTGCAACAAGTGTCAGTGAACTGCCAACTTCTGGGATAGCAAAGGSCACGAAGGTGAATGGACCCTGAAAGGCTAAAGTCTCATCAATTATCAGACTGGGAAACATCCTTAACAGCAAGCTTACTTGSTGGTTAAAAAAAAAATAGGTTGTTTTATACATGCACTATTAAATCCCTAAGGCTTGCATTCTAGAAGCTACTTCTTGCTAGTTATTTTATTGGTCTGTTGGTATAATCTTCGTGCTTTAGAGAGAAGGGTCCAACAGCAAGAAAAGTTGTTGYCTTCCTCACCACAACAAAAAAACCGGGATACTTGTGGCTGGCAGTTGATGTACCCTCAKGGCTCAGCTCTAGGGCCAGTTCTGTTCAATATCTATGTACATGTATCAATGATCTGGAGTAGAATGCTCCACTAGAAAGTTTGTTGGTGATATCAGACTGGGAGGTGCAGGTGACTCTTTCGAGGGACAAGATGCCTTGCASAGGGATGTAGATATACTGAWGCATTAGGCAATGATTAATGGGAAGAAATTATTCAACAGTTTAAAATGCTGGGTTCTGATCCATCTAAACTGGGGTAATGCCAGGCGCAACAATGGATTAGGAGATGACTGGCTGAAGAGCAGCCCTGCAGAAAGGGATCCAGGGGTGCTGGAGGACAGCAGGCTCAGTGGGAGSCAGCAGAGGGCTCTGGCAGCCCAGAAGGCAAACCCTGTCCTGGGGTGCATCAAACAGAGCATCACCAGTCACTCAGTATTATCCCCCTGTGTTCAGTGTGGCCTCACCTGGAGCACTGTGTGCAGTTCTGGGCCCCACCATGTAAGGAGGATGTGAAGGTCCTTGAATTAATCCAGAAAAGGACAGGGCTGGAAGSAATGTCCTGTGAGGAACAGCTAAAGACTCTGGGTTTGCCTAGCTTGGAGAAAAGCAGGATGAGGGACAACTCTCCACAGCTTCCTGAGGAGGGGAAGTGGAGAGGGAGGTGCTGAGCTCTTCTCACTGGTATCCACTGACAGGACACATGGGAATGGTCCAAAGCTACCCCAAGAGAGGTTCAGACTGGACATTAGGAACCACTAGTAAACCAAGAGGGTGGTCAAACCCTGGAACAGGCTTCCTAAAGAGTTGATTGATGCCCCAAGCCTGTCAGTGTTTAAGAGSCATTTGGACAACACCATTAACAACATGCTTTTACTTTTAGTCAGCCCTGAAGTGTCTATCCTATTTCAAAAGCTTAGTATTTATTTTCTATGTATTTATGGGCTAGAGTAGAAGAAAACAAGGTTTATCATCAATTACAGCAGAGGGGATGGAAACTCGTTTCTGCCAGATTAGAATCWGCCTACCTTCTCAGTTCCTTGGACATTTAACTTTTTTAGGAAATACAGAAAAGACCACACACAAGAGATCCAGTCAGCATGACTAYTATCCAGATGAAAAACGTTTAATCACAGCTCCACAAGAAACATGCAAGTCACATAAACTGTCCTAAAGAAACCTCTCTCATATCTGTTCTGAGCAGATCATCTTCTTCAAGGTAAGTCTCTGAAAATTCATTGCTGGATCTCTTTCTAATGACAAGCTAACAAACTCATTTTTCAGTCTAAGTGGTCAAACTTTCCAAACATTCTCAACCCAGAAATCATGTACARAACATACAACAAGAGGTTGAAATTCTTTTGCCTCAATTTTAGAAATGAAATTTTGAAAGTGTARTATTTGCATCCTTCTCTTCCAATACAAGACTGACAAAATCCTACAATTTCTACCAATCTCTACTTACTTTTGAGCCCAACAGTCATTTTCAGCAGAAGCCCACCTGAGAGCAGATGTTGCAAAGACAGTAAAAGTTCTATGCGGTTTCAGGGATATCAATGCAGTAGAYATATGCAACTTACAAGCAGACATTACTGTGCAGCCCTAACATGCATTCTGTTTTGCCTGCTGGCTAAACAATCTGTTAATGCACACCAGAGAACTAATCAAAACATGTCCAGCCAATCACAGCTCACGGATTCACAGGAGCCAGTAATCAGGCTACACGTGATAGAGCTAAAAAGGTTCAAAAGACTTCAGGAATGTGGGCAGGGTACAGGGAAAGGAATAGAGTGACTAGGATGAATGAAAGAACTACAGAGGTGCAAAACAACTCTCTAGAAAGCCAAGCTATGTTCCTTGGGGGAAACTATTTGTTTTAAATGCTTTCTCCACTGTCAACACTGACTTTTTTCAAATTTCTSCATATTTTATGTCATTTAAACAATTTGGCTCTCAATTGTGATGCTTTGTGATTAAAGACAAAAAGAGTGAAAAAAAAAAACCCTGTTTTAAAAGGCCCACAACACTCAACCTTCAGTTTTCACTTTCAACAGTTGCTTGTGTCATAATTTTATAGGAGGAAAAAATATTGAAAACAAAATGTCTCAAAGACATAGAATTCTAAGGCCTCCTCTTGCAAAGGTTCAGGTGTGGGCAYTTCTTTTTCTTATACACATTTGTGGTTGACAATACCATATTCTTTTAAAACTACTTAAAAAATTTTCAACAAATTAAAACAGCCAAGAAGTAACTTCCATGCTTACCTTGATACTATTTAGTCCTGAAGGTCCTAAGAGTACTCCACAGATTATATACCCAAACATGGTTGGCAATCCTATTGTTGTGCACAGCCAGCCACATGGCAGAGACAACATTCCTATTGTCACAATATCCTAAACATGTAAGATTAACAAATGCATTAATATAAAGGACACACAAATTTGGAATGAAATGGAAGACTATTATCTTTCAAAAGATAAACAGCACTGTAAAATTAAATGCAGACTACTTGCTGTGAAAAGMAAACATAGCTTCAGTATATTAACTTCAATGCTATTGCAGGTATAGGCACAGCAGTTTTTCAGATGAAGCTGATGAGGTACTGACCTTAAGTAATTGGGGGACCTTTCATCAATTTATAAATATTTTAAATACATTATAGAAAGCAGGCAATTTCCTGGGGAATTTCCTGGGTGGAGTGACATTTTGCATTAAAACAAGATGGTGAAACAGAACAGTCTTGGGGTTTTATAATTAAAATTAAATAAAATAATTAAAAAAAAAAATCCAAATCCAGTTATTCTTTACGAAGCACATATACAATATRAACTCTACCATGTATTTTTCGCTATTCCTTTTTTCATCACAAGGCACAACCAGATAAATCATCTCTATTGACAACATGCAAGTGGCTTGTCAACCATAGCAGTAGCTTTAACACTTTACAGTCCAAGAAAAGGGATGCACTCAAAGGTGCAGCAAGATAAACCAATAAAAACAGAAAAGATTCACATGGCATCATGATCAGTCTTGTGAAGACTATCCTAAGAGCACAGATCATATGGCCAAAACCCCATAGATATGGGAGCCATGAATGCTGGGGTAACTTCAGAGGGACAAATGGTGAAACTATATTCATTCCAACCAAGTAATACTGACATGCAAACTAGTGGGACTAAATCCAAAACTGAATGACAATAATGTCTCCAAARCTATTACCTTTATGAAATGATGATCAGCCCGGGGAATGGTTGAATCTCTGGGTTTAGTAAGGATATACTGATTGTTCTGAGAATCAATTAGCATACTAAGACCTAAATCATCTTCTACTTCTCTTTTTGAAGCATTTCTTTTGGAGTTGGCTTCATCTTCTTCCACCCTTAAAACAGCTTCAAAGTTTACACCTCTGACCTTTTAGAAAAAGAAAACAAATAAACAAACAAGCAAAAAAAGGGGAGTCAAGCATATCATAAAAAGGGAAAGACAATTAGCTGTGCTTGAAGCTTCTACAGAAGTTGATAACACCAACTAAAAATACTGCAAATTTCTTCTCTAGGAGTCTTTCAATCTCTTTATCAAAACTTGACGTCTTTAAAAATAACATTTTATTGCCTAGAACAAAACCAAATGGAGATTACAAAGTGATACTCAGTTCACGAAAATCTGAACTAAAGACTGCATTCCAAGTYAAGAAAAGGTCACTATCCCCTAAATTTGAAGGCGAGATTATAGGAAATGTTTCTACCGAGTTATTGTCAGCATTTTATTTCTCAAAATAGCATTTCTTGTAAGCATTCTGTAGTGCAGAWTTTTTTTTTAATTTTTATCTGCTACACTTCTCTATTTGACTATATTTTAACAGAACCTTGTGTAACTTTATCAGAATATTGATTACTGTATTAAAGCTTCTCTATTCTAAAATTCCACWGTTTTAGTTTAAAAGAATATTCCTTGCAATGGATGGAGATGTAAACAGTCCTYCAGGCTGCATTTCACGATTCTTTTTCTTTCATGGATGGAGCTTCAAGCAGAAAAGCAGTGAGCTGCGCTGGAGAACAAGGCTCGGCGGCATTGTGCCCGCCCCCAGGTGCCGCAGCAGAAAGCCCGGCTCGGCCTCCCGACAGGGCTGCKCTACCCCGGCGGGACAGGAGAGGGCGCTCCCCCGGCCCGGCGCTGCCAGGTGCGGCTCCCACGGGACACAACCGCTCTCATCTGCCGCACCCGAAATCAAAAAGCTGCTTTCACTTTCGGTTCGAGGACAACTACGGAAAAAACCAAAACAATACACGGCTTGGCTCTTTGCTACAGAGAAACTGGTTTTGCCTCCTCAGGAGAAATCAAGAGCCATGCTCACCTCAGGACTCGACCTGGAAAGTAACAAAAATCTCCCAAGAGCAGAAGCCAAATAAACTGTGACCCATATTTATAAAAGCAGGGCCAATTTAGGAAGTCAACCTGAGGTTGGCAAAATGGGGCACTAGAATAAACCGACATACTCCCAGCTCCAGAAACACACAGCCTTACCTGAAGGACACTGTCCCATCATTTAACAGAAAAACAAGGTACAAAAAGTAGACAAAGCCACGTGTGGAAGCAAGCAACATCACAAACACATTTCAGGTCTTTGCTTTGAACAATATATTTTTTCCCAAACTGAAAACCAACTGCAAGGATTCTTGTTCTCCCATAACTTTCTCAAGAAAATGAAAAAGTGGAGACAATACTTAACATGGTAACTCCATATGCTGCCAAGTCCAACCGTCACAGTCCCCAGCACTACAGAGATGCTGYATCTCTCATGGCCTGTGTCAGTGAGATGGACTACACTTGTCAAAGAGGCAGTTGCAGGGAGGACTTTCAAATCAAAACCACAGAAATCGCTACCAAAAAAGGAGCAGTTACTCAACCTTTAACAGTCATTAAAATCCCAATAACTAACACAAGAGAAAAACAGAGTGCAAACACCAACTATAAATAAATGCACTCAAATTAAATGATTGAGTCTAAAGCATCACTTACAGATTTGTTGTCATCAAAGGCGTGTTCTTCTATTTCCTCTTCCAATCTATCAGCTGCCTTCCTGACATCTTCCAGAATTTCATCAAGCATCGACAGACTTTTGTTTTGGTGTTGCATGTTTTTAAGGGCCTCAACCTGGTGTTTTTCTGCTGCTAAGAGTTCAACATATTCCATTTCTTCCTGTTGAATTTTACAACAGACATAAAGTGTTGGCCAAGCTTCTGAGCAGAAAAAACATTTGACATAAATGTCGAATTTTTGCGTCTTTTGACACAAGACATTTTATCAGAGCAATTGCAAAAGCAATACAGACTTTATGAAGATATTTWARGATTGTGTWCTCTTTTGCCAATTTTCATTGRTGTAAYTGGGCAAAAARAAMCAACAACCAAACAAAATATCCACCAATTGCYTTTTATAATCMATTAGAGTTGGMCCAAGGTTATGATCCAGAAAATACAAGAAAGGATTTACTYTGAGAAACTCTAGGAAMCATTTCAGAGCCAAATAAAGTTTAGAACTTAGTGCTTTATAAAGGAAGCATAATACTTTGAAAGCATAGCTATAATACCTACAACAAACAAACAAATTARRWKKMAWKSWSMWTKMMWYYTAACTTTATAAGCCCKTTTATAAACATAGGAAGAGGTCTGTTTACAGTTTTCAAAAATTACAATAACTGTGGAAAGAGAGAAAAAAATGGGAGAGAGTAGAGCAGCCAATCACTCTAAAAAAGCTTCCTGTTTATGTTTCCAAAAAAGCACTTCTATCAGAATCAAAATACGGGACTTTTCCCCCCCATTTCAGTTCAGGCATCTTAYAAACTTGCACTAAGAACTTCTGAAATTTCTAGGCTTCAGAAGTAAGAAAATATGGTAATATGGCTTGATATGGTGGGAAAATATTTCAGTAGGTTCCCTGATAAAGTTATGATATTTCATTTCTCTTTGGATGTTTCTGGTTCAAAAAGAGAATAAAAAAGCTTAATGTACTGATCACGACTGGACCTAACACTGCACCTACTACACAGTTACCATGACAATAACCAAACAGAATACTTCGTGTATTGACAGAGAACAACTTGAGGTTTTGGGGGAAAGAAGGTTCTTTCCCTTAGCTGCCTCCACTCTTTTAAAGATTGTTGAGAGAACAGCTATGAGTAAGGAAACACAAGGGCAGCACTCCTTTTTATCAGGTAGATTCAGAACACTGACAGGCCTTAGATGAGAGGGACCCTACTTCTGTTCTTTTAGAGAGCCAATATTATTAAAAAGAAAAAAAAAAAAACCCAGGCAAAAAATGTATGCAATCTCTAGGCCTGACTCAATTCTTAGAAAACACAAGTTTCTGGCTCCACTTCACCCAGTTAGGAATCAGAGAACATAAGTCTCGCATTTTATCTGCCCACCCTCCACAGTTATCTTCAAAAACCTGAGCTTATAAAACGGTCCTAAACACCTATRCTTAACTAACTGAGCCTCTCCTCCTCCACACATTTGCAGAAGGATATTTTTCCCCTTGAACCTCCAAGAACACACACATAATTTAATTAATTCCTTGATACCAAGACAATARTATGTTCAGTACARCCAGTAACTATAGCTGAACCCTTTTAAAATCCTGACAGTCAGATGAATGCCTCTGATTGTGATGAAACCACAGCATTGGTGTCTATTGGTGTTTAGAATTTCACCATTATGGTGAAAGTTACCCAGATCCCAAAATAACTGGAGCTGGGAAGAATGTAACTATTAATGTGTTTGGCCCAATGTCAGTAATTAATTCTTATGCAACACCTAAGTAGGATACACAGTCACTCTCATACAGCCTTAAGGAAAAACATTTCCTATCTGTTGCTCTCTGCTAGCAGGCATTGCTCGAAAGATGTAAGAAACAATCCCTGTATCAGCGGCAGATTCTCTGCTCATTCAGCAAAAGTTTAAAAYACAAGATGAGATTCATAATGGTTAGATTCTTTCCCCTCAAAAACGGAAGGGTTTTGGGTGCAAGGAGCCCATCTCAGTCCTTTCATTGGACAAAACACAGGCAGAACAGAGCTAGAGGCAAACTACATAAAAAATAATTCTCTAATTTCAAAGAAGTTAACTTTCCCTGAATAGCAAGGTAGAAAAGCTTTGAAAAAATCAGTTTAGCTGCAATTAATGGAGACAAAGGTCTGTTTCCACTGACAAACTAGTGTGACAGCAGTAGCCTGGGACAATCACAGGGAATGTGGTTGCTTCTTTCTTACTTCCCCCCCTGTCCTGCATAGTGAATGATTCCATTACAACTTTTCACTTTTCTTTGCAACAGAACCAGCAAGAAATGAATCAGACATACACACATATCCCACCACTAAAGACTTCCAAGCACTTCAACTCAACAAAAATAAATGAAGGGAAGAGTCCTGCACCCTCTATAGTTATTTGTATTTTCCAGTCACTCCCTGTTTAAAAACTAGATATTCCATGAGCAYACCAACAAAATAATCATTGCAATAAAAATGAAACTAGGACAAAATTGGACCTAATGTGTGTATTATGAAGTAAGAACAAGTCCAAAACAAATGGATCCCATGCAATTTTCATCTTTTTGGCATGTATTTTTCCATATATTTTGSTTCCTTTATGCAACAATTATAAGGTTAGAACAACAAATATTCTGTTTAAATAACCACATGCATGGTGTAACAAGGAAGGTGCAAAAGACTGCTCAATCAAGTAAATATTTTGRTAACATAAAAAAAAGCCTCCACAATCCACCTGCACAAGTAAAGTTTTGACAGGACACACCTCTAAAACATCATACACACAGGCCTTTGTCTATGATAAGCATCATTCTCAAGTTCTGGGATAAATTCTTTCATTATTTTACAGTAAAGTTACTAAGAATTAGGTAAACAGGGAAGAAGGTTCTGGACAGCCTCATTGCTGCTATTTTATGAGCTCAGAGAAAGAAAAATRGTGGAAAATCAAGTAAAGCTCACGACAATTTCTGTGCAAGAGAGACTGCCACTACCATAAAGTATCAATATACAARTCATATAAAGCAGTTCATTGGAATAGACCTAGATGCAAGTTACTCTCTATTCAAATTTGTTGTAATTCAGTCTTCATTTCCACTGCACAGAACCACTCCAGTCTTCCAAGTCTGCATACTAATTTCTACTTCCACCAGCCTTTCTTGGCACAATTCACTGCACACCTTTCCTGCACATAAATTTTTCTCATCTTCATCTGTCAAGATCTGCACATCTCTTAGCACTAATGCCCTTCAGAGACTCTCACAACTCAGATATTAAAATGCCAATTACTTTTTTGTTCCTTGTCTCACCCCCTYGTGCAAGGGCAACCTCTTCTTTTGRAAGACAGAAAACAGACAAATTATTAATATATTTCCCCAATGGTTAAGGGGTAGAGCAAGGAAAAGAGCAATTTAATTAATTTAAAAAGCAATTTAAATACCAAATAAATTAAACTATATTTTCTCTCAATGGGAGACTTTCAGTGCTCAATCTGAGCACTATCAAGTCCAGAATATAGTGGCAGATTGTACACAACCTAATGGATCTACATTGACATGAGAACTCAAATTTTATATGAAGTACTTACATTCAGCTGTTACTCATCTGTTTTTTTTTTCTTGGCAATGTTGTCTCAGCTGGCTCTTAATTGAGAGCACTRCTTTTCAGACCTGCACTTCTCAGGCTAGGAGCACAATACTGAGTTTAAAAATCTAGTCACCTACTATTTTGCATGTCCATTTTTCCCTTATCTATACAAACATGGAAATGAAAAGCAGTAAGTCATTCTGTTTTAAYTTTAGACTTTGGCTGAGCAATTCTCATTTCAAATGGAAAAAATAGTATTTCACCATTTGATGGCATTATTTCCACTCTGATAGTCCCACTGCCTTGTCCAGTGCAACAGTGCTCTGTGCACTGACTCACTGCTTGTATTCCTCTCCCTTTAACAYAATATTTGCCATAGGTCTTATGATTACACTTGGCTTTGTTTTGAGATAAGAACTATTGACTGCTAATAAGTTTTAAGCTCCACATTAGAATTATTTGTAAATTTACTGAGAACAAATACTTCATTCAAAATCCATTTTAAACASTAAACATTGCAAGTTTTATGTAGATACCCTCTTTTATTAAAACAGACTGAAACTGCGCCATAATAAAATTAAAATCACAAGTAGAATACGAATACTCCAGTAACAAACATTGGGAAACCAACCTTAATTGCAGCTTCTCTCAAGGCCTCCAGTCTCTGTCTACTGCTTTCTTTCATATTTACAACATCTTTGTAATCACCCTGTAGAGCCCTCTGAAGGCCATGGATTGCCTGAAAGACCGAGTTTTCACTTTCATTTAGCTCCTTTTGGAAAATTTCAAAGGTGTGGACCTGAAAAAGTTTCTCTTCATCAGACAGTCCTGCATCCTTCTCAACTGCTCTTATGGCATTTTTTAGTTTGTTGAGAACAACATTCTTTTGGCGAAGAAGACCAGACAGTTTTCTGCAGCTCTCCAACACCCACTGCTTCCTTTGAGTGATAACAGCTCCTTTCCCACGGTGCAGCTTTATTGCATGCTTCACTACATCTTCATGCTCTGCAGGGTTTGCAAACTGGCCACAAGGCAGTGAAACCAACATCCACAGGGAAATAAATCCAGTTGCCTTCATTCTTCACTTTATATTGCTCTTGGGAGAAACTGGTAATCCACAGGTACTCAGAGCTTTCTGCTACATGGTTTCTGCATCTCCAGWATGCACACCAGGCTGCAAGACGGTACAATCAGTTATCAAAYRTGKTRATGTTGARCCATTAGATCAAAMAAATGTAGCAAATAAACCCAAGACWRCATCCTGYACCATGATCTCTAACAGAACACATACAGTTGTCTTGATGCAACATTTATGTCCAGATTATTGACAGATTTTTGGTTTTGCCTTCACAATTTCCTAGATAACATCTTGTTTTAAAAACAGTGACCAGAAAACTTAAGTCACTTCACGTGGTACCCATCTGCACTTCTCATATGAAAAAAAGACTTTAAAAATATCAGGCCATGATGTTAAAGGCTACATTTCAACCTAGTACTTGAGCCCATTTTTCTTAGCTATCAGTAAACCTCCTATTTCTTCTCAAACCTATCCTAAAACAATTATATCATAATCATTTGTTATTTACAAAGTGCCAGAAGCATTAACAAAGTCAACAACACATTGAACAAAACATAATTTTAAAAACGGGCTTAACTTATTCAGATCACATTATAAATCGCCAACTGCAAAAGAGAGAACAGCAAAATTTCCCAGACTTCCAGGTGCTACCAGTTTGGATAAAAGACCTTCTTCACCTGAAAGCTGCAGGACCTTGAGGTACTTTACTTCAAGGCCTATAATTGATCTTCAAGATTTTAAASTAAATTATAAAAACACCAAATCCATTCATTCATAAGTTCATTTCYCAGCAGCTACTTGAAGATCTATATTTAAACTGCTGTATTTAATTTTAACACCAAGCAGGAGAGAATTTAAAAACTAATTTCCTTCCCTCAGACCCTAGGAAAAATACTGACATTATTATAAAATAACCAAGTTACATTTTCTTTTTTAAAAATCTAAACAAACATAAAAACCCTCAAAAAATTCTCATACACAAAGCTATACATAAACAATACATAAAGCTTTATACATGGCATWCTAAAAATGCACAACACAAAAAACAAGCTAGTAGATTATCAATACAGCAGGTTATTTCCCTAAAACTTCATTGGGCCAGCAGCCTATATCTGGAACCAACACACTGACATGGTCATCTGGAAGCAGTTTGCCTAAGAGAGAATCTTCTTTTCCTACAATGCAGTAGCAGTCACAATCCCAAGTATCAAGCCAGCCATCATCAATAAATAGAATGAACTCTGAGCWACCTGGTGTAGTGGGAGATGTYCGTGCCCACGACAGAGGAGCTGGAGCCAGAGGGTCTTTAAAGCCCCTTCCAGCCCAGGCCATTCTATGATTCCATGGGAAGGGAACATGGCAAGAACAGTCATGCACTACCTTTCTTTTTTTAAACATCCTCCCATCTCTGTTTCAGAGAGAAATGAGAAATCTGTCTATGGGTTGGTTTATTTCTTTTTCAAAGCATGAAATGCAGGCTAAAGAATTTAATTACTAATAGTTGACTACGGCTAGTAGGTGACACCACGGAGAGCTAAAACATTCAAACTTAAGAACTGAAAGTGCAATCAAAGTAGCAAAAGCATGAATCTAAYATCAATAAAATAATAAAGGAGAATAATTTCAGAATTTTGATAAAGCTGTGAGTTTACTATTTTTAAGGAACCGGGAAAATAACAATCCCCATCACCTGGCCATGTTCTAGAGTGAAATTTAAGGGAATACTTCTTCATATATACAAACTAACCCTTTCCTGTTTACTAGGTTTGGCGCGGAGATTTTGCTAAGTATATATTACAACCTATTCCTGCAAGAAGGAAGGAGAAGAAAACACTCAGTGTATATCCAAGTTTCTGTTTGCAGAGAGGTGAGTAAAAGACTCTACTGCATGTCTTACRTGGTAAATCAAACCACATAACTAAATTTTGAGCAGAGATTTATACCAGCAAAGTTCACTCACTGTTGTGCTGTGCAAACTTAGCACTCTGATTCAGACATGGGACAATTTTGTTTCAGTGCTTTTTACTTGGCTGGTAACAAGTTTAGAGGAGCGACACCCAGGGCAGTGCTCAAAAGCGCTTAAGGAAATAAAGACCTCACGTACCAAAATAAATGATGTGATGCTGAGTGGAAAAAAAAAAAAAAAAAAAAAGGTAAAAAACCTAACACTCTTCTCCATTTACCACCAGTAAGTGGTGATTGGTATCAAATCAGAAGGAACTACCGTCGTTTGGAGTCCTTATTTAAGCAGTTTTTGCTTCCTGCTGTATTGCAGCTCATCTTCCCCCTTTTTCCTTCCTGAACACAACACTGTAGTATTAGATTTCAYCAAGCTGATAATACTGGACCGTGCCTCCAGACCCCTCTAGCGGGTCCTTCCGCACCTGGTGGTTCGCTTCCACTCGCCCCTTTTCCCAAGCCCACCCCCTCCCGGGAGCCCCGGCGCGGTCCCACCTGGGCRCGATGGCAGCTCCCGGCGCCACTCCCTGCGGAAGGCCGGGAGGACGGCGGGGCTCAAGGGGAGAACAGAAGGAGATGAGCGAAGCGCGGGGGCGACCGGCCCGGCTCCCTCTCCCTCATGGCGGCGGAGGGACGGGGGGAAGAGGCGGCCGCGCCGCCCGGCGCTCTCGGCAGCGACGCTCACCTGAGGGACGGAGAAAGGCCGGCAGCGGCCGGGCGGGAAGGGCGGGATCGCAGGGCGGCGAGCACAGGCGGCGAGGGGGCGGCGGCGGCTGCCAGAGGGCACCGAGCAGCCCCGTCCTTGCGGCCGCCCCTCGCCCCGCGCCGGTGCCCGAGCGCCGGGGCGGCGCCTTGGAGCGCAGCCGGGCGGGACCCGCGCTCCGAGCGCCGCCTCGCGGCGGGAAACGTCACGGCGGCTTCTCGCCGCACGCCGGGAGTTGTAGTCGGAACCGCGGTCCCGGAGCTGCCCCAGCGCCCCGGACGCCGCCGCTCCCCCCGGCAGCGCTGCGGGCTCCGCACCGCGACCCCGCGCCCCGCCTCTGCGGCCCGTGCCCGGAGCGCTCCCCGGCGGGAGGCGGTGCGGGCGGGCCGGTGCGCGCCTGCGCGGGAGGCGGCGCCGGGCGGTGAAGTTGGTGGGAGCGCCGGTGATAAAATGGTAGGTTGTGCGAGCCGGGGGGGAGGGGAGGCGGCGAAACCGGGAAGGGGGAGCCTCAACAACCCCCGGCCTGGCGAACCGAGCGCCCCCGCACCTTCCGCCTCTCCCCTCCCGCAGAGCCGGGTCCCGTTGCCCTGCCCGGGGAGGGAGGGACGGCGCCAGGCGGGGGGAACGCGCGGCGCGGGGACACGGGGACGCGCACCCCCCGTGTGGAGTCGCTCTCCCGCCGCCTCCTCCGCCGGGCCGGCAGCGGGGAAGGTCACCGGGGGCGGCGGGGGAAGGGAAGGGGCCGGGCACCGCCGCGGGTATTTCGAGCGCAGGCAGCCGGCGCAGCGCGTACCTTTCCCTTTTTTGGGATTCGGGCTGGCGGGGCAGGTCGCCGGAGCTGCGAGTCCCCCGCTCCCACCGGCCTCTTSCCGCCGCGGGACGCGGCAGGTGCAGCCTCAGGAGGTGGGAAAGGTGCGCTACAAATTCCCTTGCCGGGTCGGAGTGGCGGGGTCGGCCGGGGCTATTTTGGGAAGGAAGGGTTCTCCCAGTGCCTCTGCAGCAGCCTCAGCGCTTCCCTGGGGTGTGCGGTGCGGTGACATTAGCGCTGGGAGAGTGCTCAGGAACGGCTGAGCTGTGCCTGGGTGCGAGGTGCGCATCCTTGTTCGGGGGCCATCAGCGAGGAGCCGTGCTGGCCGCAGGAGGTGCAGCCTTGYCCCGGCCCCCAGGGAAGGTGCGCGGGTGCCGCTGCCCGCTGCGCTGGCACTGCCCGCGGGTGAGCGCTAGGAACCGTGCTACGTGGCAGGGGAGCGGGCTGGAGAGTCGAGCGTGTCTCTTATCGCTTCAAATAATTCGGTGTTTCGTTCCGCTAGAAATAGCTAGAAAATATCCCTAAATGCCTGGCGTTTACTAGGCTTGAAAGAGGACATGGGTTTTACTTTGGTGTTGTTGGCAGAGTCCTCTGTTTTGAAGTGATTATCGCTAAGTTTGTTGCCCAAAAGAAGTTTATATAACTGAGGAAGATCTAGGTGCAGAGACTAGCTAAACCTTCATGGAAATTTGGAGGCAGGGTGGAGCTTGCAGCCAAAGGATGATTGGTTATTTACTTACCAAAGTATGCTGTAGTTATTTTTTGCACCTTTTCCCTTCTAGTCTACACATTCGTTGTATTTAAAAAAACCTGCATGTTTCTTCTTCTATTAAATTGAAAAATCTTGTAGGAAAGACCAAAATCCTTATCTTGTTTACATGATGTGGTTCTTGTCTTAGGATTATCTATAGTCGAGGTGTCAGTGTCCATATGGGTACAAGAGATAAACAGTGAACCCAAAGATGGTCCCATGTTTGCTGCTCACTGAGTGAAGATTCAGTTCTCTTTTAAGAGACCAGKACCTTTTCCATTATACCTGATGATCTAAACTGTAGCGGGGAATTTCTCTCTTAATTGTTGACCCAGAGCAGGTGTTAAGTATGGTTTAACAAAATTGGAATATAATAAAAATGGAGTTTGAGTTAAGCTGTCTCCCTCTTCCATCTTCATGTAAAGAATAATGTTGAAATATGTTACTAGCAAATTTTCTCCCTATCAAATGCCCATTGCTACCTCTTGGGTGTTCCAGAAGATTAAGGATATTGTGCCAATATGGTTACTGCAATAGAGAGAATCCTATCACTTCCTATATACTACTGTAACAGGTTTTTATGTTGTTTAATGTATTAACAGTATAAACATTTTTCAGAGATTAATTAAAGTTTTAGATCATATTTACAGCAATCTTGTAGTCCCATTGTAACATTCAGCAGTCTCTGATATGTCCACTTCATCTATTTTGTTTTTGTCTTACATCTTCTCTTGGCCATGTTTTATAACATAATTGTGTGAGAAATTATTCTGCCTTTTTCAGCTGATGACTTAAAATAATTAAACTTTGCATTGTTAATTGTTGCTAAGAAAATATTAGGAAAACTTGAGTATTTTTTTCTCCGTGTATGAAGAACTTATACAGAATTTGAGAATCTATAAGTTGCACCTTTTTAATTTTTGTTTTTTATAATCACTAGGCATATCTTTCAGAAGATAACCATATTGTAATATGATGAAACTTGTGTTTACTGCTGTTACAGAACAGAAAAAACGTCAGCATATGTGAGCAATAAAGCAGAAATACAAGTTTGTTACTGACAGAATATGTGCTGCTAAAAATGTACATATAGATGCTGTCATTTCAATTTTCAGAAGAAAATGCTGTCTATTTAACTGCAGAAGAACAAGGCTTTGTCTTCCTGTAATTCTGAAGTGAAAGTTGTCATCAACAAGAAAACTAAAACCTTTAAAAGATAGGCATTAGTAGTAGAATGCTGAAACAAACTTCTGGATTAGCTTCATTGGCTTTCCTGCTTCTTTTGCATCCCAAAGCATAAGCTTAAATCGTCCCAGAAGGACAAGGTCCGCCAGTTTATGGCATTTACCCAGGCTGGTGAAAGGACTGCTATATACTGCTTAACACAGAATGAATGGAAACTAGAAGTGGCAACAGACAACTACTTCCAGAATCCAGACTTGTACTGCAAAGAATCCATGAAAAATTCAGTAGACAAGAAGAAATTAGAACAATTGTATAATCGATACAAAGGTAAGGTCTGGTTTTTTGGGTTTTGTTGGTTGGTTGGCTTGTTTTTTTTGTTTTTTGGGGTTTTTTCTTTGTTTTTGTGTATTTTATTTCTTTTAAAAATTACATTGTTTGGGGGTTTTCTACTTTTCTCTCTACCATTTTTAAGAAGTTTTAAATAAAGCTCGCTAGCTTTTGCTTCTCATTATCTGTTTGCAGTAATAAGGTGAGAATGAAAAAAGATTTTAAATGCTCTTAATGATCTGTACACAACTTCTGTAGAGATTTCTGTAGACTTTAAAAGTAGGATATTAAACCCATAGTGAGGAAAAAGTGTCATCTGTCAAACAGGGCAGTAAAGTTTATTATTCAACTTCTGTGATTTATTGCCAATGGCTGCTATTAAATATGTGTATGATATTCCATGGCAAAAAAATACTGTTATTATGCTAACATTTGTGGGAATTAATTCTGTTCAGACAGTAGTGTTTCTATATATTTCAAAAACTTTTCAGATAACATTACATCTAGGAGTGTGACAAAACAGCCAAATAAGAAAACTCAAAACTACATCCTTATTTCATTCCTTCATGCTGGCATATTACAGCAAAGGTGATGTGCCTGTTCAGAGAGGCTTGGAGGAGCAACCACAGGAAAGTGGATTAAAGGCAGTTACATATTTTCCAAATTTCATTTTACAGCATTTTTACAAAGAGCAGGAAAAAAAGAAAAAATATAGGCATGTAAGAATARGAATGTACATGATCCAGGTGATAGTGTTTGCTGGACTGCGGCCATCTGACATGAGTGTGTGCATTGTTCATTACATGCTGAAGCAGTGCAGGCTGGAATCATTGCTAGCTCCTGTTGAAATCCATACATCATGTTTTAAAACATGAACTCTTAACCACTACTCAGCTATGATTTTATGCACTTTTCTACTAGAAATATATGGCATGCATTGTATACACTTTATCCTGTTTTTATGATGATGTTTCCACCATTTTTGTTCCTCTTTATGTAATCTGTTCTATTTTAGTATAGKGGCTCTTTAATACTTTGTTATTATGTGGTAATGAATTGTGTAGGGACAAAGAGATAGCAATGCTATAGCATTTTCTTCAGGAAAACAAAAACAGACAAAACTCAAGAGAACCATGTTTTGGTTTGTGTATGCATATGTGTATGTTTACATATATGCATATGTGAGTGTGTACATATATATGTATATATAGCATATACATGTAACTGAATCTTTTGTCTGCTCCTTAAATGTCAGTCTTGGAGATTACTGGGTCAAAAATACACATTCAAATTTATRAATGCTGTTAAGAATATCTAAAATGGAAAAAAATTGTCACAAATGTTATTTGTGATTCATAATTTCTAGCACCATCTGACTTTTGTGAAAGGAAGTCTAGCCAGATTATGTCTGTTTTAGTTACCACCACATCTTTGCAGTTCTAGCACTTAAACACTGAAGTAATRTTGTAAACTTCAAAGACTTCCACAAGATTTGACAAAGAGCATAAAAGTTTTTGTTAAGTACCTTTCCTTTTTTCCTATCTGGCTTAAACCTGGGTCATGGGCCCCACAACAGTAAGGAATTCCTTTGTTCTACAAGGCCTATGGAATATTGCACTATACTTGAAATCTGAGATGAAATGTCTTTTTCTGGCTGTGTTTYTGTTAGTTTTTCTACCTGTTTATCCAGATACTCTGTCTAAACAATAATTGCATTTTTGTTCCCAGTTGCCTAGATGGTGTGAAATACGATAGGGATGAAAAGTCCTTGTTGAAATCCATTAGAATTTTTCCACTGGTTTCAAGCCAGTGCACATCTTGCCTTTAGTTTTTCAATTATTCTCCAAATGCACAGGGACTGTTTTTTTACATATCTTAGAACTAGTTGAATAGATATGTTTACTTGTTATTTGGGATCAAAGGTCCCTGAATTATACAGTGGGTGTAATTCTTTGTTTAATGGATATGAGTCCATTTGCCAAATGAACTTCCTCTCTGGAATTTACCACTTCTTTCACTGTAGTATTGGCTGGAAAAGTAGAAGAGATTTTAGCTTAAGAATTAAAATAAAAACGTTTTATCTAGGCTTGATGGCTTTTTTGTTGGTTTTTTTTTTTTTTTTTTTTTTTTTTTTTTTTTTTTTTTTTTTTTTTTTTTAGTAAACTCATTTGATCAGGACTTAAAAATAGCATGGTTGAAAATGATAGCAATTTAAGAGGTTAGTCTTAAATCTACTCAAGGGACGTTTTTCTACATAGCCCAACTTGTGATACTGAAATGTCTTCCTATCAAAAGCTGGGGCAGACAGTTTTCTGATTTGTAAAGTCTCATACTTTGAAAGATAAAGGTGTGGGTTTTATTTTCTTTTGTTGTCATTTGTTTTTTTTTTCTTCTCCAGTAATTTAAGTTTATGTGCCGGGGGTTGKTTGTTTGGGTCTTTTTTTGAGAGAGAATTTTGTTACAGAATGATTATAAAGCATTTACTCTGAGGTTGGTAGTTAGGAAGTGCCCTTCCGACATAGAGAAGGTACTACTTGGGAAATACTATGTTTCACTTGTACTAAAATGTGTTCAATTAGTTTAAGACTCTGTTATTCTAAGGCATTGTTTGAACAATGTTTTGGTGATTTTCYTGACTTTTAATTAAACCCCAAAATGTTTAAATGTGGTCCTTAAATAGGTATAGTATATATCCGTATATCATCATCAGGAAAAAAAAAATCTGTGGTCTTATGTGGTAGGTGTGGTTTTGTTTGGCTTGATTTTGGGTTGCTTGGCTTGATTTTGGGTTGCTTTTCTTCTTTTTAAGTTTTAATACATGGTGACCAATGCAGATATATTGTACATTTCGATGTGTTTACCAACTTTACTGTTTCTAAATGTAGGCAGCATCTCCTGAGTTAATTCAAATATATTGTAGAGGGAGAGCAAAACTATTTTGTTGATATTAGCGATAAGTTCAGGAAAATGTTGCAAGCCAATCTCTATAAAGTTTACAGAATACTTAATCTGTTTACTGATTCTCTTTTAAAATTACGTAGACTTGAAGTGAAGGTTATGAAAAAATGGAAACCTGTGTTACGCAGCACATCAGAGTTGTCAGATGATTATTCATTAATATCTTTTGTAAATAATTGTAATTCTCCTCTTTGTGTTTTGAACTGCAGATCCACAAGATGAAAATAAAATTGGTGTTGATGGGATTCAGCAGTTCTGTGATGATTTAAGCCTGGACCCAGCCAGTATCAGTGTTCTGGTTGTGGCATGGAAATTCAGGGCAGCTACTCAGTGTGAATTCAGTAAAAAGGAGTTTGTTGATGGCATGACAGAGTTGGGGTAAGTATCCACTTCTGCATAATGTAAGGCCTGGACTCTGTTTCTGTTCAAAACACTTTCAGTTAAATTGTGTGAAGCTTTGAAAAGCTGGTGAGGCTGGTGCCAAGCCTAACAGGTGCTAAATGCCTGTAGTGTCTTGTCTTCCTTGAATTGGTGCTTTACTTCAAAGCCTTAATAATGACCATAGTAGGGGGGAAGCCAAACAATTTCCACCTGTACAGTGATGGAGTTGGATGGATACAGATATMTTTTATGTAGTTCATGGTAAACATATGCATGGTTGTGTTAAGGATTTGAGTTGGACCGCCTGCTGTTAAAAACTGAAAGTCATTGGAGGTGTGTGAAAGGAAAAAACTTTCAGTGTTGAAGCAGAAAAGAAATAGGAAAACAAAAAAGACCCTTCAGTTCTTTCCCTTTACCTTGCYACCAGCAAACAGACCCACCTTTCTTTTTGTCCACTTTAGCACCCATACTTTTCTCTCTTTATCCTAGATACTTCATTTCTGCAAAATATCTGTGAGAAATTGAAATAAAAATGAGGATATTGGTAGTAGAGAAGATTAGTTCAGCTGTGATGTAACTGATAAAAAAGACTCCTTCCTGGATGGAGCTGTTTTGGATAATGAACTTTGAATGTTGCTTCTATTAAGCAATAAAGTCAAGCATTTATCATTCTAAAATAATACTTTGTGTAGAACTTTTCCTTGCAAGAGGAGCAGCATTTCTAATATACAGAGATGTCAAAATGATTTATTTTTTAACAGATTGCAATGAATAGGTGTATAATTACAGTTTATTACTTGTAGGTGTATAATTACAGTTTAWTACTTGTTCATGTTTTTTGTAGCTAAACAATTTTATTTGATGTTAGAATGGCACCTTATCAATACATTTTATGACAGAACAACTTCTAGGAAATATGATAGTTGTTTCTTGAGCAGGGATCTTAGCAGTCTGATGTTACTGACCTCATCAGTTACTGATTTCTTTTTAAGCTTTCCTTTTTAGGGAAGGGCATTCATAAATTGTGATTAAATAGCCTCTGATACCATCTGAAGTTCACTGCTTTATTTTGTCCCATTGAGTAGCTTTGGATAGAAATTGCAAGAATAATTATGATTTTCTAACCAAGGACAGAAATCAAGTAATCATGCCATTATATTAAAGGTTGCCCGCATTTTATATTTTTTATCACATAAGTGATTGCAAAGATTTTGCTAAACCACCTAGCTTTTGGCTTGGATTTTGTTTTTTAACTTGATTGTCACATTTATGCTATGTTCTTTTGACTGTCTGTCACATTCCACAGTCTTAGCTTACCTGTGCCAGGCTGTTAAACACTTTGCCAGCCTTTACGCTATCATTCAAGGCTCATTTTTTTCCTAGGTTTTATTCTCAGGTGTTCTAGGATGGGGAGAGAATGACTGCACCTCGTAGTTAATTTAGTTGGAAAGTCCTCTAATGCTAAGATGAACTGTAAAAACACCATGKGAAGCTCTTCGTTGAAAAGAGCAGGGAATAAGCAATGTCTATCTAGATTAAATCAAAGTGCCACACACTTGTGTTACAACATCTGTCTAAAGGGAAGGAATAACAAAGTTCATTGAGGYTTCTGTGTTCAAGAACAGAATAGCATCTGTTCAGAAATTCATAAAGAGACAGAAAAAAATTTAAACCATTGAATCCTGTTTGCATTGTGTACCTAATGGATGCCTGTATACAATGTTCCACTTAAAATTCTTTAGTAAAGGCACGAGTGTTGTATTTGCCAGAATGCTATCCACAAAGATACTTATTTTTATATTAACAACTATTTTGTTTTGCTCTGAAACTAAGCCATAAAAAGGYGGGGGGAAAGTAGAAAGAATTTTTAAATAATTGCGAATAATGTAATCTCTTTTCAACAGGTGTGACACCACAGAAAAACTAAAAGCTCTATTGCCAAGACTGGAACAAGAGCTAAAGGATCCAGTAAAGTTCAAAGATTTTTATCAGTTTACTTTTAACTTTGCTAAAAACCCTGGACAAAAAGGTCTAGGTAAGTAGGAAAAAATTAAGAAAATGTGTTCAGTCAGTGGAATCTTCCRAACACTTCCAGTACTCCAATAGTGTCATTGTGATTGGATAGTAAATTCATTATTGATTTCTTTCACTGACTAATCTTTTCCATCTTTTTCATTTAATMTCTTCCTAATGTCCCCTTGGTACAGGTAATTTAATGGGCTTTCCTGCCAGTATTGATATTCTCTCACCTCTTGTCCAAAGAAGTTCCTGCAGTTCTTAGAGACCTGTCAAATTTTATTTTTTAGTAATACTGAGCTAGTGAGCTATTTGTGTTAGGAGCTACTGAAATAAGATGTCCATATCAGCTCAGGAAGAGGAATAAAACTGGGCAAAAGTTACTGTTTTACCCAGTTTTTGTGTAAAGTTTAGAAGAAGAGTATTATGGACTTGGTGTAAAACTAGTGAATAAAAATAGGCATTGTTTGTAAAGCATGAACTGTTATTTTTCATAAAGCTTGAGATTTTTCCAATCCGTGCCGTGTATTGCTAGAGTAAAAGTGAGACTTGTTTTAAATTCCAGTGGGTTTTCTTTTTCCTTTAAATCAGAAACCTCTAATYTGTGAATAGATGAAAAAAAAAAGTAAGATGAAATCCACTATCTTTTCCAATTTATGTCCACTTTCAGAAGTTACTATGTAGTAAGGAATTAATGCTTTTGCATGTGGAATAGCACTGTACCATCAGCACTGTGCTTTGTGCTGTTGGGTGAGAAGTGGTTTGTTGTTTTTTTAGGGGGTTGGAGTTATTTTCTTCTTTACCATAGCCATTTTAAATCTGTGTTTAAGTCACTAGGAAAGTTGATACATGTTTCTCTAAAGAACTGTTGGGAGAGCAGAATGTTGATTTAAAGCTGAACCATGGGCTTTAAATTTTTCATTTCATGTGTCACTTTCTTGTGGCTCACATGCCACTTTTCCTGACACAAAAGTGAAGTATTCTTGTAGTGACTCTGTGAGGTTGGTTGGAATTCTAGACCCTTAACTAGTCTTCATTAAAAAAGTTTAGTACTTACCTTTTCTGCAAATTGAAAGTCAGTTACAGCTGAGGTTGGAATTTATGGGATACCTAAAGAAATATTACAAATAGCTTCTTGTTTTAATTAGATCAGTTCCAACATGAAACTCATGAACTTGGGCAGTATATTTCAAAAGCTTTTTGCCTAAACCTGTACCAGGAGTGCAGGAGGGAAGACAGCCCAACCCAGATTTGGAACTAAATGTACTGTTTATTTGACAGTGAGGAGGAAACTTACTTTTTTTCCATTACTTCTTTTTTTTTTAGTATTAGGGGCCTTTTTAAAGAAAGGTGTTTTATTGCCAGAAAGTACCAAAGTTCCTTCTTGCACTAGGAGTTGAAGTATTAACAGGAGAAAGTAAGAAGTGCCAAAACTGAAGTAAAACTTATACTGTAGAATTAATTGATTGGAATTGTTGCTGATTTCAGTTTTCAGGAATTTTAGTAATTTCTATAATATTTATAGTCTCTTAATTTCTAGTACTTAGTTCTTACTTGTCAGCATCTTGGTGACATTCTTCATCAGGCTTTTTCTGGTTTTGCTGAGATTATTCTAGATAGTAAAGAAATGTGAACAGATGCCACTGTTCTTACTTCAGTGGAGATATACCATATTTCTTGTATCACCATAGATCGAGTAGAAAGAGATGGCTGAGCAAACCTATGGACTAATGTGACATTTTTGAGTGATTGAGACCAGTGATAGCTTACCCAAATAAAAATTAACACTGTATAGGTTTAGGGCTGGATTCTTTACAGGGAATGCCATCATAGGGGAGCAAAGAGGTGAAGRAAAGAAGTTTACAGGTAGGTATTTGTAATAACCACAGAAAAAAGCAGTATGTTGTAAGCAAGGAAAAATATTCAACCATTTACTTTACTGGAGTGTCTATATGAGCTGAGATTTGGTTGCTTCAGCTACATTTAATACAGATTTAGGTGGTTTTGTTTTTTGGGTTTTTTTTTTTTTAATTTTGCATACTATTCTCTGTATACTTTTACATATTTTCTCCTGGAATGAGAAACTGTCCATCTTTGCTCCCTGTCTCCAGGGGTATTTGGTATTTGTGTCCAGTGTGTGCCCTGTTGTCAAGGAAATGACGGAATTGGTATCAGCCATATACAAAATCTGTTTCTCTCTTGCTCAGTTTGGAGCTTTTACTTTCATTAAGTCCAGATAGTTAAACAGAGTAAATAATTAGATTTGTTACCAGCTGAGCTCTGTCTAGGTCATCTTACAGTGTTGATCTCTCCTTCTTCCCCACATGCACATTAGATCACAGTCAGTCAGTATAGGATGGTGCTTAGCTCCTGCCCAAGCTGCTTGCATTAAAGTCTTTCTGGTGAATTGTAACTTGGAAACTAAGAGGTCAGCAAGTTTATGTCAAATAAAGGATAAAAGTGAATGGTTTTAATTAATGAAGCAGAAATAATCTAGGAATTGTTTGCTAAATTTCAGTTGCAGAATATTTTAATGTAATTTTCATAGGGTCTGAAGTATTTAGTGCTCTTTCTTATTATGTTGGGATCTTAAATCACCAAGTCTGTTAACTGTACTTATTGTTTAGGGGACTGGTCTAAAAGATTATTGTTTGATTCTTGAATATACACATGACCTAYAAATGCATATATTTGAAAACTAAGCAAGTTTGACATAGTGCCAGTGACAAATGAGGAATTTGTATTCTTAGCAGATTGTTAATAGAAACCTTATATAAAAGAAGGTGTAATTAAAATTCCTTCTGTTGG
Source organism: Malurus melanocephalus (assembly GCF_030028575.1). Lineage (NCBI taxonomy): Eukaryota > Metazoa > Chordata > Aves > Passeriformes > Maluridae > Malurus > Malurus melanocephalus. The sequence continues at coordinate 8,459,847 of NW_026623233.1, read as the reverse complement.
GTTCTTCAGGTTAAGTGCCAGTGCATCTTTTTTTTTCTAATAGAAATAACTCTTGAAAAGAGAGTTTACCAGAAATGTGCCTGTGATAGGCAGACTGTGTTGCACATTATTTTTCATATTTTTTATCTTAGCATATTGAAACCATAGGAAATGAGTGAAATATCTCTGAAATGTTCAAGCAGCAATGCTTTGGTTGAGTCATGTTCATTGCTCCTTAAATACATTAATACATTTCAGATTACTTTTGTTTTAAATCTGTGTCTGCTGCTTTAAGAAGTGATATGCAACAGTTATTGCTTTATTTATTGTCCATTCTCATCTGAAAAACATTAGGAAATAGTGATTCATGGGTTCATTTTTAATATGCCAGGTGTTCTTTAAATTTAAAAACTGAGAAATACTTATGTAATGTATTTCCTTATGCCAGACAGCATCAACATCTACCAAAACCATTCCTTGCAGATTCTTTTCTAATCAAATGCTCAGTGGTATGCTGTAATATATACTAACTTGCCTTTTTAGTTTCAGTAGGTATCAGCAAGATATGAGGTCTGATTTGTRCTGGTCCTCTGGCTGAGTTTTGGAGCCATTGCCTTCACAAAATAGAATCTCAAATTTTTGATGGCAGGTTTCATGCATCTTTGTCCATCTTTGCTTAAACCTATTGTTAGATTTTTTTTTTCTGGCATATAACTTAAATCTCTGTTTCTGAATTTTCCAGTTTAATACTTTAGCCAGCCAAAGTAAATACGCAACATACATTTCGTTAGAGTGAATATCACCTTTTTATATATTTGGTGATTACATATGTATCTTCCCTTAGTCTCTGGACCTGAGTAAAACCAACTACCGTGATAATATTTATCTTCTAGCTCTCTGATATTACAATTTTGTCTTCCAACTCTTTTTTTTCCTTTGCAATCAAATGGATCTAATTTTCCCTTGTTTTGTWGTACTCAAACAAGCCAGGTACTTTCCACGTGTCTTAGATATTTTGCTTATTGTCTTCCACCCTTTCAGGTTTGTTTATGCTTGATATTGTCTGCAGTTTGCAATCTGTTTTACTATTGGGTTTCTGCAGCACTGCAGTGTACCCAGTTAAGTCTGATCTTGTATTTSTGCAGTTGATTACTCCCACTAGCTATATGACCTTGCACTTCTCTTTGAAGAAATCTTTCTTATTTACTTCCCAGTGGTTTTCTAATTTTTTCCAAATAATTTTGAATTCTAATCGTGTTTTCTTTCATGCTAGACATTTTTCAGGTTTTGTATAGGTTGCAAATTTAACACAAGTTTTCTTCATTGTATCATCTGAGTTACATAAGTATTGGGCAGTGTTATATACAGGACTGACCTGCTTGGACGAGTTACTCTCTCCCAGTTTGGCAGAGAATTACTGAGGTTCTTTGAGAATTTCTTWGACCTTTATGAGGTTTCAGATATGGTAGGTAGCAGTTTGAGATTGCTTCATCATACTGAGTTGAACTTCACAGTATCTGGCTTCACTTTGGGCAGCAGTGCTTGAAGACTGAATTTTAAAAGTTATTTCTAAAGTAACTGTCAGTTGTCATTGAATCTTTTTGCTTGGAGCATATCTTTGAAAAACATCCCTGTGTGTCCCAGACTTGTTTTCTTTCCAGAGTTATCAGCAGGACACAGTATCTTTTATCACACCAGCTGCCATTTGTAAGATGGGGAGTGGGGAGGCACAGAAGCCCCTCTTAGAAGTCTTTTTGGTGATAGAAGAATTTTGATGGTATCTGACACAGCTGACTTCATTATTCAGTGGTGATTTTGCTCCAAGAAAGTGATCTTGGAGGGTAGAAGTGTGAGAAGTGTGTGTGGTTGTGTGTTTTATTTATTTTTGGAAAAGCCTATCTTCCCTTGATTTTTAGTTTCTTCTTCTTCTCCAATTCCCCTCAAAACCAATGCAAGAAATCCTGCCCTTATGTGATTAGATGGGAAGAATCCTCTCCAATAAACTAAGTTACATYTGTTCTGTCATTCCCTAAAATAGACACAGAATTCAGTACACCAGTACTCATTCCTAGAAATAGGACTGCCTTTTATAGGAGTCTCTTTTCCACAGTTCATGTGGTGACAGTAGGGAATTTTTCTTTCTCTTTGTATCTGCAGGACTTCTGTCACTATAGTGTCATCCTACTCAAATGTTTACATTTACTTTTATTATCAAATGCAAGTAGAATGCTTCAGTCTGGACACATGCTGTTCAAAGAAGTGAAAATAGTAGCAGTTCCCCAAGGTGATCTCTTGTGTAAGGAGTGAGATGCAGGAGGCAAAAGCAGTGCTTAAGATCTGCCATGATGATCTTTGAGCAGAAAATTATGTGCTGATTAAGGTTACTCAATGCCCACCTATCAAATGCCTTTCAAGTACATCTGAATAGATTTGATCATTATCAAAAAAGACAGTGGATGCTTAAACTGTTAAGACTGTGACTGTCTAAGTGGTAGACAGAATTCAGGAAAAAGCCAGCAAGGTTTCAACACAGCAGTGCCATCTCAACTACTGCATGTTAGATATATCAAACGTGATCTGCATTTTGTTTATATATTTTGAGGGAGTAGTTTATCAAGTTATTTGGTTTGCCAGGAGACTTTAAAAGAATTATTACTGATAACCATAATTCTGTCTTTAATCTGCTTTCTCGTGTTCTTACTACTGCATATAGTACAATAAATCTTTAATTTTTGTGTGGTGCAGGTTTGGAGAGGTTTATCTTGCCTTCTATTTCCAAGGTTTAGCTTTTCTACTGCAGTCTGAGTGAACTTTTGTATCCTAGCTCTTGTTGATAATAAGTGTACTAGAGAATAGGATTATAGGTCTTTTGTCATGTTGTGTACAGAGCAGTTCAAATTTCTAAGGTCACTTTCAAGCTCAAAACATGGCCTTTGCTCTATCTTCTTTTTTTTTCTTTTTTCTATTTTTTGAACTTGATACTTGCTGTGATTCTCTTACTGGGTCTCCCTTTGAGCCCCAAAATACATGCTCTGGAGTTTCTTACAGTTTGTTTCAGCCCCAGGGAGGAGCTTAATGCATTCTTCCATGGTCTTTACCTTCCAACGTGGAAACAAAACAACTGTTTGGTCCTTCATCACTTCTTTGGGATCCCTTCGTCTGCTTGCTGGCTCAAAAGGTTGTGCTTCCTTCTCTCTGCCAGTTTCCTGGGATCAAGCAAGAGATGAAAGATGAGGAGGGCATTCAGACTTGAATCAAATATTACCTCAAGACCAGACGAATGACTATCTTTGCAGCCGGTATGTGGACTTCAAGGAGGTTTCCTCTCCTATAAGCAGATGAGTATAATGTACTCTTTTTAATTGAAGCAACATCAGCTTTGGATTTTATCATAGCAGTATCTCAAGATTCTTTGAAGAGATCCTTAGACATGAGGGAAGGATATTTTTTCTTTCTATTTTGTTTTCTTTTTTTACTCCCCCCCACCTAGTTATCAAGATTTCCTCCCCTTTCAATAAAGAATTAGATGAAGATTTAGATTCACATGCTATTTGTAGGAGTGGAAGAACTTGAGGAAGGTCTGTAAATGAATTTACATTTATTTTGAAAGAGGTCTGTGAATGCTGTATTTTAGGTGTTCCTTGATCTGTGTGTATGGTTCTTGTTTTATTTTTGTTCACATTTTTCATGCCAGTAGTTTAAGAGAAACTTGATGTGAAAGAACTATTTTGATCAGTAAAAGTGTAGCATAATTGCCAGTTCTAGTAATGCCTCATTGATTCTTTTACTCGTGTTTGGACCTTGTTTGGAAAATGTATATTCAGTCAGCTTTAAGTCATCGGTTTGTCTGAATTGTACATGGAGAGATTTTCAGAGGTGAAAGGATTTTGGAACTGGCTACTATCAGGTTCATTAGGCTGCCCTCAAACTTATGTTCAGATGACCATCTCCTAAGTCTAAGTTGCATTCCAAAGCAGTTAATCTGGTTTTGTGCTGTTAATGCTTATGGTGAWAAACGCGAAAGGTTCTGCATGGAATCAGGCTGCTTCAGCATGGCAGATGCTGAGACAAAGCTAATGAGCACAGTCAGACCCTGCTCAATTCCTGCAGTGCTCTTCTGAAATCCTTGTGCTGTGCTTTACCATTCCTCCCTGTCCACCACAGGCACAGGCATAGTCTGACACTGCGTTATCTGTCCCCTAACACAGGGCACYGGGAAGCTCTTTGCTTACGTCTTTGCAGGGATGAGTGGATCCAGCTCAGCTGAATCCTGAGTTTAGCCATGATCTGTATTTGTATCATYCTCCTTACTTGTTTTTTTCACTTCTGTCTATCCTCTCTGGGGGAGCTCCCAGTTGCAACTACAGGCTGTTTTGCTCTAAGCTTTTGGCAATTCAACKAAGTCTTTTTTAGGTTCAATCATGATCATATTTTCTTGCTATTTTGCTGATTAGGAAAGAAGAAACTAATTCTTGTGTCTGTGTTCTTAGCAATTTGGAGGCCAAAGAAGACTCTTAAAAATCATTCAAAAATTAAGAAACAACAAATTTATTAACYCACTGAATGTTGCAAGTATTCATTTGATGCTTATTGGTCAGGCAGTGTGACAGTCCTGTCATTGAGACAGATTGACACCAGTTTCCACTGTTCCTACATCTGCATCAGTTTCAATACAGTGTTGAGAAATTATATCAGTAATTCAGGTGRTAATATTCTGTCAGTTTCAAGCATGAACTGATCTTGTTGGTAGGGCAGACTGAGAGCTGGAAAGCTCTATTTGGCAGAGGATAACGAGTGAGTACTGCAGTCCCAGAGGGCGGTTTTGGCACAGCAGGTCTACATGAACTGCATTTCATATTCCTCAGAAATCTTTCTCTCTAGCCAATTCCTCACAATCTGTTGATTTCTTTTTTTGTTTGCACACTTCCTTAATTTCTAATGTTCAGTGACTTCATTGCCCTTGTCTAAAATCATAGTAAAGGCATGAAGAGCTTAATTTGATTCTTATTTTTTTTCATACAGCAATCTAATAATGGTTTCTTTTTCTTTCATAACAAGATAAGCATTTGATCAAATCTTGAAAGTAGACACAGGCTGTATTTCTCCTTCTGCATTAAYTGTGCTATTTATTATCACTTCAAGTTTTCTGTTCAGTCAGGATAGAAGAGGCTGAGGTTTTTGAAAAACAATCAGAATGAGGTTTTAATGTTTAGGATGGATCATACTGCATGCAATATACTATTTCTGATTGGGAAAAACCTTGTTTAAGGGTCTGCATGACATACAACTCTCACTAGATATTGACATTAAAATATTTCTGGGATGAAAAGAAAGATCAAAGTACTGTRTCATGTACAGTGTATGATGTGGTATTTTTGTGATGTTCTTTAACCATTTAGCAAYTTTGCTTTAGATATGAACATGGATGCTAGCAATGAAGTCTCTTTTAAATTGGTCCTTGTCTATGTGTTTTCAGAGATCCATGCATCTGTCTTTTTCTGTTTATAAAACTTACATTATTCTGTCATGTGGGTAGCATATATTTTGGTACAAAAAACCCAGAATATTCGATAGTTGTAGTTTGATATTTATTGTAATGTTGCCTTTGTATCTATACAGCATTGAAATAGGTATTCCTGAGACTGCCTAAGGAATTCTGGCCTTGCAAAAGCATCTTCCTGTGGGAATGCAGAACTCTTATGGCATAAGGGATTTTCTTTTTTTTTAGTATCTATCAGTGCAGCACTAATTGTAGCAGATACAGTCTCCACAGCTTTAGTGTTTATTGATACTGCTGTCAGCATCCTAATGCAGACTTTTAACTCTGTAACTAGGTCTTCCCTTTAAAGCAGAAAAATCCTCTTTTTTATCCTCTGTGCCAAGTTGTTCAGCCTAGRTAGGGAATTTTCTTCAACGACAGTGTAGCCATATCCCCTGAGATTGTGGCAAACCTCATGTACTTTAAGAGTGGGTAAACTGGCACCATTACCAAAAGTCATAGCCCCACCTTGTCCTTTTGGTCAAATAACACTTGTGCTAGTTGGTGGGTTTGTGGGATTACAGTTAACCAGATAAAGAAGACAGACTTTTTTAGTTTTTACCTTTAGCAAATTTTACCAAGATCAGAACTTTCCTCCTTGTGCCTAATGGGAAGAGCAGTTCCATTGTGGACCTATTTCAACCACTATAGAGCATCGTCCTCAGTGGGATATGCATTTGTCATATATTATAGCAAGTAACTTCTGTGTCTTTGTGCAGGAGAATTCATGGGCAGACACATGTACAGTGTACCTCAAGTATCAACCTAAGATGGTTTCACATGTATTGCGTTRAATAGAATTTTGCAATAATCAAGTTCACCTTAACATAATACTGACTTGCACAAAARCCAAGGAAGTGCTATCTCTTCTTTCCCTTTTACCTCTTCTTTTGTAGCACGTTTAATCATCTTTGTTTCTCTATCTGTACTTTCTTCCTTTTTCCAAGGAATACTTCCATCAGAACTATATACTTTCCAACTACTGAGATATTATTTCTTCAAAGTGCATTTTGCTTAAAGTTGTCATGTGATAGATCTGCCAGATTTGCTTGGAGAGGTTGAGTCTTCATAAAGAAGCCTGAGTGAATGGGATCAAAAACAGTCACTTCACAGTGAAGTGTAGAAACTGTTAAGATTTTTGAYGTTTCTCCTTTTTCATTCTTTTTTGCTTTTCATTTGGGATARGAGATAAGAATAATTAATCTGCATATCTAAGTAGCAAGTAAATGCTATTAATTACTCTACTTATTTTTTTTGTGAAAAGTGAGCATTGTGGMCAAGACAGGAAGAACTGAAGGAGGTTTATTGAATGTAATTCAATTTCTGTAGTGAAGAGTACTGATCCTAATAGGACAAACACGGGCAGCACTGTCCCTGTGTAGATAGGTACAGGCATATTGCATTTCTTTATGTCTTAACTGCTCCACTTCATCTGGGCCCCAGCTCAGTCTGAAACAGGGACTCTAGGGACATGGCTGTGTTAAAATCTGGAACATCTCTTTCAGATGTGAAACTTGRTTTTAGGTGAGAGTGTCCTTTGGTTTGTAGTGTGRCGTGTACAATTTCAAAAACTATTCYTCCTTCCTGTAGGTKCRGGTCAAGTTTCTGTCTTACCTGCTATCACAGTACTTTCTCTTAAGCTTCATGTTCTGTTTATACTTCCTTTACACTGAAAGTTGAAATATTTTTGTGGTTTAAGAAAGGCTGTGCCTTACTTTGTGGTTGTCCAGCAATAATCATGTACTTAGTGCTGTTACCTGCGGGAGCAAGCACCAAAGCCATTAGGTATTGTGAGCTGCTGAGGATGAAAATAGGCCTTCAAKGAAACATCCTTTCTACCCTTAAGCTGCATCTAATGTTGCTCCTGCCTTTCTGCTGGAATATGTGGTGGTGCTGTATCTGCCGTGAACCCTGCTTTCAGATCCCTGGTCATGATGCAGAATAAGGGCTGCTTTCTTGGACTTGTGTTTTCAGTACTAGGTGTAGGTATTTGTCTATTGAATGATTCCAGAAGAAGAGAGTTATTGTTGTAAGAGGGTCTGTAGAATCATAATACCACAGGCAAAGGACTGTTTATCCCCTTTTGTCTTTGAATTCCCTTCAAATCAAGTATGTCCGAAATGTGATAAATTAAGAGGAGTTGACATCTGTGGATTTAAATGTTTATGTTTCTATCTATGCCGTGTTTGTGCATATGTATATATTTTTCTTTTTTGATTTTCAGAGTTATGAGTAACAATTTTGTTCTATTTCTGTTCTGTGAAATTAGCTTTAATTTTGCCCTAGTGGATGGTGACAAAAACRTTTCAGTCTTAATGACTTTGACATTCAATACAAAATTTATACTGTTACTGCTTGTCTTCTACCTTTTGGGTCAGGGAGAGTAGAAAAAAATTCCTTGAACATCTTTTTAGTGATCTAAAAAAAATATTATTCATTTGTATCATAATATACTGGATGTAGCATTAATAGTTTTACCATAAGGAGCTTATTTCTTGTAATGTGCTGTAATATTTACRTGTTGCTTTATCTCTTACAGATCTAGAAATGGCGATTGCATATTGGAATTTAGTCTTGTCAGGAAGGTTTAAATTTTTAGATCTTTGGAATAAATTTTTGTTGGTAAGTAACTGTATCCATACTGCCTATCCTATTCCAATGTGCTTCCAATGTGAAAAAGATAGGATATCTCAATACTTCCTTTAAACATTTTCCTCTTTGAAAACTGATGTAAAATAGTCTCAAATCAAACCAGATTAAATCTTCTCTATAATTTTCTAAATCAGAAGACGAAAAAGGTTGCAGCAAGTGATAGAGTATTCTGCTTGCTTAATTCTGCATGCTCCTACTTAGGAAAGTTCCTGCATGAAAGGAAGCCGTGAGAGTAGCACCACCAATGGAACTGGTGCTGCTGATTCTCGAGACAGCCTTTTGTAGTACTAATGMATACACTCAGTCTTTTTGAATCAGTCGTAACAGAATTCAACTTCAYAGACATACCGTTTTCAGCAAAATTTCTTGCCTGAGTAATTACTTTGATTAATTTTTTAACTAATAGATGTGAATGAATCTTGACAGTTTTCTTATTACTAGTGCAGTTCTGTGGYCAGTGGAGTAAAGATGCATAAATCAAACCTTAGAAATTGAAAAATATAAAGGACCCAATTCACTCATCCTTTTTTCTACATTATATAGATATGCCATTTCAGAATTCAAAGTTACATCATATATAATTTATCTCGATTTTCTTTTTCAGTTTATCCTTTAATTTGTAGTTTAGGGGAAATAAGTCTCTGCATTTTTATCCCCCAGTGCATAATGGGGAAGGTGTACTTTTTTGGAATATTTTTATGAAGTTTTTTTTCTAAATTTTTAGGCAGTATATTGATTTGAATCACTGAATATTGTAGCAGTTTCATCAAGTGGACTTCTGAAAGCATTTCGTGTTTTAACTGCCTTAATACAGTTTAAAACATCCAAATTCAGATCTAYAGATGTAACTGAGGAAAAATCTGCAAATTACAACCTGGAATAAAGTGTSTTACTTTAGAAGAAATATTTAACCTGGATATTTAATTCATAAGAAATATTTAAATTAAAAGATTTCAAACTAAGAAGGAAGCAAGTTGGAACTCTTTCAGATGGTTTTTTGGGTTTTTTTTTTAAGATAAAGAAGATGAAGAAATGTTTGTAAAATATGTATCTGTACATCTCAATATAAAATACTACTGTGGAATTTGGATTGAACAGTAGTGGTTTTCCTCCATACAGGAACATCATAAAAGATCAATTCCAAAAGACACTTGGAATCTTTTGTTAGACTTTGGAAATATGATTGCAGATGATATGTCCAACTATGATGAAGAAGGTAAGCAGTACGTGATTAAAAAATGGTACAGTGGAATTAAAATATTGGCATAAATGTACAAGAGAGCATCTTGGTGCCTCATATCTGGATTTGCTTACTCTTCAAGTGTCATTGCCAAAATAGTAGCARTAAGGTTAACTAGTTTGCTGTAATCTGAAAACAGAAGTAAAGATACAGTCACACCATGATAGAATTTTACATTATTTGAATGTGTTATGATACAGACCTCAGTGAAACAATGTTTTGTACAAAATTTTTGCTCACCTAAATGCAGTTTATTCTCTGTTACTAATTCTGTTTTGGAATGTGTGCTGAAGAAAGTCCTTAGATATGACAGACTATAATTAGAATGCCATGGTTTTGCTATCAACTGATGTTTATATCTGTAGTGTGGAGTTTTATGCTTTAAATRTATTTTGGTTGTCTTAAGAACTATTGCTGCAAGACAAGATTCAAATTGGAATTTATTAGTTAGATGCTCTTTTCAAGAATTTTATCATGTTACACAGACTAAAGCTAGAGTAGGCCAGACATGTCAAGGTGAGCTTCTAATCCTTTGCTTTTATAGACGACACCAATTTATTGCTGATAATGGTAGACTAATTTCTCAACTGCTTGACTTCTCTGTAGGAGCATGGCCTGTTCTAATAGATGATTTTGTGGAATACGCACGACCAGTAGTCACAGGAGGAAAACATAAAACTTCCTAACCCCAGATTGTCAGTACGGACTAAATGAACTGCACTGGGTAATGAAGATTTGTTAGCTGGTAACTGTGCACATTGGTGCTGGCTTCAGTGGTCGCGATGACATTCTGCAGACAAAACTGAAATTCCTCCTYTCTGCCTAAAGGAAATGATGACTGACTTGTGGACACTTCAAGAACCAACTCAGAAGATAGTCCAGACTGTTTGTAGGCTACTGGCTTCAATTATTGTACTGGTTGTATCATATAGGATGTAGATTTTGCATGATTTTATACTTTGGAGAAGTTTAACTAGAGGCCATTTTATTAAAAAGTTTTGACAGCACAGCATGCCATTCAGTTCATAATCCAAAGTGAACACCAGCAGTTACATAAATAAAACTGTATTATATTGTACTTATATTAAAAGCAGTATTTGTGGTATATAAATTAAATCCCTAAATAAAACTTATGCAGTATGTTGTATTTTTATAAAAGTTAGTTCTGTGGATCTGTCCTAATATAGAATTGCAAAAAAAAAAAAGCCCAAACCAACTAATCCTTTTTTTTTTTTTTAACTTGTTGCCAAAATTTTGAATTTGTATTTTGACATCCTAGATGTATACAGTGATTACATCCAGCCTTTTGCTTTCTTCCAATGAGTTCGACTTCCTCATTTTTCTTCTTGAAGTGCTAGGACTTGTAACAATAGTATTGCTGAGAACATTCTCCTGCTCTGTGCTGTGTTGCAACTCCAGCTTTTTTTAGTAACCATTTGAAAGTAGACATTAAACAACCAAAGATGCTTTCATAATTCATGTTTGATTATCATAATTCAGTTAGTCTCCAATTATGTGTTTTATTTATTTTTAATAAAGAACTGATGGAATATGAACTTTATTTGTAGCTTGAAGCATATCATAAATTCTGCCTAAATGTAACATAGTTGTAAATTCAGTTCCTGGCACTTCTCACGGAAAATAGATGTGAATAAGCCCAAAGATTTAACTAATTTGCTTTGATGTTGGAGAAATATTTAAGGGTAAGGAGACTCTTTATATTAATGATTTTAAGTATTCATGCCTGTGGATGTGTTGTGCATTCAGTTGTATGTATTTAAGGGGAGAAGAAAGCAAATTAATGTAGTTTCAGTGATCTCAAGGCTGGTGAAATTGGACGAGTTTTCACCAAATCTGAATTTGTTCAGTCAAATCGTTTCTCTCCTTTTGTCAGCCACTGATTATGAAATGCACAGAGGTGTCAGTCTTCTGTTTCTCATCAGTGTCTTCCACTGTCTAAGCACAAAAAAGTTTTACCAGAAACTATTCAGCATGTCTTCGCACAGGGCTCTTGCAAATGCTACCTCATCAAAATGAGCTTGTCACAGCCACTGTAAAAGTTTGTTAAAATGAAGAGTTGCTAAAGAATGTGTAAAGTTATGATCAATATATTTTCTGTATTTAAGGCTGAATAGATGTGAGAATTTTGGMGAAAATAGTGCACTAAGTATATAAGTTATATGTTTGGATCATTGAAGTGTTGCATGACAGCATACTATTTTATTTTGTAGCTGCCAGAATATAAAAGCTTGTAGTATTTTCTTAAACCCTAATATTTTCCTAAACTCTAATATTTAGAGTTTCTTACAAGCAGTCAGCTTTCATTATGTCACTACAACCTGCAAGGATGAGTGTACATGCTGCATACAGAGACTGCCTTCATTCTCCTGCTTGATAGCGTTTCAGTTGGGCATGATGTTTAAAAAGCAAGATGAGGGAAAATATGAACCAAATTAGTGAATTTTCTCTTAGTAAGAGCCTAGCAAGCAAGTTACAAATGCCCTGTGAGTGATTTGTTGTGAGTATTTGTCTTTTTTTGTGAGCGTCAGCCTTGCCCAAGCAGCCGCCAGGTGTCAGCGTCTGAGTCCGCAGCTCCGCGCACTCCTGTGCAGAGTAACCCACTGAGCTTATGGCAAATTACTGCTTTCTGACTGCATCTTTTTAGAAGGGCAGTTGTGTACATAACTCMAGGTATTCTACAGAAGTCAATGGAGAGCTAAAAGTAGTGTTATACTCTTTTTGCTGCTTTTGATTTATGTGTGCTTCCTCCCCAAAACAAGCCATTTCTATAGTTGTCCCATAGGCTTCTCAGAATGTGTAACATCTTACAGCATCAAGTGCATTTATCTAGCCAGAAGCAGTGGAATGCTTGTTAYTCAAACAATTGCCACTTAAAATATATAGATATAATATAACTGACCAGAAGTAGCTTAATTTATTGGTATGTGATGTACCTGAAGTTTCATAGCACTAGAGCTTGGGAAACATTTTGCTCATGACAAGAGCTCCATCAAATCATTCTGATGAACCTTCTACCTTTCAAAATAAATAGAGCATAAAAAATGCATGTGGGTTGAGAGTTTTTTTCCTCGTTAATCTGAGCAAGAAGGRAAGTGCTTAGCCCAGTATTCAGAGTGTTTATATATATATATATGTACATACACATTTACTTAATTACTCTTAAACCTCATTTCTGTGAGGATCCTTCATGAGCAACACCTTCTAGCAGAGGAAGACTGGGCAAAATATTCCAAAKATAGTAGATGCTCCTTGTCAGCCAGCTTTTGAGGTTTGCTGTACTTTTTCTTTTGTTCATCCTGGTCTTCTATGCATTTTACATCTTATGTGTTTTTTATGTTCCCATACGTAATAGCATGGAGTAACACCTTCCCACTTAAACAGTCATTAAAAATGCAGGTAAACTGCTTTCACCTCACAAGTTCCTTATGTATTTTAATAATTTGCTGCTGTCCACAGTTCCACTTTACAGGGTACTCTGGCTCCCATTTTAAGTAAGCTGATACAGTGGTAACACCTAGGGTGCTCAATTTATAATCCTAAATGGTACAGATGTCTTCAAGTTGTTCGGTGCATACAGTATTACTTCACAGATACGCTGTATGTATTTTTAAACTTGGTGCCAAGTTGTTTGGTTTGAAACTGAGCCATAGGATTTGTACTTGCCAATTCTAAATTTAAATGTAATTTATCATGTGTGTCATGCCAAGGAGAGCAAACCTGCAGGCATCTGCTCATTCAATGCACCTGGGAGATTTGCTGCTGTACGTGCGTGTATATTTTGTGGCAATGGAAAAAGGAATAAATGGACTGTCAACATAAAGGATTGAAGTCAGTCATGTGAGATGTCTGTATAGTTTTTGTCAGCTTTCTGCTTCRGAARTCTTGCTCTTGTGGGGGTTTTTCTTGTTGTTTTCTGGTTCATTTATTAGGTTCTTGTATTATTATGCCATCAACCAGAAGAGGGTAAGGATGTAGCTCTTTAATTTTTAAATGGCCATAATARATGTTTGGTTTGCTCAGCTGTCACCTTTAAGCTTTTAAGAAGCTTACATGTTTAGCTGTAGTACTGTATTCACTGCAAGTATCTGCTGGTGACAAACTCTGCAATTTATGTCATTAGTTTGTACTGGCAATGAGAGGTATAATTGCAGGAAATTGTTGCTTAATCCTGGTTCTGAGCTCTATAGGAGAAGCAGCATGCTCAGAAATCTGTGCAAAGACCTTCATAGAGGTATGCATTCACCTATCATTAATTCTCTTCTGAAAGTTTAAATCAAAATAAGTTGTTCTGTATCCTCACCCAGTTGCCATCCCTCTCCAGTCCTTTCATCAGCCACAGGATGCTTTGGTGTTGCACAAGTCTTGTTTTCCTGTGACAGTGAAACTGCTGGTGCTGATACGTGAACCCTGGCAAGCTCTTTTTCTTTCAGGTGTCAGTACCAGTAACTTCCCTCAGCTGATGCCAACCAAAAGTYACAGCCCTTCTGAAAAAGTGTAATGTTTTAAACAACCATGAACCTGTTCAGCAAAACAAGTTTTCTTCATTATCTACAGCATGCTCAGTAGGACTAGGTGACACGCCTCTAAAATTAACATTTTTTTATTCTAAACTGTTGACAGAAGGATCTGCAGCTGGCTCTACAGCTACATGCAGAAAACACTGTATTTCAGACAAGTAGGTGCAATGTTCCCCTTTTAATGAGAAGGGCTGGGAAAGCTTAGGGGCATTCAAATTTTGATTGAGTATTGGGATACTTCCTCTTGTTGATGCATCTACTTGACCAATTCCCGTGGGTGGTTTTTTGTGCCTCCTTTTCCAAGTGGTGAACTATTGTATTCAGCAAACCCCAGAGGTTTCATGTCATGACCTCAGCTATCTGCTAATAGAGTAAAGAAGTCCATGCTGTGGTGCTAAAKGATTCTTTTTCCTTCAAGGCAGTGGTGTAAAGCTGTATGAAAATAATTCATCTCTGTTGTTAAAGAACTGAGTTTATTTTTTCCTGGGTCTCAATGAATGTATTTTAAGGGAATGATCCTGATGRTTGAATAAAATCCTTCACTTTAAAAGCTGTAAAAATGCAGCTCTGACAGAAGTCTGGCACCCATCTGGTAWCAACACTACGTTTCCACGATCCGGCTCTCTGTCCTTTGGATGGAAAAACTTGCAATCAAGAGCAGTTCTCTGCTTTGAATGCCAAAGGATCACTCACTCATTCATGGGTGAAGCATTTGGGGTGTAGTGTTCTTTTAATTTAAGAAGGGCTGTGCCACGCACGGGTTCTGTCTCTGTCCTGGGCCTGGAGAGCATCCACACACGTCCCTCTGCTGGAGGAGGCAGCAGCAGCCCCTCTGCCAAAGGCTGTTTCATGTTCTCACCTCGGGTTTCTAATGCAGTTGAGCTGAAACAACAGCGTGTTGCCCCCAACACGGACAAGGCTGTTCTCTGTCCTGCCTTCCCATTCCTTTTTCTGGATTCTCCCCATCTGAAAGCAGTTGCCTGGGCACTAATGAAAAGACACCAAAGCTGCATTTTAATATGATTACCCAATAGTTTTGCCAGCACTGCTTGGTTGATTTTTTTTCCCTATTGTGAATACTTACCCATCCTAATGGAATTACTGTCTTTTCTCTGTTTAAGACATATAGGTATGATGTTTTACAAGCAATTGTCTCCTTTGTGGGGAGTAGGGATATTTATCAGTGTGTCTAGCCTACCTCTGCTGAGAAAGCTCACAGTAGCTGGAAGTACCACATGAAAAGGAGATCTTGTGTAATTAACAAATTAAATAAAAATGTCCTCGTTGCATGTTCTGTTTTACAGAGTTGAAAAATAGACCTTCTTTGCAATTTTCTCTGGGTTTTTATTATAGTCTTATTCCTGATTTGGGCTGTGTTCCAAGCAGCCAAGTGTGTGTGCAASAGAGTGAAGTCCACAGGAAGCAAGAGGGCAGTGCAACTGCCAGCCASATTCAGAGGGAAAAGATAAATGGAAAACTAAGAATAGCTTTGCCCATTTTCAGGGAGGAACCTTCCATCTGACGAGGCCCTTACTAGCTCACCGCAGTGCCTCAGCAGGTGATTCCTCCTGTCCTTGCTTTGCAAGTTCAAGTTCCCAAATCGTGATGCTATGCAGGAATAGAGAACAGGTGTGTGCCACAGAGGGGTGGATGGACCTGTAACAGAGATGTCAACGTCAGTGCTTCTGCCTGGTGTGTTTCCATAAGCTGTCCTGGTTTTCCATTTTTAGTGTTTGTTTTCAGGCATGTGGAATGTGAGGTAAGTGCAGGGATGACTCCAAGATTACCTCTAAGTTGCATTTATCCCCTCTAAATGCCCTGGTTATGGGAGATGATGCTTGTAACTCCTGCCCCACCCAGGGCAGCCAGGTTGGCATCCTCTCCTCTTGTGGCAAGCTCTAGAGCCCTATGCCCCACTGATACTTGTCCCTGTATATCATCTGGTCCCTCAAGCACAATTATCCTACTTTTTTTCTTTTTCTGGCTGTTTCAGTGTAGAGCTGTTGATTTCTAGCAATGAAAGCACACTCTCAGTGCCCTTTTCAGCACTTGCGTTAACCAATCTCGGTCTTTAAAACAAGATGCTACTATCAGAGGCTACTTTCACCATTTGTGCACTTTATTTCTTCTAATGTAGAACAGGCATGGCAATGGTGCTCTGTGTCCTGAAATCGCATTAAGTACAGTGATATTTCTACCCAGGTCAGTAACTYAGACCATGATTAACTTACTGTTTATTAACTTGTTGCTTTGGGTGCTAGGATGATGCATCCTTTACACTGCTGGCCTTTTCCATCTGAATAGCAAYCAGTATTGCCCTCTGAAAAAGATCAAAGAAGACAAAGACCTTTCCCCTGGTATCTGTTATCAAAATTACAGTCAAGCCAATCAAAAGTTTCTGTTTATCTACCTAAGTTTATATTTAGATTTCTATTTCTGTCTATAAAGTAGTAGTAATTTGGGAGTCTTTAGGATTTTCTTAGATTTACAGGATGCCGCTTAAATACATCTTTCAAAATAGTTTCCTTCCAGAGTCCAAGTGTGGGCTGACCTCAGCTTTAGGAAAAAGTCACTCTTTGCCAGGGAGTAAGAGGCATGGGATTGAAGTTGGTGTTTTGTTCAGTGTTTATGCAGGGGTGCAGTGTAGCAGAACATTCTTGTACTAGGTGGAACAGAACAAGAAAGCTCTTAACAAAGTATCTCCATGGTGTGTAATTAGAARTGGGAGAGGTCATCTGCATTTCACTAGATTTCTTACTGCTCAATCCCTCCTTCTGGTGTGTACAGAGCCTGGAAAATTGTACGCACAGTACAGTTTATAATAGCCTTTATTTCTGACTGGTCCCTGAGAGGAAGGCTGACTTCAGCATATTAGAAATGGACAGAAAAGAAAATATTAATTTACAAGTTGTTGAATAAATAAGCACCCCTGTGGAGGCATCTGTTTTTCTGGGTGTAGAGTTACTTATGCTGGGTAGGGCTAAGGATCTCCTGGCTTGCTTTAAGCTGGGTTGCAGAAACGAGGCTTTTGCAGGTCTGCTCTTACAGTTGCATTGAACAAAGCCCCTGCAAAATCCCTGGGTTATGAAACATTTCCTCTCTGTCGGGTCCCAGACAAGAGATGGCATCTGCAGAGCCAGAAAAGGAAGTCCTTGCCTTATAGAGAGAGCTCTTGGTGTGACACAATGGCTGATATAAAGTGTCAGGGGAGCTGAGTTGAAGGCAAAGGAACAAAGGAAGATCAAGATTCGGTGCCTGTCTCGGGCAAAAGGAAAGTGGAAAGCGCCTTGGGGATGGATAAATTTAAGGCTGCACTTGTGCTGGCTGGGGTAGGGGATGCTCTTGGTTATCGCAATTTCTCCAGGGAAAACAATGCCTTAGGCGCAAAAATCCAGCAGGAGCTGAAGGAAATTGGAGGGCTGGAGAACCTGGTGCTCTCTCCCGACAAGTGGCCAGTAAGTGACAACACGCTCATGCACATGGCTACAGCTGAGGCTGTCATCACAGGTAGGTACGGTGGGAATAGTGAACGCGGTCTGCAGAGGAGCACAACTGTCGAGCTGCTGCATTTCTTAGAATGAGCCTGACTGCTGGGGAAGTCATGAGAAAGTGTGTCAGAAGTGCTGCCTGTGTGAATGACAATGTGCATTAGTCTKGCTGCTGCATGAGCACAATCCTGTGAGCATCTCACAACTGGGGAATCTTGGTTTCTGGAGTGTGCTGGGGCTCTCCCTAGAGAGATATTCTCTGTATTTTCCCTAGATATATACAGTTAGTGAAAGCTTAAACTCTAAAATACCACACGTCCAGCATAACAAAACTAATTTCCAAGTAGATTATCTATGTGCTGGGATACATCAGGGAATATTATAGCCACCAGAGATTCTTCTGTAAAAGACAAGAACTCTTCTAAGTGCCTTTCTTTCATGTTTGTGTCTAGAACTCCAGGCTGGAGTAGAGTTACCTTAGTACCTCTTTCAGGCTAAAAGCACTAGTGCTGTCTCCTCATTACTGCCCCTCAGACAAAGGGTTGCATCTGCAAAGCCAGAAAAAACCCTATTGTTTTTATAGGGAAATCTCCATGTCTTTAGTCCAAAAAGTATCCTAACATAGTGTGTGTATAATAAAGTCTGTCAGAATAGTTGAAGTTATTAAGATACATCTTCTAAAATCACAGTGCTTTGAGAGAGAACATTTTTTTGTTCTCATGGTGGGGGTAGTGTTTTTAAGATAAGATAGTGTTTGTATCGACACCTTACCCATCAAACTAGAGCTTTCTGAGACTGGCAAGATCACAGAAAGTATACCAGAAGATGGTGACCTCTCAATAGTATTTTGCCTCTTCAGTATGAATCCCTTTTTTTAAATCTCTGTAAAAATATTCCTGATTTTTCTTGAAACTCATAACACTGCATAACTACCAGCAGCAGAAGCTCACAGCGTAGCTAAGTATCCTTTACATCAATGAGATTTCCCTTGTGCTAGTGTTTCACTGCTTTATCTGCCTGCTTGCCATCTGCTCTAAATTTAGTAGGTAGAGATCAGTTGAAGAGTGTGTGGGACACTTCATACTTGGCTATTAGCTAACCAATGGTTTAAGGGGTAGCTAATACACTAAAGATAAGGGCAAGATGTCAGCCTATCAAGAAAAAAGATGACTAGCATATTTCTGAATATAGGCTATGATTAAATACATATCATATGTTTCTTGCTTATTGAGCTCTCTAAAACCATAACTTCTGGGTAATCAAGTCAGTTAGACCAGCATTAAAATAGTATTTTTTTTTCTTAAATATAGCAGCCTATAAATTGCTCTAAAGAAAAAAGTTTAAGTTATCATTTCTATTGGCTGTGTTTATCCTACACTCATTTCTTTGGCCTGATCAGACAAGCATTTTAAAATGTACTTTCATGGGCTGGAGAGAAAACAGCAAGATGGAGTGGGGAGTTTTAGTACAAAATCTTCATTTCACAGCAACATCAGTGAGTGGGAGAAAATAAGTCCTCCTCCTTGCTTCCCACATGGGAAACAAGAACCACTCCTGCCCTCAGCAGTGTCTCCTCCTGACACAGGGAATGCAAAAAACCCCTGGGCTTGCTCATGGCCCAGCCCAGGCGCCAAATCACCCACGTCAAAAGAGTAAAGCTGAAGAAGGTGAATGTGGATCTGTGAGGCTGAAGGTATCTGCCACCAACCCTGGGCACCTGCCCTTGCTGCTGTGTAAACTGATTTTAAAGATTTTAAAGAATATATTGGGTAACTGGTACATTACCAGCCAGGAAAAAGGAAAGAAAAAAAAAGCAAAAATGGGAAAAAAAGAGGGGAAATAAGCAATAGAAGCGTCTCTGTCGCTCATAGCCCTGCTCCCTGCACATCCTGTTTGCCTGGCTGGCTGCCTGCTGGCCACAGCATTCCCTGGATGCTCACCTGCGGGCAATCGCGGGGTGCTTGCAGGCTGGGACAAACATGCCCAGGGCTGAAAGCCATCAAGTCCCATCGGAGCACTGCCCTCGGGGAGCTCCCAGCCGAGGCTGAGGCAGCAGCTAAGCGTGGGGTGCAGATTTGTGTTAAAGACAAAGGCAGTTCTAACCTGGCCAGGGGATTTTGGGCAGCGCTTTGGCGGCTGCATGGAGAATGTCCCAGGAAGGGCAAGACATCCCGGGATGCAAGCGGGRCCATGGACACTGCTGCAGACTGAGCAGGGGCTCCCCAAATCCACCATGTGCACCGACTGAAAKGATGGTCTGACAATGAAAGATAAACAAAATATCTACTTCCAAGAGGAATCTGTTGTATAAGGGAGGAGCAAGAACAGCATCAAGCCCAGGGAAACCATCCCTGTAACAACAAAGCCTTTTCCTCTYTTATTTAAACATGAGTTTAAAAGAGTAAGAGTTCATTTCAGAAGAAAGGACTTGTCCTATTGATGGCTGGGACAGCAGTCTGGCTCCAGGCATGGGAACCATGGTGGGCTTGAACATTCCGGGGGTGCTGGACYACAGGGACTCTGGCTCTGGGGACAAGTTTTCTGCAGGAGTCACCGGGCAGTAAACCCTGCTCCTGGCTCCCATCTGGATCAACTGTGACACCTGACTCCTAAATCTGGAAAGAGCTGGCAGCTTGAAAGTGTCTTGTTTCTTAAGGATTACATGTGGGCCAGTGTAACTGGCAGGGTATTATTTCATATGAAAGAAGAGGAATCCTTGTTCTACCCTTCATCTACTTTATTTGCCTGCCTTCATAACTGGTACTTCAGAGTGTCTCTGGCTTCTGGGACTTCAAACTTTCTCTCAAGTTAAACTTCAGATTTCCAGAGTTCACCATCTCTGACAAAATCAAAATATTTTTAGAAGAAATTACCCTGCTGTGTCATTCAACCTGTACAACAAACCAAGTATTAAATGGAGTTTCTCTAAGTATATAGAAAATATGTAAGAGGAGAAATCTCTTTGGCCTCTGTTCCCACTGATTGCACAGCTGTAATAGATGCCAGTGGAAGGTTTTCCTCGACAAGAGTCAAGGGCAGGACCCTTCAAGACCAATGACAGACAACACACGCCAAGAGAAGGAGCAATGCTGAAGAAACATTATATGTTTTACAAGGGGAAGATTCCTCCTTAGGCAAGACTGTAAGACTTGGTATAAATAATCTATAAACAGAAAATGTTAGCAAAATTATTACAGAGAGAAATTTATGTGCTGGAAACTGCCTACAGGCATTAGGGATTTATTACTCTTACTGATTTTTATAAAAGCTCACTGTTCATGGTATATGATATTTGGATCCCTGCATGAAAGACCTACAAATTTTAGCCAAAAATATGTATGACATACAGATTTAAAAAAGAAGTTCGCTAATTTGCTTTTGTATGTAGTCATACACACATCTTAAAATAACTCTGTAATGTGGTAATTTAAAAAAAAAAAAAAGTCTTTAATTTTAAATTTGGATTCACATCTGTAAAGGCAGGGACTGAGCCAGGAACAGTTGGCTTTACCCAGACCCCACGGCAGCCACAATGTCACCTGACAGTTGAACATCTCTGTAATGACTTCACACCAGAGCTTAAATAAAGGCCCTGAGCAGTTACTGTTGATAAACAGAATGCCTTCATCTTTCCAATGAAGCAATTAAACATGGAGAGGAGTGGAGGGAAAGATGAGAACTGAGAGCTGGGACCATTCTCCCTCCAGCCTGCTCATATTGTGTAAAAATGTGTTGACAGTGGCRCCAGAAGTGTGACTTGGTGTATTGGAAGTGGAAACAGGAATATTTCTCAAATGCATAGTGAGCTTGCGTGCATGTTTTCTGCAATTTTTTGCTCTTCTGCCTTCACATAACAACCTTCTCTTCCTCTCCTGAGCAGATTACTGGTGTTTGGAGGACCTGTACCGGGAGCTGGTGAAGCGCTACGTGGATGCTGTGGACAAGCTCTCGGGCAGGCGGCCGGACCCCGCTACCATCGAAGGCTGTAGGGAGTTAAAACCAGACAACCACCTTCTCGCTTGGCACACGCCCTTCAATGAAAAGGGTACGGTACYGCTTTCCTTCTACAGCTCCTGCGAGAATCATCAATGCTGTCCGTGTTTGTGGCTATGTGGAAATTGTTTCCTTTCCCCCCCRACATCAAAGGCCACTACCCCTGAAACGTTTCCATGTTTGCCTGAGGATGACAAGAGGTCTGCCAAGAATTCCTTCTGTAGGGCACTGTGTCCTCTTGTAAGCAAACCCCTCCCTCTTTAACATCTATTTAAAGAGACTTTGTCCTTGGCTCTGTGCCTTGGGGTCCAGATCTTTGTCCTTGAGTTTAACTGTTATTTTAAGAAATATTTTCTACCATTTTCTATTTGAACATTTGTAGACTTCGATCTTTTCAGTGATATCAGATCTGAAACCAAATGCCAAGCCTGTAAATTGCTCTAAGCACAATACATTCACTGGAGGGAAAGCAGGGACACATCTCCATTTGGATGCCCTGCTAACAACTGTGTTTGTTTTGCTGATAATCCCTAATATTCCTAGCCTGAATTACCTACACCTGGCCCTCTCTTTCTTTCTTTTTATAATAGTTTACTTTTACAGTGAATAAAATTTCCACTTCAAGTTAAATAAGGCACAAGCAGCTGTGTGCACACACATACACATGCAGTGCAATAATTTTGGAAGCCTGTGGAGACACCCTGTTATCAGAGGAGGTAGATCCAGCCAACCATGAAAYGGTGTCAGCTCACACCGATGTTGGCCGTGCCGGTGTCACAGCCACTGCGGGACACGCTGGCTCAACAGAACCGTGTATTGATGCAACGCCGTGGCAAAGACCCGATGGCACAATGCCACAGCTATTTCTGGGTCTCTGCAGCCAGTTTTCTCTGACACAAAAGGCATCTCTGGCTTGTTCCCCGCTCCTCACAACAGCTGCTGGGAGAGAAAAGGGTGTGTTCTTCCCACCCTGCTATCAGCCAGCCAGATCTGAGAAAGCGCCCCTTTGGCAGTTGTCACATGCTTTCTGATTGACAGTGGATAAAATTTGGTGAAAATAATTGTGGGAACTGCTGTTGGCCCCAACCAACACTCAACATTGYTCAGCAAGCAGTTGAGTAGAGCTGTTCCCAGCTCCACTGCAGTGTTGGAGCTACTTCTCCTTTTTCAGCCTTCCTCCTCCCCAGCTTTCCATGATGGGCTGTCTGTTTTGAGCATACCCTCGTCTAGAAGAATCTAAAATTAATTCCAGCCTTGAGATGCAGCAGCTAAAAGCCACCTTCTCTGTCTGGTCTGACAAATAAGCATCCTGAACACCTCAAGAATCCCTTTTTTCACCCTGAGAGCAGAAGAACCAGTGACCTGAAGTGGAGATATTCTGTCTACTATGGGACCCAACTCTGCTATAGACATAATTAACTTTTAATTGAGTTTGCACAAAATTCTTCTTGAGGCAAAAACATGCCACAGGCATTGAATACCCAGCAGTCAGATTACTTTTTGGATGGGCTGGAACCAAAAGGATGATTTGCTGTGGGCATTCTATCCCACCTTGCTTCCAGCAGTAATTCATGTGCCAGCCTTCATGGACTTAGCTTAGGTAATTTTGCATTGCTTGTGTGATGCTCCTCAAACTCTTGTGGGTTTGAGAATCCCTAAGTCAAACTGCCCTGTGTCTCTGCCACCCCATGTCACACTCATTGCCACACTTGTTGCAGAGATACCTGGGTTTTGTTAGAGGCTGGTGAGATTMCTGTGACCACCAGAAAACCTGCCCAAGGTTTTCTAACACCTTCCATTTTAAGAGCTTGTTTACAATTTACAAGATTGATAAGCGCAAGACTAAAATTCTCTCCATTAATTGTTAGCCTGTGTTAGTCTGTCAGATGAATCTGCTGTTTCTGAGACGTGGTAAAAGTGGTTTGATCCATTGCCAAAACTTCAAATTGCTCAGAAGAGAATCATTGATGTTGTAGAACTGGGACCAAAATCTGAGTTAGGTAGTACCTCCTGAGCCAGAGATTGGCTTTTGGAGCCACTGKGAAAGGCCACCCAAATGATGGGTCAAATAGTTGGGCTTTACCTGTATCATGTGTATTTCAGGCCSAGACTGTAGCATCCAAGCAGGTCTTATCTGCAGCTGTGGAAGCAACTTCTGGGCTTCCTAGAAGAACTTGAGAACAGTGCCCTTTTGCTGGGGGCCTTGGCAGAGGAGTATGAGGGAAAAATATGAGTTAAATGCAGAAAGTTGAGGAGAAAACTAAAGAGAAGGTTAAGCTGCAGATGCACAGATAAGATAAAGGTGCTGGGCTCTAAGTTTTTATGCAGAATGATCTGAAGTCACAAAAGGCATGTCCTCTTTAGGTCTTAGCAGCCATTACCCTAATCTTTGTTATTCTGCAGGTGTAGAGTGAAGAAAATCAGAGTGAGGTGTAACAGACTAAAAAAGAATAATGTAGTGCATGAATGAAAATAACTGGGAAATATGGATAGGTACAGCAAAAATTCACTGTCTCCTCCAGGACAGCAAGTAGGAACTTCATATGAAACTAGAAGGTCATGAGCTCAAAGCAAGCAAAGGGACTTCTTCACACAATACCTAATTGAGCTGCCTATTTCCCAGTGCCAATTTGCAGATGCTACAGTTCATATGAATTCAAAAAGGAGCTGGGCAAATTCACCCAAGCGAAATCCTTCAAGGGTTATTAAACAGAAAGACAAATAGCTCGCTGCCTCCTGGATCAGGGAGGCAAATTGTCTCTTTCTTGAGTATCCTCTTCATTGTCAGACATGAAAAGTTGGCTTGACCTTTGGTCTGGTCATGGAGGACAGTCCTTATGTTGTTACACGTGGCACCCCTGTTGCTCGGACTAGTCTCGCTGTCCCTTTTGTCCTTGGTTCAAATGGTAGGCGTGAGACATGGGAGTTAACAGCTCCYTGAAGTTCTGTCTGGGTTTAATGTTACTCCATGTGATGGAATTTTTGCTACCAAGTTTACTTGTCTAATTCTGCAGAAGGTTTTAATGGAACTTCCCAGACTGTAGGAACTGGATGAGGTTGGAAAGACAAGCTCCTCCAGACCAGCAGTCAAATTACTGTGGTACATCTTCCACTCTGGATTTACTGAGAGATGTTATTTAATTAGCAKCTTTGTGCAGTGCAGGAGTCTCCCCTCTTGGATAACCAGCATGGATTGTGTCTTTGCAGAAACCAGTCTTTGCATAGTGAATACTCTCATCTGCTACTCTACAGCAGCAGATGATTTAATGAAGAGTTTGGTCTTGCAAGTAGGAGAAGATATTTTCTCCCAGCTGAATGGTGCCCTGGAAGACTAGATTTCTTTCCTGACTCTTCCTTGTGGTTTCTATGTTATCTGTGGGTTTGGCAGATAGTTTTATTTGCTCCAGGATAGCTGCTCTCAGGGGAGAAAAAGAGCTCTTTTCCTAAGAGGGAAATTCGGATACTGCACCCGGAAATGCCAGTAGATGGCTTATGTTAGTTTGACTCTGGCTTGCAGTAGATCTCCCTGGCACCCCCACTACCACACTTGGATCACGCTCCTAATCTTAGGACATTGGAGCTGGAGCCACTTGGGATGAGACTAAATGGCAAAAAGTGCTCCAAAAGAGCCCGTGGTGCTCTGCTCCCACAGCAGGCAAAGCCCAGTGCAGCAGTGAGGGCCCTTCTCCAGAGAAGTGACTGAGAGCCCTGACCTGGCTCCTTGGCATCTGCTACTCGGATTCACTCTGGCCTCTGAGTTGCTCCTTCTTTGCCATCACACACTAATGGGCACACAGCCTTCTCTGAGCTGCCTGTCTGGGAAAGACAAGGAGATTGTGCTCCTCATGCAGGTTCACATGGGCTAAAAATAGGGGGCATGAACATGCCCCTTATCTTCCAGGAACCAAGTAGAGAAATGCTGATTGCTCTCAGCTATTCCCAAGGTCACTGGGAAGTGTGATTGAGCAAAGACAGTGCTGAAAAATGCCAAGTGCTTTGAAAAATCAAAGCCTGTCCAYCTCAGGGTGGTAGCCTGCAATGAGTTAATGCTCTTTAGGGCATTGGCTCACCAGCTGCAAAGAGGAGATAATCACCTCACTGGTGCCTTGTGAAGATAAGCTCATTAAAACTTCTGTGGGATCCTGATATTACTGTGATAAGTACTGCAGAGAAACTCATTAGTAAGTTTAACTCCATTCAATTAAGTGTTTTAAAAGTTGAACACCTGGGATCATGCACTCAGTGCTGAGGATTAAAAGAAATTCTGAATTAGCTRTTCAATAAATAAATTCTGTGCTGCATGGAGGTGGGTGTTCCCAACACCAAGCTCAGTTAGTGCAGGCTGTAGCACAAAAAGTACTAATTTCAGATTGCATGGGAAACTTCAGTTCTGACACTGCCTAACTGTACAATTTGGCTCTGTAGCCTTTACTTCCTTTTGTACACATTATTTTTGTATAGTAGAAATTGGTGAGGCTAAGATGAAACATGGATTAAAATTGTAGGGTGAATTGTGAAGCTCATCTAAAGTGAACTACAAGCACACATTTAATTGTGTGCTTACAGCTATAAAATGAGGCTGTGGGAAAAATGTATCTCTTTCTCAAACTTCTGTTTCTAGTKCAGGCACTTGGAGCAAGCAAAAACAGTGTCAGGCAAGAATGAGTGAAGGTGGGATGAGAGTTTGGCTCAAACAAGTGCTGTGAACAAGAGAGCACACTGCTTTCTAAACCCACTGTACTCTTCATGGCACTTGATTACATTGGAATATACCTGTAAAACTAGGATGACTATGTGGGAGTGAAATTCCTTACAAGAAACTTTCAAAACTTGTAACTACTTTTRCGTGTTAATTTCCCATTCCCTGAGGAGCTCCCTTCTCACACATGAGCTGAATTAATGAAGTGTGCTTGTCTCACATTTAATCAACATATTTGTATGAGATCAGTCTCCTTTTAAATGCTTGCTGTTATCCTTGTAATTTAGGGTCTGGATTTGGAGCTTCCACAAAAGCCATGTGTTTAGGGATGCGATACTGGAAGCCGGAAAGGTTGGAGTCACTTATAGAAGTGAGCATTGAATGTGGACGAATGACTCACAACCATCCCACAGGTAATACCCGCACTCTGACACCCCTAAGGCAGCTTTGCTCTTCTGCAGGGAATGGCATGGCTCCTGTGAACTCCCCTGGAGAACCCACCTCTGCTTTGCAGGCTCAAAGGCCTCAGTTTGAACTTTGCTTGGTTAATATATGCAAGTGTAYATTACTTTTATAGCTTATATATTTGCTTGTATATTATGCAGACAGCATCCTAAGGCATAGTTGTTTTCTCTCCTAAAATCCCGGTATCTAACCTGCCTTGTTCAAAGCATATTCATGTTAGTTGCCTTGATCAAATTTTAGGATTCATGTATATCTAGGTGACTCACTGTTATCATGCAAATTTATGATTCAGGGGATAACAACATTTTTCTCTTGGCAGGTTTTGTCATATCCAATCACTGTAGGTAAAGGTAGTAAGCCAAAAAAATCTTAACTCYACATATTTTAGGATACTGTCTGGAACACTTTCTAAACAAAACATAAATAATCAGATTTAATGATGGCTTTAATATTCTGGTCTGTCATTTTTGATAATTTCCTGCTATGTAAACATGTATTCATTCTGTCTATTTTAAACAACAATAAATAAAACCATAATGAATGGTGACATGTTCCACAYGCTCAGTGCTACGAAGCAGTCAGAAAAGCCATTAGGATGGCATAAAATTAGGGGAAAAGGGTTCAAAACAAAGCAGAAAATTAGGTTTGTATGTAAAGTCCATGGTGCATTAGCAGCCATAAGACTGCTTGCAGTCTGTGTGCCTCATGCCAGAAAGGGCTTACGAGACCCAGAAAATGGCAGCAAGGAGGATCCAAGCTGTCAGACACCTTCCATACAATGAGAAATTACATCCAGAAAGAGTTTTCAGCTGGGAAAAGAAACAAGTCACACAGAGGGGAGGCAGAGTGGAGAGRGATGGAAGGGCTACAAGCACCTCACTGCCATCCTGAAAGGTGTCAGTGAAATGCCAGCTGTGATCCTTGTAATTCAAAGACTCAGAAAACCCAACCAGCGTGTGCATCAATACTTTGCTCACCTGGGGTTTATTTAAATGACTGACTGGTTTTCTTAAGCTTCTTTTGCACGTTGCACCCAGGTTTTGTTGCCCTTGACAGAATGCCAAGAGCACAAGCAAATGTAAGAACTGAGACCTAAAGTTTCGGGTGTCATGGAAGTGTTGAGTGCCCATCAACAGTTACAATATTGGTACTATCTACAATGTTGAAATATTTGTAACCAAAGTAGAAGACCAGCATGTCTTTCTTGGGCAATTTGCTCTTTCCTCTAAGGGGACATAGGTTTGTCCCCTCAGACTCAAACAAGCCAGAAATAGCGTTAGTGCTAGCAGCCACCCCTCTTGGGCTGGATGAGAGCTTGTAATTGAAGCACTTTGTACAAGTCAATTATTTCATGTGACTTCAATTAGAAGATTTTCAGTATCAGGTTGGTAGATTATGTTTATTTTTGACCCCTACCTCAATTTCTATCACATTACACCACTGAGAACAGAAGCTCCCCTCTGTGAAAGGTAAGTTGCAAACCAAAGGGCACTCCTCATTAGCCAATGATCTCGACGTGCCATGAGTCAGGCTGCAAACAGGCAGAGATGGAGTGTGTACATTTGTTAATACCTGACAGCCATGAGGCATTCCACTCATGATTTTGTGAGGAGCAACAAGGACAGCAAGGATGGTACCAGCACAGACTGCACCCTGGTAATCCCTGTTATTTGTGAATTCCAGGTTTTCTGGGGTCCCTTTGCACAGCTCTTTTTGTGGCGTATGCGATCCAAGGGAAACCCCTTGCACAGTGGGGAAGGGAGATGATGAAGGTTGTGCCGATGGCTGAAGAATACTGTAAGAAGACGATTCGTCACATGGCAGGTACCGAGTCTGAATCAGGAGTTTGTTTTCTTAAAGCTGTGTTTAGCAGGAAAGGCACTGAAGAAATGTCACTCCCTAGTCTTTCCATCCTGCTGCTCTCCCCCCTCTCCTCTCTCCACAGGTTGTCCTCCTGCTTCCTCTGCTCACAGGAGTAAACTCTTTGCAGGTGGTGCCACCTTCTCCTACCACCAGTTAACTGCCTGGTGTATTAGTGGCAAAAATACAAAGCAAAATAGCAATGACCGTGCCCTACTGCACAGTTTTATTTTTAGGAAATCTTCAATGATTGCTGGGTAGGGGGGGGAGGAAGGAAATTCTATTTAGCAGGTTATTAGGCAAACTGACTGCTGAGATATGAATTATTCACCTCCCTTCCATCAATTAGTGCAGTTCAGCATTTTCCATAAGAAAAACCACTGACAGTCCTCGTCCTGCCAGGAAAATTCCACCTGCAGATGCCTCCTGACCTAGAGTTAGCTTTTGACCATAAATTCAAGTTTGACTTGTTGCTTTTCTGAACAAATATTTAGGATACAACCTGTTGTATCCTCAATTTAAAATACCTCATTGTCACASAACTACTGAACTTGATACTACTTCTTTATTATTGCTCTGTGGTCTTTGGGGCAAAGGTACTTTAGTCCCCTCTTGCCAGGGAGCAATGGGTTTGTAACAGTGAGACCTGCCATGGACTGATGAATGTCATTACTTTGAAACATCAAGGAAAGAGATTAAGGGACARCTGTTAAGAGAGATTGAATTCAGTGGAAATCTTTACTCAAGGGCTTTCAGAAATTAACATTTACCCCTGAAGAAAAGCTGCTACTTTAAAGCCTGAAAGGAGCTCTGGGAAGCCTTTCTGAAAGACCCTGYGTTTTTGTCTGCACCTCATTGCACACCAGGATTTTTTTAGCAGGGACCCATGAGGAGCAGGTGCAGGATTAAAGTGATCGAGCGTCTCTCTGAGTGGCTTTGCAGCAGGTCCCTGTCACTCCAGCCGAGCAGGACCCCTCGGTGTGGAGGTATGCATGCTGGACTCCTGAGGCATGCCCTCCAGCTAGTGCCCGTATTGTTGAGCTTCATCCTATTTTGGTAGCGGAAAAGTGTCCTGCATTAAAGTTAAGCTCCTTGGCTGGTGAGATGCGCTGCAAAGAAATCCTGCCAAACAGAGTCCTCCARTTTTAGAAAATCCTATTTTAGCTATATTATCCCCCATGGATAACAAACAGAGAGTTTGTTACCCATGTCACAGAGAGGTCGACTCTACACCCTGCTCTGATATCCAGTTGCCATTACTGGCCAGATAGTTCCATGGACCTGAATGTGACCATCACCTCAGCTCTGGGACATCTCACTCTTCTCTAACTCTCTAACCCTCTCAGGGTTTCCCTCAGGCCTCAGATCTGCAGGCGGGTGCTTGTGTATGTGCTAAACTGTTCAGCAGGACTGACTTAGGGGCTTTTTCGTGCCTTTATAAAAAGGGTGAACCACACCTATTGGTTCAAAACAAACTAAACTTAATAGGTTTATTTACATGTGGAACATTAAGCATGATTAGGAATCGCTTCCCAAAGTGACAGAAATAAAGAAGAAAGACATATGGTTATTAAAAAAGGCTTATTTCTATGGGCACAGATAGCAGATGTGTGTGTTATTTATCCCTTTTACTACATTTGATGAGTATTCTAATATATGCAAATGGGAATTTTGGACTTTCCTATCTGTTTTTTTCTGAATGATCASACAAGAAATACTGTGCAAATACAACAGAAATACTGGAGAATTTGTGTGATTAGAAACTGGTAACTGAGGTAGGTGGCAATTTGTATTTAGGAAGTGGAAGCATTTTTAGATATTCTTTAATCATAATAAAAGAATAAAAAACATTGACAAATAATTATTTTCATTTTGCTGACTTATCTTTTCTTTGGAGTACTCTTCAGTAAATTCTCATAAAATTTCATCTCAATATATCTTAATTACCATTAAAATAGCACAAAATTCTGAAAGCATTTTCTTCATTCACATCCTCTGTTTTCAATTAGCTGTCTCATTCTGTACGTTCTTAGTATATAGGCAGTATATTACTGTAAAATACCTGGGGTTTCGTGTCAGTCAATACTACCATTATCCTGAAAATATGTTAAAGTAGAACTGAAAATGTTGTTGAAATTAAATACTACTCATTAATTTCTGTTGCTTTTAGAATATCAGGAGCACTGGTTTTACTTTGAAGCCAAGTGGCAGTTTTATTTGGAGGAGAGAGAAATCAATGAGGAAAATCAGAATCAGCCTGTCTTCCCAGACAACTATGATGCAGAGGAGAGAGAAAAGGTAACTGCAACTTCCAAAAGTTCTTGGGATGGCTCAGAACCAACAGAGRTATTTTCACACACTACTTTTTTTCAACCGATTCCACCACCAGAGCACTCAGGAAATCTGCAACTTTTTCTGAAATTTAAAAAAGAAGAAAAAAACTCTCATCCTCGGCTCAGGCATGTGTTAACATTAAAAAAAAAAAAAAAAAAAAAAAAAAAAAAAAAAAATCAGTTGTCACCAGTCCTGAGTTTGCTGCAATGGGGAAAAGCAGTGCAGAGAGGTGGACTTGATGGTGTGATACCCAGAGCAGGTACAAAACATAGGCCATGGCTATGAGGGTGGAAAAGGCAAATGTCTTGCCTGGGGCTCTCATTAAAGCCTAATGGAGCTGCAGCCAGAGCCCCACAATAACACCCCCAGGTATGGGAAGCTGGATTTGGTCACATCCAGGGGAAGATGTCCCAGCCCATGGCAGGGCACTGGAGCTCAATGATCTTTAAGGTCCCTTCCAACCCAGTCKACGATCCTTTGGTCCTTCAAGCAGAAGGCAGACATCCCAAGTGATTGATTCTCTGCCAACATAGGCTGTGCCAAGATAGTTTTAAGTGTCTTGAGAGATGGTGTTTCACCACATTCCATGAGATACTATTTTATAGTGCACAGCATCTTTTCTTTGCTGGTTATACCTTCTTAACTCGAGAGAAATAATGTGTCTTCTTCCCCTGTGTTTACAGCTATCTGATATGTGCTGGCACCTTCCAAAGCTCTCCACTTAGCAGCTAAGCAATAAGTATGTGGTTCTTGTCACCTTTTCCCATAAATCAATCCTTTTTTCCCAGACTATTTAAGCATAKTTCTACTCTGTGAAGTCACTGTGTATTTTTAGGTGATTATCTATGCAGTGAAAGGTGCCTATGGAAGTCAAACTGACTGTGGATAATAAGAAATTGCTCACTCTAAATATAAAGGATAGATTCCCTTCCAGATTTGTTTTCTAATTCAGTGYCATGAATTTGTTACTAGTTTTATGTTCTTCCCAGTACTACCRGAGTCTTAGCAAAGCTTTAGGAGAGATTAAACCAAACAGTAATTTCCCATGACCACTTCAAGAAAGAACTGTATGAATCCCTTATTCAGAAGCAAAATTTACCCTTGTTACCCTAGCCCAACTATTTTGGCCTATTGGACTATTTATTTTGATGAACAAGAAAGGAAAAATGATGCTTGACCCTTAACTCACCACCAGCCAGAAATCACAGAAGCTGAGACACTTCATTGGTGTGTTAATAACTAWGGAAAGAGTAAATGAGGAGAGGATAACAATTCTGCCTGTTTTTTCCCAGGAGTGCTCTCCTTTGCCTTCCCTCCAGACTAGCTGTACCCCTGTGTTTAGGAGTACAGCCAGTTGTCTTTCCACATGCACTTAATAAAGCACAAATATATTGCCAGCGGGTCACCATAGGCATGCTCCTGCTTGGCTAGATGCATATTTCTGCAGGCACAATGCCAGCTGTATGTGAAAGTGAAGCCCTCAAATATGGCTTGGATGGGTCTGAGCATGTTTCAAAGGTGGTCTCCCTCCCAAAAAGAAATCACGCCTTSAAATGCTCAGCAGCAAAGATCACATTCTATGTAAGCTGGTGATGTTCATTTGGGAGATGTTAGATACACAGTGAATGAGCAGACAGTGCTCCAAACTTGGGATCAGCCTTGCTTCTGCAAATGAAACACTTGCCCAGTTCACTTTCCTGTGATGGACACCATGTGTAACAAAACGAGGGATGAACCAAGCCAAAGTCATCCAGGACAATTAGACTATGAGGACCTTGCTTCCTTATGATGGAGCTGCTTAAATCAGCAGTGTGAAAGAACCCAGAAAGAAGGAAAAAAAAAAAAAAAAGGAAAAAAAAGAATGGAAAGGGAGTGCTAGCCAGCAACGGGTCAGGTCCTGAAGGGTGAGGAAGTCAGAGGCAGATGTAATTACTGCAGCAGAGGCTGACAGCAAGGAGGGGACATGTGAATTACCTCCTGGGCTTSGCAGAACTCAGTGCCTTCAGCAGGAGAGTGCATGTTGACACCCCTAGTCCAAGACACTAGGTCCTTGCTGGCCCACCCAAGGGAA
Source organism: Malurus melanocephalus (assembly GCF_030028575.1). Taxonomy (NCBI): domain Eukaryota; kingdom Metazoa; phylum Chordata; class Aves; order Passeriformes; family Maluridae; genus Malurus; species Malurus melanocephalus. Next base: position 8,426,989 of record NW_026623233.1, on the reverse strand, counting down.
GCCGGGCTGGTGCCACAGCACAGCAGAGGGCTGCACAAAGTCACTGGAGCTGAATGGAGAAGGAAGACGTTTGGGAAGTGCTGCCTTGGTGCAATTAAGTCCCCCCAGGTTCAGTCCTAGGACAAGTATCCCCAGTGTAAAGCTGTTTGAGCAAGGCTGTTTGAGATGACATCTCACACATCTGGGGTGAGAAGGACTAACCAGAGTGACACTCGAGCCACCTGACTGCACACCCAGAACAGCCCCTCCCTGCTGGGCCTCCTGCCTTTGGGAGCATTGCACAGGTGTCTTTGCTGCTCCACCAGCACCGAAACTGCACCAATAAGGCTGGAAATTTGCATAGGATAGAGGACAGCATAGAGGCATAAATAATCTCTCCACGGTGTGAAAAAAAAAAAAAATAGAAAGCAACAGAGTGAAGCTGTAGTCCAACTCTGCCTTGTTTGATGTATGTGTTGATAAACCTCAACCAAGTATGAAATGGCTGAGGTGAAAGTGAATAGACAGAAATGCAAACCCTTCATACAAGTTGCAGGAGCCAAGAGCCAGCCAACCAGCAACAATTCAGCTTGCCTTGATTTAAACTCATCTTCAGGAAATAAAGCTGCCCATTTCTTAATAGGAAGGTATTTTATAAATTTATTAGTGTTGAGATAATTTGGGGATTTGGGACTGGAGGTGTCTGCTCTAGAGAAAATCCAATTTTCGTTTGCAAACCTCACTTGTCGGTTTGGAGTACTTTTCTTTCCTTCTTCTCCAGGGGAAGAATTGTTTCTTAGATTTGCATATTATTTTCCCTTTTGTTCAACAAGTGCTTGTAGGAGAGGAGAGAAAAAGCTTGGCAAGAAAAAGGGACTTGAATTAACATAGTCTGAAACTAAAGCCCTTAGAAATTACTGAAACGGAACATTTTCACCCCCCCCCCATGAAAGCTTGGCTAATTGAAACATTTGCAAATGTGTGACAAGAGGAGTTGAGATTATTTCCCAGAGGAAGAGGATTGATAAAATATGTACTTACCAACCTTAATTTTTCATACGATAAGGGATTTCTAGGCTGTGAACTTGAAATCGATCTTGATCTACTTTTTGGCATTTCTGAGTTGCTTAAACAAGCCCCTTGGCCTGCCGAGAGCTCGGTGCATGGAGCTGCAGCCCAGGCTGACACCGGCACCTCCGCAGCACCGGGAGTGTGGGAGCTGCCGCTGTGGCTCGTCCCTGGCACAGAGGGAGGCAGAGCACAGCTCCTGTCACTTCCCAGCCACCGAGCGATTCCCACTTGTTAGGGGACACCCCACGCCGGTTTGGTTCCAGSCCGGCCCTGATGTGCTCTCTCCCGCAGACGTACCGGCGCTGGAGCTCCGAAGGCCGGGGCGGCCGGCGAGGCCACGACGCGCCCATGATCGCGTACGATGCCCTGATGGGCTGYGGAGGGGACTGGACCGAGCTCTGCAACCGCTCCATGTTCCACGGAGGTGAGGGTCCCCCGTGCCTCCCACCCCTGCTCCCTGCTCCCTCACCAGGGCCAGGACAGAGCCCTCCTGCCTGGCAGCTGCCTCTGCTGGCCAGTCTGCCATGTTGTCTGTAACATTCTCACCTCCGGTTTTACCCTCTAAACCCCATTCCTCTGGCAGCATCTACCACACCAGCCATTTATGGCRCTTTCCAAACGTTGCTGCAAGTACATCTCATGGTTCTGCCAGAGGTGCATGAGGAGTAGGCCCAGTAGGGCATTCTAAAGGGCTGACAGCTCCTGACAGAGCACAAGCACCTTTGGCAAAACGACCTTTAACTGCATGTAGTGAAACCAAGTAAGAAAGAAAAATAATACAGCACCCAAACAAGTGCCAGGCAAATAAAATCCAGGACTTGGAGGCACACCGTTAAGTACTTCTACAGCTTTGTGAGAGAGAACTTCCTCATCAGCAGACGAATCTTGCTGGGCTTTGGGGAGGGCCAGCATAGCTGGGGGKTAGGACCCCACAATCACCCACTCCCTCCCTATGTGGTGTGGGCCCTTTGCAGGGCTCTGGGTCTCTCACCAGCCCCAAGGCAGTAGTGAGAGCTCACAGCCCCCACTGCAGATCCTGGCAGGCACAAACCCAGAGTCACTGCACGCACAAAGCATCAGTGCTCCTCAGCAAGGCTGCGTGTTTCAGAGCCTGCACAGTGTGGTGCTGTGCTGTGCTGTGAGGAGGGAAGGGACACTCTCCAGTCCAGGACCTTTGTTGTACAGTAGATGCCTCTGCAACTATTACTCCCTCCTTTGTTCTTAGCAAAGGTTAGGTGTCTGTGAGAGCCACTGGGCTGGGATAGATTTTCCTGAAACCAGGTGAGCTCCCAGCCCAGGAGTGCTACCACAGTGGCTTGCCTTGGCATCACTCCCTTACTCAGGCATCCTCAGCCTTTAGGACTGACCCAACACACTCCCACTGCGCTCCATCCTGGTGGGATATTCCCTGCTCTGTGCAGCGCAGTTTTCTGGTTTTGTTCGTGAAGATGACACTAAGAGGCCGCTGCAATTGTGCTTACACYTGCAGGGGAAAGCGCGGCCACTGGSTCCATCGCCGGCTGCCTGTTCGGCCTGGTGTACGGCCTGAGCAAGGTGCCCAAGGGCTTGTACCAGGACCTGGAGCAAAGGGAGAGGCTCGAATTCTTGGGCGAGAATCTTTACCGACTATCCATGGAGGAAAAGTAAAGCAGTTTCTGCCATTTTCTCTTTCCATAAAGACTATATCAAACCCTGTAGATACCTGGCTGACATTCATAGTGAAGGAGATAGCCCTGAGTTAGTCTGGAGAGCTCTATGTATGTGACGTGCAAGTGAAGATAGATGAATTATTAGACTTATTAGAATTATTAGACTCCTTAGATATATGCAATATTTGTGGGTTTTTTACAGATGCAGGGATTTCTGAATATAAGGAGTGCTGCTTAAACGTAAAATGGCAAAAATTAAATAAAACATCTTTTGACTGATTTCAGTCTAACTTGCTATAATACCACTTCCTAAACAGCTGTTTCYAGTAATTATATGTACAAAATTAATTTTCAGAACTAATGCTTTCTTGCAAAACTAATGGTAGTACCCACTTACGGGGATATTCTCTGTATATTTGACAATCCTTTCACCACTGTGTCCCTCCTTGTTCTCAAATCTAATGTGTCTGTGACACTTGTAAACCTAATGTCTYGTGGATTAGCTTTTAATGAATCACTGATCCCTGTATCAGCACTGTGGTGTAAGGTATTGTTACATTAGAAGCTTCCAAAAAAGGAAAAGCCAACACTAAAAATACCTCAAGGGAACAGCAAAGCATCAGTGGGTCTAAAATTTCTGATGAGCATGTCTAAAATTTCTGAATTATGTTTTCATTCTTCTTCAGTCTTCAGAAAAAAAGTTTCAAAATATAACTGGCTGAAATATTTGTAAATAAATTAATCTTGCATTATTTTCTAAGTATCAGTCTTTATTTTTAGATTGAACATATTATATGTTGCTGTATCAGTATCAGAATTTTTGGCTGAGGTCTTCAAGCAGTTGTAATAGGTCAACAGTCAGGCTGTGATACATTTCACAAGTCTGAGTACCACGAAAACCCCAAGAAGAAAAGTTACAACTGCTTTACCTTTTTCTTTTTTCTTCCCTTTATTACCTTTTGTTCTTTTCCTCCCTTCTGTGCCTGGCCTCATCTCACCTCTCCTCTTCAAGTTCTTCTTCAAGTTTTCTTTTTTTTTTTTTTTTTTTTTTTTTTTTTTTTTTTTTTTTTTTTTTTTTTTTTTTTTTTTTTTTTTTTTGCTGTCCTTTATTCTTTTAATTTATTTTTCTTTCCCTTCACCTTTCCCCTTTTTTCTTCTTCTTTTAATTTTTCCTTTTTCTTTTATTTCCTCATTTTTCAAGAAAACCAGCAAACTATGATTGGGTTAAAGTTGCATACCACAAACAAAGCAAACAGTAGGCCTTGATGAAGGRAATCCTGATACCCCCAAGAGCAGCCCAGGTACAAATCTGAAATCCTCAATGAAATAACACAGAAGTGAGCTCAGAATTTGTTCCCGAGTTTAACCTAATTTTTTGCCTTAGAAGTTCAGAAACTGAGGTCTACGTAATACTTTCTAATTTTCACCGTGTGTGATTGCCGACTTGGTGTTGGTTTCTCCTGTCTTTCTCCAGCTGCTGAACTGTGTTTTAAAAAGATAGCTAAAAATACATGAGTACTTTCCTACGCCTTTTTCCGTGTAAGCCTTTGCTGGAATCATCTCTGGGATGTTATGTGGCAAACACAGGAGCAGGTGATGCCTGTCAGTMGGAATAGCAGCCTGCATGACAATGTCCATATGAAAAGGTTTTCCGTACTTGGAGTTACTTCTCGTGCTGTTGTTTTAGCATGTTTTCTCTTGGCAGCTTCGCAAGGTGCTTTCTTGTTTGCTTTGGAGATGTGTTAAACCAAAGGYAGTATTTGTGTCAGTAGCTTTTGATGCCAGAGAACACCCAAGACTTTCTGAAAACATTGCTTCTAGTTTAGGATGCATCTAGCACACCTGTAATAAATTCAGCAGTAGAGAAGAGAGAAGAACATATTCTGCATAAGGTAGGACTTKCTTTAGTACTTTGGCTTTTCTTCTTCCTTTAGAAAAATAATAATCACTGACCAAAATTACGAGCATTCATAATTGTTCCCACTTTACCTTCTATCTAGCCTGGGCAAGGTCAAGTTGTGTTTCAGAGGTCAATAAGAGAATCTCATTTAAAAGGTGAAAAAAAGGACTAAACCTATAAAGCACCATTTCTGCAGCTGTTGGGGTGAGCAGTGCCTTGGCCTTCATCTCAGTGAACACACTCAAAAGGCCTGTGCACAATTTGAGTGGGCAGAGCTTCTCCTGGTTGCCTTCCTTATCTGGGGCAGGTCACTGGACCAAGCACCAYGCAGAGCCACGTAGTGATGGGATGCCCAGCGATGAGGGAGGCTATAGGATGCAGCACTTTGCACATTCCAGCTCATGGCCATTTCCCCAGAGCCTACCAACAGTGAGGCAGACCACTCCATTGATCTCTGACGGCTTTTGCAGGTTGGACAGTGTTTTCCAGTTTGTTTCCTGTTTTCTGATGAAACCTCTATAGTGCTGTCTCCTCCTGCCCATGCYACTGTCCCTTCAACAGGCAATCCTTTGGGCTGTCAGAGTGCCTAAAATAGTGGTGAGATATTTAACATGCAATTCAGGATCAGGAGACAGGATTCCATTTCTTTTCCACGCCAGAGACAGTAAAACAGAAAATCCTACAGATGTAGGCCTTTATCAAATGCCATGGGATGCCACCACCCCCCTGCTACTCAGCAGCCTCTGGACCCCTAACAGAATGGAAAGGCTGTAGTGCACAGGTGCAGGATGCAGCAAGCAGGTCTGGGAGAGAGTGCCAGCCCCTCTCCCTTCGCCTTGGCACCTCGGCTCTCCTCTGCTCCCAGCACAGTGGTATCCACTGCAGAGGTTTCCTGGGACAGGCCAGCCAGTAGGATAGGGTTGCAGTGCTGCCCGTTAGCATATTAGGCTGTTACCACTTTGATGCTTCCCATGATAAGTGCTCCCAAAGAACCTATAAATAAATATCTAAGCAGCCTGTCTTATGCAATTTAATTATTTGTGGGCCAAGGAGACAGGAAAACTTTAAAGGTGGCCTTGCCTCCTCTGCAGGTCCAAGCAGTCTGTCCTCTAGACGCTGAAAACCATGCAGCAGCCCTTCTATAAACCAGCAGCACACTGAGGCACACCACACATGTTAAAAAGAGTGAAAACCAGCATTTCCAGAGGATGAGAGGGCTGAGGGGGATAAAGTACATGTTGGGTCATTTCACAGCATTCGGAAAGGGCCTGAGTATCTACYGTGTCATATGGCATAGCTCACAATGCTGGGAAGTGAATTCTGCTGGCATGGGGTTCCTGCTGTGCATGGGGACTACCTGTCCGGGTTCCCCAAYAGGACTAGAATTGACTGTCTGTAGTTGATACAGAGGTGACTATAATTCCCTCATAGGTGGCATAGATGAAGAACAGCAGGATGCATCTTGGGAAAAGACAGTAAGAAAATTAGGGATGATGACTTAGGCTGCTGAGAATGGTGGTCACGCTCCCAAATATGAGAAGCCTCTTACCTAGCCCTCCTTCCTTGAGGGGGAAGAATGGTGTTTTCCAAACASTAGGACAAAGCAGACTCATCACTACCTCCATTTTCTGTGGTGGTCTCAGAATGCAGTGTCATTGTCCCACTGTCCTTGCACAGAATGCGTTTCAGATTCACATGGTCACAATGGTCATTTGCAGGTGACGTCATCTTGGAAGAGCTGCAGATGCCCTAAATAGGGACCATAGCTGTTTGTTCATTTTCTGCTGCTGGCTGGGGAATATGGATCAAACACTCAACCCATGCAACATGTCTTGGTACTTAAGGCAATGCAGTATTCCCACAAATGCTACATTTCAGATGGCATCCTGTAATAACACTCTAACACAGAAAAGGAAATCCTTGAACAGAGCTCACTTGCAGTATATTTTAATGAAGCTGTTTGAATTTTATAGCTCGTATGTGATTAATTACTGTGAACATTTCTAGCAGAGAGGGTCTGRTCTTCTTCCCCTCGGAGTCAATAGCAGTTTGACTATGCTGAAAGTAGGACTAGTCTGTATTTTACTGTGGCCATTTATAGCATCCAAAGTAGTCCAGAAGGGAGGGATAAGCAGGGCATCTGGTGTTCCACTGCTGTTCTGAGAGATCAGAGATGAYACTAAAGCACATTGGTTGATGGCCCCACATGTTTTTCTGAATACACCAGACACTAGTTAGGGAGGAGAGGGGTGGTCTTCTGCCATGGCAAGTTTGCAGTTAAAATATCAGCAGACTGGCTAGGAGAGGGAATGAACCAGGATATTTTTTAGCCAATTATACTTTGAATTCTTTTTCTTTATTCTGAAAATTCCCATAGCTGGGACAAATGGGCTTCTTGATGTAAAATAGAAACTTTGCTTCCTTGGCTGTAGTCAATTTGGTAAGGGAAGAGTGGATGATACCACCTGTGCTATGCTGAAATGTGCCTTTTCCCTGTCAAAACCTACRAGGTGTTGTTTGTCATGTTAGACATCGGACAGTTGTCAGGTTTTTTTCTTTTATTGGCCTTTAAAAACACCTACAAAGTCATTATAAATAGACCTTCTTCCATTCAAGATGGCAACTTCATCCCTCTGCTGAGGGATGTCATTTTCAATATGTGCACTTGAAATGCGGCCAAGTGGAATCCAAATGTCAYAACCCAACTGGACAAGGACCAGCCCCTCACTTTGCAAACAGCCTCCATAATATTGCAGTGGGGGGSCAGGTCCAGTTTCTTTCAGAGGCCATGGGGTACCAGCTGCTGGGGCACAGTTGGGCATTCCCCAGCCTTCCAAGGCTKACACTCCCTAAAGGACAAGCCTCTTTGCAGCCTTTCTTCATTTTCTACATGTGGGCTTAATTTAAAGAATCTTTTATTCCACTTCTGCTCATAAAAATTAATCCCCTCTGGGTATGCAGGCTGCATTCTGTGCATGAAGCTATTTCATTGCACAGTGAAGTAACCTTCCAGCTTTTCATGGTGTCAGAAAGCTGACACCTCTTGATTTTTCCCTCCTAGACCCATCTATTGTTATTGACTTCTAGCTCCAGCTTTTGTGCTGAGTTCAGTATTTTATTTAGTAACTGATCCACACCAATTAAAGCATTGCCTAAATCCCCAGCTGTCCGAGGGCCTGATTCTTCAAACAAGCAAAGGTCCATCCTTCTTCCTCCAGATTAAGAGGTTGTAGTCAAGGGACACTGCCAGAGTTGTTGTTGTGGTGATACCCTTCGCAAAGCAGATTTAAGAGCATAGTCCTGATGTGGGATTTGAATACAATCAAAAAGCAAATAACAAAGATCCTGGGTTGGGTTTGGCTTTTTTTTTTTTTTTCATTCTGGGAAGGTATCTACAGACTTCTAACCTGTACCAATAGCAAAAATCACCAGTGGTACATGTGGGCCCCTCAGCCTTGATATTTTGYTTTAATGGTTGCAGTCTGGTTTTACAAACCAGAGATGGAATCATGTTTTCCTGCTAAATGCAGTCTCATCATATTTATCTTTGCTTGCACTTTACCTAGCAGGAAAGGAAAACACATTCAGTGCTGCCCTCACTTTAGGACATGGTAATGCTAAAAGAGGGAGTAGTGGCACAGAGGAGATGCAGGGACCCCAACTAGCATTGTTTGCTTCCCTAAGTGCTTCCACTGCCCACAAAACACAGAAGAAAGAGCTGACAGTTCTGTGTGGGACGATGTAGAGCTTTTACTCTCCTGCTACYATGCCTCATGAAGCTTGTTGAGCACTTTGCATGCTTTTTAACACACCGCTAACAACATCAACTCTCTTGAGAAGTTCTAAATTAAAGTGGTTTTTTCCATTTCATGCGTAGCAGCATGCCATTAAAGCAAAATGAGAAGATAGTGACAATGTTGATGATTTTAAAAGACAATTATGTTTTCTCTTGCACAGCACCAAAAGCACACACTTCTGTGGAGAGGATAAGATGCTTATAGACCCTCTGGTACTGAAGAAGAAGCTCGATAGGATGGCAACAGAGCAAGGAGCCTTTGCTGTTCTCAGCAGCCTGCTGCTATACGTCACTGAGCTYGCAGCAAGCGATCCACACATCAGCAACAAGAGGACAAAATGGGCAGAAGGTAAAGAAAACCAGGTGAGCCATAACCAGCCRTGTCCAGGTCCAGTCAGGGCTCAGTATCCAACCAGATTTCAGCTTTTGCGGTCCAGGTTTCTAAACAACAATCGYGAGCCATACACCAAGAAGAGAAGAGAAGTCGGCAAACTGGTCATTAAAGAGAAGCTGTGGGTGAGCAGGGCTGGTAACAAGCTGGACAGAAGTAGAGACAGGAAGGGAGATGGAAAATCAGAGGAGGATGATGCAGACACAGCACCCRGTGAGAGGGCAAGGTGGAGTGGTGGGACTGGAAAAAACAGAGTGAAAAACATCCTGAAGAAATTTTTAGCCGCTGAAGAAAAAGAAGCCAAGGAGAAGTCTCTCAGCTGGAAAAAGAAGGGAGAAAACATCAGTTTGCCAAAAGTAGTCAACAAGAGTTCAGTCCTGTCCAAACTGAAGGAACAATTTGAACAAAGCACTCTCTGCTCGGCTGCAGAGGTGAAGGCATCGCTCTTGCGCAAAGGTGAGAAAAAAACTAAAAACTTCCCGAGTAGAAAAACTATTCATAAGCCTGAGGTCAGAGTGCTGCGCATGGCAGCAATGACAGCCACAGGTATAAAGGGTCCAGAGTCCCAAAATTTAGTGTGCTCCATGGTCCCAGTGCCCAGACTCAGCATGGCTACCAAAATTAACCATCCTTGGAGCTGGTCGAAAAATAATGCCACAAAGCAGCCTTTTGGTCATGACACACTACTGAAGGAAAAGGAAGGATCCAACAGAGACCACGGAGAGTACAAAACATTTGCAAATGCAGCACAGGACRGAGAGGACAAAGAAGAGTTACTGGTGGCACCAGAGACCATCTCAAATGCAAAGGACTGTGCTGAGGCTAGAATGGATTCCACAAAAGAGGGACCCAACTTTCATCCTACTCTAGATAACCCCTCAATGACTCATAAAAACAAAGATTTTGTAGACTGCATTCCTCCCCTATCTGAATGTGGTCTAGATTGTGACAGGACTAACATGCCAGCTGGGCCTGACATATCTTCACTACTGGGAATTAGCAATGCTCTGTCACATGTTAAGGAAGACAGCCCACCTTCTGACTTGCCTGACTCTAKCACAGATGAAGGATCCCATGAACAAAGTCCTCAGAACACTAAACTAGGAGAGATTCCTAAAATATCTATGTATGTATACAGTTCAGAGGAAGATGACACAGAGCTCATGGAGCCAGGAAATGATCCTTTCATTGCAGGCCAAAAATGTTTTCRAGAGCAGAAAGCACTAGAAAACACCCTGCCGAGATTTCCTGTATCTTGTGAAGCTGATCCTCCAATGGATCGACAGCTAACTCTCCTAATACCAGCTTCTGGCAAAAAGCCACCAATAGTCCAAAAAGAGGCACTGGATTTAAGAGGCAAATGTTCTGAGGAAGCCAAAAAAGAAGCAAAATTTCACAGTGAAGACAGAATGTGTTCTGCTTCTAACAAAACTGATAGCGATGTCCCAAATATAGAGGAGGAGGAGAATAAAACACCCAACAGCCAAATGAAAAATGAATTTAAAACCATGAAGCCACTGCCTCCTCAAATAAATTTGATCTCACAAAATGACTTCAATGTTTYCAATGCGGACATGCCAATTCCAGATGCAAATCAGAACAAACCTACACTCTCCTCATATGAAAGCCAGGAGCCAAAGTCTGGTGCTGTGGAAGAAGAGGACATCTCTTCTCCTTTGGAAAAGGCACAAAGTCCTTTGCCACGTGACCTTGTGAAGCACAGTTCCTCTGTTTCAGAAGAAGATTTTGGGAAGGACATATTGTCTTCATCAAATGAAATGATGAATCACTCAAACAATCGAGCCCTGCACAGGAGTTCCTTAACTGACCTGGAGACCTGTCACAAGCCATCTGAATCTTTCACTGAACATGAAGAGGACACTGCAGATGAGATGCTCTGGCCTGACTCCGAGGCATGGCAGTCACCCTTGTCARCCCCTTTGCCAGTATCAATGAGTGGGGTTGCAGGACAAAGTATCCATCACACTCTTGCCAATCCTCCAGCAATTCCACCTATTGTTCTGGTGGGACAGGGAGCTGGTGGTGTGGAACATGAGCATGACAGCCATGGCTGTGAGAAACATCCACATCCCCCTTCAGATGAACTGACAAATTRTTGGAAGGACACCACGGGGAAGAAGAAAACTATGTGTGATTTTAAGAACCAAACACTATCCCCAAATCATGCAACAGAAAATGAAAACTCCACAGATGAAGAGACAAATACATATCAAAGACTTGAGAACTGTCTTTCACATTCAACCACAAAGCCAGGAAAGCATGAAAATAAAACCACGCTAGCAAGAAAGCCTCTATTACCCTTGGRGAAGAGCCAAACACCATCATTTGACTCATTTGAGTGTCAAACACCATCATCATTTGATGACACCAAAAAGCAAGGATATGATGTACTGGAAGAGAACCCAATTCCTTCATCAACTGAATTGGTCTCAGACCAAAAGAAGGATGCAAAAAGTAGAAAGAAGGTATCTGAACATACAAGGGATAAGCTCTTCTCCTCAGATGATGACATGAAACATGAAAGTGATGGGATGGAATCAGAGGAAAAARAAGAGAGAAATGTCTTACATACATTTGAGCAGGAACAGGTATTCACACTAAATGATATTGTGGATCAAGGTAATAACTCTTCAAAGGAGAATAATGCTCATGGACCTCAAGCACCCCCTTTACCTTCATCAGAGTGTGATATCAGCCCTCAAGGAGTGAAAAATAGTARACAGAGTTTGGAGGATCCAGCACCTTCAAGGGATTTGGTGAATCACAAACATGATATGACAGAAGATGAAAACATCTCTTGCCATAATAGGGAAAACCAGCTGGCCTCATCAGATGAGTCAGTGAAACACACAAATGACAGTGAAGGACTAGAAGACATCAAGTCAGACTTCAACAATTATTCAATGCCACCAAGAAATACAGCAAGGCAGGGCAATAGGACCACTGATGTGAACAATACCGCTCTAGAGACACAGAAACAGATGTCACCAGGTGACCTTTCAAAGCCTGAAATGAAGTCAGACAAAAAAGAGRATAAACATACTTCTGAGAAGTTCCAGTCACCTTCTTCAAATGAAGGGCCAAAGTGTCAAGACAGAAGCTCTTCAGGAGAGAGAGAGCAAAAGACACCAGCAGCGGAACACACTGAATCACCTGAAACAAATGCAGTAAAAGAGGATATTGAGCAACAGTTTTTTGGGAAGCRCCAGCTATCTCCATCAAGAAAACCAGAAACTGATGAAGAAAATATTCCGGGGGACAAGCAGCAAATGAGATTTGAAGATTTTCCAACATGTGATGCAAATACTGCAAAAGAGAAAGACAAACTTCCAGGTTCCRGGAAGTATCAGTCAGTACCATCAGAAACATTGGTTAAGCCTCAAGAAAATATTACTCCAGAAGAAAAGCAAAAAACATCAGGTTCTTCAGGTTTTAAGAAGCCTGTAAAAGAAAAAGATGGAGAACCAAATTCTGAGAAGTTGCCTTCTTCAAACAAAATGCCGAAGCCTCAAGAACAAAGCGCTTCAGGAGAGAGGAAGCAAAAGACACCAGAAGGAGAGGACACCAGGTCACCCCTAAAGGAGAAAGATAAATACCGAGATTCTGGAAAACATCAGTTATCTCCTTCAACTACGATATTGAAGCCTGAGAAAAATATTCCAGGGGGAGAAGAACCACAAACTGTATCTGAAAGTTTTATAAAACCTGATGCAAATGTTCCAAAAGATAAAAGCAAAGATCCGATTTCTGGGATGTGCMAGTCCCCATACTCAAATTTGCAGGTGAAGTCTCAAGAAAATAATGCCAGAGCCAAAAAGGAGCAATTGCCACCACCACATGATGAAAAACCTATATATGAAACTGGCAGTCCAGAAAAGAAGAGTGAACCTGAGAGAAGAGAGAAATCCCAGCTAAGTTCTTCAGTTCAATTGGAGAGGCATGGCAATGATGGCTCAGGAGAGGAGGGCCCTGTGAGTGATTTCAGAAACTACCAAGCTCCATTGCCAAGCAATGGCCAAAGCTGTAAAAGCAGTACTGTCCCAGAAGAGACTAGTTTGTCTAAGAAAGTGAAGTCCCTCAAATCATCCTCATCATTTCATGTCACTTCAAAAGATGAGGAAAATCCTGCTGGAAACAGAGGAAAGCAGCCTGGATTTAAGAAGTACAAAGCACTCTCGTCAAAGAYTTTGGTGCAGCATGAGAAAGATGCTGCTGAAAGGGAGGGGAGTGGGCAGGCAGCTGGCAAAACAAGTGAGCAAAAAGCAGAGCTGGAGGACTGCTCTAAAGCAACGCCWTTCTCAAAATACACAGTGGAAAGCTACAGTGAAGGATCCTTGGATTCAGCTTTCAAACCGTTGATCATTAGAGTAACTGACACATTTAAACATCACAGCTAAAAATTACAGCTACAGCTTAGGCAAGAACTTACAACAGATCATGCTACCGATTCTCTTGATCTTTCTTTTCTCCGTTTTTTCTCCAGGGCATTATATTACCATTTTTTAATCACAAGGACATTGATGTGCATCTATCAGAGCTAGGGTTTTTTTCTTTCTTAAACATTAGCCTGAAGAYATGAACTAAATTAATCACTGCAAGTGAATTAGCTAATCACTGAATTAATCATCAGTTTATAAATTAAATATGAGAAGGGCTTTGAGATCAGCGTGAATTCAGCCCTGCTTCGAACTCTCTTTGCTAACTAATGGGCTTTGTTTGTAACAAAGACAACTGTTCAGGCTGAACTCTATTTTTATTTACTTGTTCTAATGAAACTCTGCAAGTACTTCTTCCAGGAACAGGGATAGGCAGTGTAGGTTTAATTATGTCAAAAAGCACTTGTTCTAAGCTCTGCCTTTTCACAGATTAGCAAGAACTGTTGATCTATTGCTGCACTGAGTGACACTGTTAGCAAAAGTAGTGAGGGAAGGAGAAGAATGCTTCATTTATCTGCAAAAAAATCCTCAAAGGACATTGACACTACAAGGGGATTTACCACAAATGCAAATGTTCAGCCTCATTCATATTAATATTTGAAAAATAGTGATTTAACCTCCTCTGAAGCTATTTGCACTTTGGCCATACACTGTATGCATTATTGTTGTAAAGGTGCACCATTTCAAGGGGTTCTTAATTACTGCAAATGAATATGCAACAAGTCTAAGAGCTCAAAAAAGCTCAATGCTGAAAGGCCATAAGGACAAGGTAAGCCAGAGGGGCTCAACACTTTGCCATGGCAATTCAGCTCTTCCTGGGACATCTGTCCCACTCCAAATCCTGGGGCACACAGACAGGTGTCTGAGGCAGGTGCCTCAGCTCACATTTAAAGTCTTAGGAAGTGTTTATTTTACAATGCAGTGTGAAACAGGACAGTAAAAAGCAGTCAGTCACTGAATCCTACTAGTGGGATATGATTTATTTGTGTTTACAATTACARCATTTTCTGCAAAAAGTTTGTGTGTGATGAATGTTGTTTTGGAGAACTGAGGGCAGAGTTTGCTGCCTTGGGTGTTGTACTAAAGCTGTGACAGACAGACTGTCTTGCAGTGCCAACTATCCCATACACTTGTTTAGCTCAGCATTGTAGCCACACATTCACATTAAAACTTAGTGTGAAGGAGCCCTAAAGGCATGTCCTAAGGATCCAWCTTCAGCAGCAGAGAGGATTTTTGCAAACAAGGTTCTGCTTCCATGTGACATTGAATCCGCTTCCATTTTTATGACACTCTCCATTGGCCACACTCTGCAGCCGAGGTCTGGCTCTTCTTAAGCCCAGGATGGCAGAATGCCCCCACCCAGTGCCATCAAGAGACTGAGRACAAGAACAGGCTGGCAGCAAGCTGAGATCAAACCCATTTGCCAGCACAATGCACACGAGTCACATACGTGACAAYCGGGCTGGCCTGCTCAGGGGCACTGCTGGGAGGAAAGGGGAATGTGAACATCGTGTCTCCTGGCCACTGAAGAGGCTTCAGCTTTGACTTCTATTTCCTTCCCGACGTGCCAAGAATTTGGCTTTCTGGCATCTAGAGAGTCACAAAATGAAAATTCCATTTGTATATCATACCAGTCCTCAAAAACTAAAATAAGTTTTATTGGAGATACAACACTGCCCTCACACACAGGGGTCTACTTCACCCACCAAGCTTTTATAAGCTGGCAACCATAAAGATAACTTTGTACTAAACCTAAAGGATAGTTTGCATTTTATTATTGTCCATTATTTCATTTCCATTTGAGGAAAGTCCTGACAGCACAGAGCATTTGCACCAGACTTGAATAATAAATTCTCTATTAGCTGGCTTCTCGTGCCTGCACARGAGAATCACAGAATCATAGAATTGTAGTGRTTGGGAAAGATTTCTAAGACATTTGTGCTCACCCATTACCCAGCACTGCTAAGTCCCCCACTAAACCGTGTCCCTAAGCATCACATCCACATATTTTTTGAACACTTCYATGGATGGTGCTTCCACCATTTCCCTGGGYAGCCTGTGCCAATACCTGACACCCATTTTGGTGAAGAAATTTTTCCTAATATCCGATCTAAACTTCCCCCAGCACAACTGGAGACCATTTCCTGTTGTCATGTTGCTTGTTACTAGGGAGAAGAGACCAACACACACCTCAGTACAATTTGYCACACCTCAAATCTTGTGCTCAGTTTTGGGCTTCTTGCTGCAAGAAGAACATTGAAGAGCTGCACAATGTCCAGAGAAGGTCAACGGTGCTGGTGGAGGGTCTGGAGCACAAGTCTGATGAGAACCTGTTGAGGGTGTTTAGCCTGGAGAAAAGGAAACTGAGGAGGCACCTCACCAGTGCCAAGTACAGGGGGACAATCACTGCCCTSMTCCTGCTGGCCATACCATGCTGATACAGGCCAGGATGCCCTTGGCCTTCTTGGCCACCTGGGCACGCTCACTGGCGTGTTCACATGTTCACCCCAATGATGTCTTTTTCTGCTGGGCAGCTTTCCAGCCTCTCTGCCCTGTAGCAATTCCTGGGGTTGTTGTGATCCAAAGGCAGGACCGGGCCCTTTGCCTTTGTGAACCTTATGCAATTGGCTTTGTCCCATCGATCCAGCCTGTCCAGAACCCTCTGCAGAGYTTTCCTGCCTCCAGCAGATYAACAYTCCTGCCCAGCCTGGTGGCGCCTGTGAACTGACTGAGAGTGGGCTCAGTCCCTTGTCCAGATCACTGATAAAAGATATTACACRGGACTGGACCCAGTACTGAGCCCTGRGGGACACCACAAGTGACCACCCACCACATGGATGCAACTCCATTCGCTCTCATCCTCTGGGCGTGGCCATGCATTTGCTTTTTACCCAGCAAACTGTTCATCCTTCCAAGCCATGAACAGCCAGTTCCTCCAGGACAACACTGTGGGAAGGGRTGTCAAAGKCTTTATTAAAGTCTAGTTAGACAACACACACAGCCTTTCCCTTATCCACTAGACAGGTCACYGTCTCACAGAAGGAGTTTTAATTAATCTCATTAGAATTTATTATTCTAATTAGAAGCTATTTTAATTATTCTTTTGATAACCTTTTAAAAGAAATTAGTAGGGGGGGACATGTTTCCCCTTATTCACCTGGAAATATTACTACTCTGTAACAAATTGAAGGAGTTCTGGTCTCTGCCAGAAAGTGAAATATTAAGCAGGTGCCTTCCAGCAGAGCTTGTCCTTGGGAACCAGGAGGCACTTAAATCTTTCAGTTTATACCTTCCCTGTTTGTTTTGCTCAACAGAGATGCAGCACTAGCAGACTAAGATGCAAATCCTGTGTTCAGGGCAAGTCAGGCAGAGTCATCTTGTGGGAGTCAACTTTTAGGTTGCTGCATGCCTTAATCTTTTCTGGTAAGATAAAACATTCTTCCATGTCAACTGACYCACCCCAAAGCACATTTAAAACTTGAAACATATTTGCATTAAATGCCTCTGAGTACCGGGTTTGCAAAGRGACCATCACTTTCTTCAAAAGTTCRTGAAGTGAAAGTGATGCCCCTATTTTTGGGACTTCAGGTGCTAGGAGAGCTCAGACAGCCCATGGGAGAGCTCCCTCTCCCACCAGCTCAGAAAGGGCTGCTCAGCCATGGTGGATGAGTATTGTCTCTGTATAACAAAGAGGTCCTCATTGATTTTTTTTTTTTTTTTTCATATTAAAATGGGTGCATAAAGCATAGTAATTCCCAGCAAAAGAAGTTCAAACCCTGTGAAGGTTTATCCTGTGGAAGAACTCAGGCGAGTGTTGTATCATGAGATACAACTGGTCCACTAGAGTGTCAGAAAATGTGTCACTGCTTTTCCGCAGACATAAAAACCAGGAGGAAAGAATTGTCCTGAAAGTTSTGTCTGATTCCAAATTGTTCAAATGAAATTTAATAAATCAATGAATCCACACTTTTGGCTCTGAACTGTATAACTGAGTAATTGATCAGCATCTTCATCAGTTGGATAACCTTTAACACATCACACGTGACAAAAAAAAGATAGAGACCAAGACCTTAAATTTGACTCAGGTTTCCCCTTTATACTATTTTGGATGTCAATGGAGCTGCTAAAAGAAGAAAGCACTAATGATAACAGAAGAGACCCCGTATCCCAGCACATGGGACTATTCAGCATCTGTCCCAAGCCCAAGATGCTGCAGATGAAATCCGGGCTGCTGACAGTAGAAACACCCCACCTAATGGCTGAATTTGTAAAGCAGGCTGCAGGCGAGCAGCRGTGAAAGCAGAGGAAAAATAGTGCYAGGAATAGTAAGAAARTTWAGGGAATCATTCCCTCTTTTATTYCTGKGCCACTATGGACACCTTCCAAAAGAAGTTTTGTTAATAGAAACCTGACAAGAATAACAGGGATCCTTATGGATTTTGGGGSAGGGGGTTTCTCTGTAACACTAAAGTGAATCTCTGTTATCTGATAAATGAGCATAGGGATATGTATTATGAGAAAAACGGTTTTAACTACTGCACTCACAATGTGGTTTCCAAAATGTATTAGATCCCGTGAGCTTTATTTCTCCTTTTAATTTCCACAGGCATCTTTTTTTATGGAATTGAAATGTTTTTCACTCCTTGATGAGAAATTAAGAAAAATAAGCAAAAAAAAAAATCTTTCTAGGTATCTACTTTCCTGCCAACTAAAAGACTTTTTTTGTAGTGAATAACCAAAGGATCAGCAGGTCAGTATTTTACCTCTTATGACCTGAAGGACCTGWAACAGTTTTGGGATTTGCTACACACCTCTGTTACTGCAGTTGATAGTAACCTCAGTGTGCCTCAGTTGTAGATGAAARAGCTTTGTAAACTGGTGGGATTTTCATTTGGCAAACAAGCACTACAGGAGACTCTCCATGGTGGAAATGTCATGCAACAGCAGAAATGTACTGCCAGAGGGAAAAATCACTGGGAAAGTAAAGCTGTAAAAATCTATAATGCACTGAACTGGTTATCCTCAAAAAGCTACCAAAAAGCTGTTGTGGGCTCTCTTTTGAAAGGTTGATAGTGACTCTGAATAGAAAATGGGACATCTTATCAAAGATGTGGTTTTTGGGGAAAGTGCTCMGCTGAGTGCTCAGCTCTCTGAAAATCAAGCTTCTTTCATAAGATGCCTCATATTAGGCAACCAAAACCCCTTCTAAATAAATTGCCTCAGATTCCTGAAATACAGGAGAGTTTCATGGGCACCTGCTTGCCCCTGCTCCTACAAAACAAAAGCGTGTTAACAGAAGAATCAGTGTGCAGGGATGGCCAGCTCCCCGCAGCCCTGGAGGTGAACGCAGCCAGTGCCTTGCTTTTACCACAAGGAATTGCAACCACTTTCTTCAGGCTGCACGCCTTTTTTGACCTGCACAACGCCAGTTGCTGCAGTTGCTGGTTGAGATGAAGTCTAAAAACTAGGTGAGTCCTTCCTATTGCTATGCTCCCCAAGGCTTCTGGAAGGAATCAAAGAAAAAATCCACTGGGCACTGTGGAACCAGTCCATCCTTCTCAAGAAACAACTGTGAAGGCAATTTCCACTATCTGAGTGAAATCCTCGTGCCACCTGGGATTTTTACCAATAGGATGGACTACCTAAAGGCAGCTCTGGATTACTAATCCAGTTACTGAAATCTTCCATTCTTCTCAGGGATGGGAACAGTGCAGGCAGCAGTGATCCAAACACCCAAAACAAGGTCTCGCCAAATGTAGTTCAACTCTCAGTGTCTCCATGCTCCAGGACACTTATTGCAGAAGACCAGAAATACCCAAAAGGCATCCTGTTTATTAACTCATTTAAATTACATACATCATGTGGCAAGAAAGTCTGTACTGTAGTCATGCCATACAGATTTCCTAATAAACTCTTCTCCTTCTCAGATGGGATCCTTATTTGTACCACTGGGTCTTACTTGTGTGTTGAGAAGATTAAAACAGTAAAAGCATATAAAATAACAATCTTGTATTCATTCTGTCATTATCAGGGAAGGAGCATGAGAAATAAAGACAAACAGCCCCTGTAAATGTCTCATCAGTATACAAACTGTTTTCCTTATGCCCAAGAGAATTGACACATGCGAAGTTTCATGACCTGGGGCTTTGTTCTCTTTCCACAAATCCTAGTGAAGGGAAGAGAAGGATCTTGCTTAGGGTTTACCCTGCCCCATCTGAAGATATTTTGGAGTAGCTAAGTTCAGTTCTGTTCTTTCTTGTCACAACTTGTCTGTGAAATCATCAGTATTTAATCCATCCACATGTCTTGCCTGCAAAACAGAAGATGTACTTCACAGGCAGCAGGGAGGTGACAGCTGTGGCCAGTGTCCAGCAGGCACCCAGCCTGGACCCACTGCCTGGATGGGAACAGCACAGGGAAACCAGGACAGAGGCTGCCTTCCCACATTCACCATTGTGCATCTGACTCTTTTTCCAAAACCACCACCACTGATCCTCACCTCCCCTCTGGATATTTCACCAGGAGACAAATGTAGGTGACACGGAGCGGGACAAGTGTGGTGGAGAGTGAGCAGAGCTGTGGTGGGAGACACCCACGTGAGCACACAGCTCATGAGAGCAGCTCCCTACAAAGGCAGCACTTTTTCAGCTGTTGGCTTAGTTGAGTTACAACTCCCCTGTTTTTACCCAAACCGATGACATCAGTTGCTCAGGGACTTCTGATGTTCCTCTGGCATTTTTCTTCACAAACTATGTAAGTCATTTTTGAAAAAGGTACAAAAGAGTGTGTGTAAATTGTTTGGGAACACAATTCCCAGCAGGAGCATGTATGAAGCTGAATGTCACTAAGAGTGAGAAGAAACCGACTTGTGTAAGTACCCCACAAAACCAAACACTTAAGCACAGTGGGGTCTAAGAAAATATGATGAAAATACAGTCAAGTCTTGACTCTGCTTGATTTTGCCCTCCCCTCTCCAATGCAGTAAGGCTTTCCAATGTCAAAAGAAACAGTCTTGGTCTATGCCTTGCTTCTCCCCCTGCCTAAGGGGAATGAATGACTTTCCCCCTTGCCATGGTTTTATGTAACTTCTTTGTATCATGGCAGTCTGCAGCAAGCATCTGTATGCAAATGTATTACCCTTCTGACTGCAACCAAGAGCTCACCTGATGTTCCCAAGCAATGTGTGAAGTCAGTCTGAACATTGCAGCTATTATTTTCCATTAACTTCCATCCCTTGTTTTCAGAATTCACCTGGAAGCAGAGGTATAACCTCTGGGTGCTTCCTTTTCAAACAAGCTAACACTGAGGCTTAGTTTTGAAYTAAAAATTTGGTTCACTGTCTTCTTGAAATATTTTTTTAAAATTAAGAGGACACTGCTCTCCAATGCACACCACCAGTGCCCAATTGTAAGCAAATAGAAATGCAAAATCAGGTCCTCCTTTATGCTTTCTCCTTTTGAAACTCAGGTTTAAGTGAAAAATCATCTCAGGGGCAAAAGTGCAATGACACAATTGCCCGGTTCCAGGGGCTGAAGAAAAGTTCAACTTTACTTCTGAAGGCCATGAGATCTCAACAGCCTCCATGAAGGTCGTTACAATTTCTGTTGGAATGTTCTGTGGCTAATGAAGGATTGCAAGAGTGTGTTAAGTCAAGCAGCAGGTTGACTGAAGGCCAYCAGGACCCTGAAGCTGTGTAGGTTCTCTAGGCAGCCCCTCATCTGGTGGCTGTCCTCTGTGCTACCCTACGGCTGCAAAATAGAATACTCCACAGTAGAAGCTCCAGGTGGGACAAGACCACACAAAACCTCTGCTAAGAGCCAGAGGAGGCCATGAAAGGCAGGTTTGGGTCTCACCCACTGTTCTGGGGCCAGTGGGGCCAAATGGGCAGTGAAGTTCAGGCAGGAGACGTGGCAGGAGCAATGTTTCTCATTATTGCCACATGATGTTGTTTAGGATGTGGCTTCCAGGGCTGGCAAAGGCAGGGCTGCAGATTYTTTGGTTTCTCTGGAGTGCTTTCAAACCTTTGTGTTGCTGCAGGAGCTAGGCTATGTGTGTTTTCCTTTCAGTGGCTTAGAGATAGATTTTTTTTCCAAAATGGGGCGAAACTGAGGTTGACTCAGTTTCCACTTGTTTTTAGTTTTTCTTTTTTTTTTTTTTCCTATTTTTTTGAGGGCTGAATGGAAGCATTATTATGAAAATGAAACATTTTCTTTAGGATTTGACTTTCTATGGTTAATTGGATGCAATTGTAATTCAAGAACACTGCAAAATAACCACTGATATAACTTAAATGTTCTTTTAAAGAGTTATTTCAAATAGAAAAATGCATTCCAATAATATTCTTCCAGCCTGACAAAGAAAGCTAAAACTTCCCGAAACACTATGTTTTAGTATCTTTAAAAAAATAAAACATGCTCTCATGGCAAAAATATGCTTACGAAACAGTGTGTTCTAATCAAAAYTATGTTTCATGGGACAAAACAGAGCTGATTTGTAGTAGCTGGGGGAGTGTGCTGAGGGCTGGTCTGGCACGCCGAGCTCTCTCCTTGCAGCTGAGACSAGACACAAGTCAATAAGGGTAGAAGAAGCCTGCTGCAGAAGAACATCAAGTCTAATTTTTTTAAGGGTAGGATTAAAGCACAAAACCAGAAAGCCTAAACTTCGTTGTGGTAACACCTAAAGCATGATTTCCTTTTTGCTAAATGCTGCAAAAAAGGGGAGGAAATCCTAAGACCACCATAAGCAAAGTGACCCAGAGCTTGTGGGGCTTTTTCCCCGTCCCTGGCAAGTTGTCTCACTGGCCTGCAGAGGGCGAGTTTGCCATGTGGAGATGTGTCATTTTGCTGGCGAGACGGGGAAAAGCCCTGCATCCTTTCAGTTGTCTGAAAGACAAATTCTGTCGGAGAATGATACCTGAGAGTTAACCCTTCGTCCTGCCTCACACTTCTCCCGCAATGTTTCATTTTGCTGCGTGACCAGCTGTTCACCAGGCATGAGGACACTGCCCCAAAGATTGGAATATATCAATACTCAGCTGATCATTAAACATTACTATTTGTGATGGAAGTGGGATCTTTACTACCCACTGCAGCAGCTGCCAGAGTCCACAGCACGGAATTATTAAGTCTTCTCTTCCAGGAGGTGAAGCAACAGCACATGCGGATAATCTGATCATTATCTGGTCCCCCCCACAGTCTTTAGTAACACACAGACACCAATCTTAATTTGATACCCATATTGACTGACTCYGAAGGTCACAGTGACTTGCAACGTTACTGATCCCTGTGCCGCAATGAGTTAAACTCTCAAAAGAGTTCAAAAATTTTGAGTCTGTGCCCTACTGAATCACCACATATTTCTAAGAAAATATGTTTTCCATATCTGKTTTTTTCAAAATCCATGTTTGTGTTTTAAAGTCATCCCAGATTCCTTCACCAATTCACAAAGAAAGAACTACGAATACTTCACAAAAGTAAAAACAAGATTTTACAAAGGCTACTTTTAATAGACAAAGGAATGTATGTTTCTCTCTGACGGTCCACATGGAAACTTTGCTAAGCTCCTCCTGTGACACGTGCATTTCCTATTGCTGGCTTCCCTCTCTTCCTTTCCACTTTCCTACTTTTCCCCTTACATTTCTGTCTTGTTTAAGGGCTACAAAATGGAACATGAATAGCGTTTCCAAGAAACATAGAGAACTTACTCTCTGGGTCAAATTTTCCAGTTACTATTCAATAGACTTCTGAGCCTTCCCAAGAGCCTCATGAGAAAGAATTTCTTTCCAACATGCAGCTGCTCATTAATTCCTGGGAAAACCCCGAAAACGGAGTTTTCAGTTCTTAGTAATCTTTCCATTCTGAAGTTTCACTGCTATTTTGTTCAAGAAAGCACTCATTACAAAACAGACAATTAAAAAAAAAACCACATCTTGAGTGCCATTTTGATAAGCTGCACAGATGCATGCATATACTGCATTTGAGCAACAAACCTCAAATTTAGTGGCAATTGGGTGTACAAAGAGCTAAAATATTGGGGGGAGTGGGGGAGTAATTTCTACCCCTGCTGTGGTCTAGGGGTTGAAATGCCACTCACTCATACTTGGATATCTTGGGATTTTTCCCTCTGCCACCAYCCCAGCTGCAGTTCTGCCTCTTCAGAGCAAACGGTGGATTTGGCAGTGCTGGGTTAATGGTTGAACTCAACGATCTTAAAGGCCCTTGCCAACTGGAATGATTCTCTCATACTGTTGTCATGTGTGGATGGAAGCATTTCCATTGCACCTCCTGGCCAGGACAAACTAATGCCTGATTTTCTAACACTTCAAATGTGGTGTTGGAGAGTTTCTTTTATTCCCGCAGTTTTGGTGACACTATGATTCCACAATTCTATGTTGTGCCTGCAGTGGGCTCAGTGCCTGAACACAAACCAACAGCAAAGTGGCTTTGCCTAATTTGAGCCCTTGCACTTTGTAGGTTCTGCCTCTTTCTTTCYATTTTCCATAGTTGACAAGGTCTGGATGGTATTTTGCTGAGATCAACAATCAAATCCTCCAWGGTTTAATTCAAGGCCCTTTTGACATTCATTGATGGTGTCTCCACAGCGATTTTYTGGGTGTTGTTCTGCTGCAGGCATAGATCAAAGCGCTCTCTCTGACTCCCCAGTGCTTCCCACTCAGTGTGCATTCCCCAGCCACCACAGCCAGTCGGAAACCTTTCCAATAGACTGCTTTATCACTTATAAACCTTATCATTCAGCACTGTGGGTAGATCTGTGAGTGAACAGCTTGCTAGTAGTAAATGGTGATAAGAAAGATGCCCTTTGGCAAAGGCAGATGGAATTCTGCCCAGCAGTAGCTCCCTTAATCTCGGGCAGCTCGGGATGCCCCTCTTACAAATGTGGGCCTATACAGCAAACACTGTATATGGGCCTATACAGCAAACACTGTATATGTATGCACAATGTTTGCTTGCCTCCTGACAGAAGTTACAGTCTTCTTTGCTATTCTCATCATTTAGTAGTGAGTGAGACAGGTTTCTTTGTAGGGATGGCTTTGCTTCCCACAATCTTAAAGGGGTCACAAAATAGCAATAAAATGAAGGCAATGGGAAATCATGGTTTCCATCCATAACATGCACAAAACATAAAAGTCAAAATTTTGTAGAAAAGTCATTCACCCTATTAAACAGTGAGAMCTAAAATCTGTACAATTACTCTTACGACTAATTTCTGAAAGGAAACGAGAGGCAAAATAAAAGCATTATTCAATTTGATGGAAACAAAGAGAATTAATTACTTTTTATTACTGTTTGCCAAACACATGATTCATTTAAACACTGAGAGCTGCACATGATGTCACTGGCTCTAGGAACATCTTTGTCTCTTCTGGCAGTCACTAGTGTTGTTGGTATGTACAACAGGTCTTCTAAAAATAATCATGTTCAAATCAGAGCTGCAAAACCCCTGATGAAGTGATTCTCTGTGGTGTTCTGCCTCATCTCTCCACACACTTGTCAAAGACAGATTTTGCCTCACCTTCTYCTAAACTGTTTTACCCATCTTTAATGGTATAGACCATCAATTCAATTACTGTATTGAAGTATGTAAGTTCAGGAAGGAGATCCAAGATGTCTTTGTTTTTTAGTTTAAAGGGAAGTGGTAAAATGGAAGTGACAAGATAAGCATCTTGTGTGTCCTTACTATCAACATTTCAGCATTCCCAGCTTTGCTCCTTGCAATTATCTGCTGCACATTTCTCAAATATTATTTGATGCTACTCCACCGGTTTTCAAAATTGTTTAGCAAAAAATGTTGTGTGCAGACTGGACCTGAGCAGCTGAAGGTAGCTCTGTGGGTCATGGGAGTGCAAGTTGCAAAAGCCAATAACTGACCAGGAGGATGTATTTCCACTGAAGGGTGCTCGAGCAGCAAATCAGACCATTAAAAAGCTAAAGCCAGACACTGATTCTTATGTAAGAGTGAACTAATTGTTATTTCTTCCTGGAAATCAGTCCACCAAAGCTGTTTTTTTGTTTCATTACAAATGACCTTTTGTGAGGACCCTTGACAGCAACTGTGAGGTTTTTAAGTAGTGTTTATTATCACTGCATAAGCTTGATGGCAAAGACCAACATTAGCTTTCTCCCCCGGGAATACGAGAGGTATYGCCAGGGACATACCATCATTGCTGTGGGAAATACAACACCTTGCTAATCTGGCATTTGTTTCATGCTAAAACCCGCACTGTGAACTCTGATCACCCCCTGTAGTAACCACATAGCAGTACTCAAAAATACAGCCAGGGCACTCAAAAGAACCGCCAGTGGTTTTCCACACAGAGTAAGTCCCAGTCACGGTCATGAATACTGTGTGCACTGTGAAAGCTGAATGCTCCCTAGAAAAGTACTTCCAAGAGTCCTCTCCTCTTAATTTTATTTTCCTTCTTTTTTCTTTTCTGAAGCACTGGGTGAATCTGAGAAAGTTCTCAGCAAGGTGTCCATCTTCCTGGTATCTGACCATTTGACTCTCAGCTTGATGTAGGAGCTAGGCTTGCAACTTTKCTGTGAGCAATTATTGATCCCGTGATATGCAGGGGGGAAATTCTACCTTGTTTTGCACAATATCCAATGCACCAGCAGGTTTTTTTCTACCAGATGAAAGGCTGAACCTACTTTAATTCTACTTTCARGTCTTTCATGTTTACTTTCCCTGACTGTTCAGATCTGAAGTAAAACTGTGACTATACCTTTGTATTTAAGACCTGGCCTGCTGTAATGTAAAATCCCCGCCTCTGTTTTTTGTAACACAAGCAAAGAAATGCTATGTGAGAGACAGAGAAGCCATATATAATATATTTTATGAGATCCAGTTGGTTCCTTCAACTGGGTGTTTCTGGCTAGGAGAAGTGCTAGATCTTCCCAGCACTGTTTCTCCTGGATCAGTAGCTCTGTGTTGCACCTTGGAAGGCTCCAAGACTTGGAGTTTCAGAGATRGGCTCTGAAACTGGAGAGAGAAACCACCTTTTTTCTTGAGTGAAGGCCTGAGTGACAGATTTTCACACTGGAGGAAAATCATCTCTTCTTGAGTGATTCATAAACCCCACAGGGGGTAGGACAGGATGAAACAAAGAACTGAAAATTATTGAGAGGCATGAAGAACACTCAGCCCATTCCATTGACTTCTGTGAGATCAAATCTGAGCTTTCTTTGCTGAAAATTATTTCATTTATGCAAACTAACCTGTTSCCCACATATAAAGAAACATTAAATTCAAAGTCTGCAATTCTCAGCAGACTTTATACAGGGCATTTATGCTGCCATCAAAATACAAAAAGCTGTGTCTGAGACAAGACAGTGTAGTTAAAAGAATTGCAGCTGGAATTATTTACACAATCATTCTTTAGAATTCTAAATGGTTTCATCACATGTAACCATTATGGGGTAAACTGTAACTGAGCGTGGCAGAGAATCAGGCGCCCTACAAGGCATGCCCGCAACTGTAATGGTCGAATGTAAATTCTAAGTATTACTTATGTATTTTGGTGGGTTGATTTGCATCTACATGTGGATTATGCCTACAGACAATTTTTCATCAACCATTTCCCATCAACATCTAATAAGACAATGATTGCACTTTCACAACCATATGAAAAAAATACTTTGCATAGATCAGGAAAGATAATAATTATTATAAAGCTTACTTGACTGTGTTCAGAAATTTAGCAACTGCTCGTGGAGGATTKACAGTGATGAAATGTCATGTGAAGGAAATGATAAAAATAAGACAATTGGAGTTTTTGAGAAGAAAATTTTTGAAAAATATGTTTTTGATAAATAAGAAAACATAGGATTAATACCTGTTGCAGAAGCAATACAAATGTGCAGGGCTATCACAATGGCTCCCTGAATAATTACAGCAAATTAAATTCTATCATTTTCTTTAATTCATACACAGCTAAAATAAAATTTCTCAGTTAAAAAAAAAAACAAACTGGTGTTTTGTTGACAAAAGAGCTACACTTAAAATGGAAAAAAGGATCAAACAGCTGACTGAGAAAATACTATTTTTGTATCTAATTATGCAGCAAACCATGAAAATACCAAAATGTTGCTGCTGTTTTTCAATGTTACACTTCTCTCTTCAATGTGATTATTCTAAGATGGGAAAGAACAGTGTCAGAAATACCTGAAATATGAAAAAGGAAAATTAAATTATTTCAATTTTGACCATGTACCAGTTGGTGATAATATTAGGGACATTTATCTGCAAATTAACACAAAATGAGAATGACATTTTCCCTCCAGTATTCGTCATGTGGTATAACCTGTAACCTGACAAAGTAAGCCAGAAGAAAGTAATAATTTGATCCTAGATGTTGCAATCAAAGTTTCTTSCCTTCCAGAGGAATTTAAAAACATGATACTCTAGCTGATATCCTAATCCCATGTAAATGCTGAGGCATGTCTGTACTGATGGCTGTTGCTATAACCTTGCAGTTCCAAGAAGCTTCACTCGCTCTTGCTGTCAAAYCCAGTTTTAGGTTTTCATAAAACTCCTTATTTTTCATTCAGGCTGTGAGTTTGAAAAAAGTATAGGGAATAAACACACAGMAAGCTACGGTCAAAACCAACCTCCTTGGGAGCACATTACCTGTTGCAGAGTTCATCACTCCAAAGCCTGGAACTTACAGAAAGAGAATTTGCTGATCTAACTTAAGCTCAGTACTCCTCTATGTATGCATTATAAAATAGTATTTAATTAGAGAAACTTCACATCTGTGCTCCTACAAAACTCATCCTTATTCCATGTGTGAAATGAATGTCTGCTTCTGAGTGGGTAAATGTACCTTCTTCTCTTTACACCAAATCATGTCATTACATTAGGGATTTTTTTTTTTTTTTTACTTAAAACATTATTGTTAGCAAAATATACTGCACAGACTATGGGAACCTAAGGGAACTAGGTTATGTTCTTCAGAGCTAAGACCATGTATTTACATGCAAATAATGTATTTTAAAACCCATAAAGATAACTCTACCTGTTTCTTGCATATTAGGATACTACTTGAGACAACCGAAATGAGAGTCCTTTCAGAGAAGCCCTAATGCAGAAGAAATCAAAGATCAGGAGAAGGTTTACCTTATTTATTCTCAACTAGGACCAAACGTGAAATCATAGTAGACAGGCAGAGAACATCCAAGTTAAGCCCTATGCTTAATCAGCAGATATTTGAGCTACCAGATTTGCTAGGCAGGATACCTTTCCAGCTGGGGATAAGGAAGAACAGGRGATGGCACAAGTAAGGAGTTAATAATCTCCAATCTTGTCTGTCATCTCTCCCTGTGAAATTTCAAAGTTCAGTTATAAGCCAGGAAAGTAAACATCATCAGCATGATTTTAAGGGCTTTCAGCATACCCCTCATGGTCATTCAATTAGATAAGGAAAAACCAAACAAACAGAAAAAAGCCATCTAGAAAACACTTCMCTTTGTCAGCTGAATAACAAACACGTTTTACAGAGCTGCAGCTCGACCTAAGGTAGATTCATGGATCTCTCTCCTGCTCTACTTAATTCCATACCATTGGTTACTGATCTGTAAAAGCTACTGACCTTTTTCCTGAGGACACCCTTGTCCCTGCCTTAGAAACCCTTCCTGCTGATAATGTTCAAGTGTCTTTCCCATAGAACATTTGACATATAATTTTGCTATTTTTCATACCGAGGGCGCTACCATATAATTTATCTTCCCCTGCTGTTTCCAGCATTGTCATTTACAGCCTTAAGCCTTCTTTTCTGATGCAGCTGGAGGATGGCAGCTGAGTGCAAAGCCTTTCTGCAGAGGTTTGCATGGGTAATGTCGATTTTCCAGGCAGCTGCAGTGCTGTGCAGCAAGCTTTAGAGCTCCTTTTTATAGATGCTCTTATCAGTATGCTTTGACTCCCAGGGCCACAGTCATACCGAGAATAATCAAAATGCTGGCAGTTCCCAGACTACACGTGGATGTAACTTGTCCTAACAGCTAGTAACCTTCATAGACATGAAGCTGTGAAGCCTTTAGGGAATAGTGGAAATTATATTTTTAAAATACATTTCTGTCCTTGCTATGCAGTCTGTTCTAAAGTTCAGTGAATTCTGATGGAACAATTCACGTGAACAGGTTTAATCAGGCCTGCAGACTGCAATTATGWAAGCATGATGCAATTTTCTGGGACAAAAACATGGAACAAGTTCAGCATTTCATTACATTTCATTATGRATTGAGAGCCTTAATCCATCTATATGTAGGTGAGGATTGACTAAACTTGGTAGATAGCTGGTTGTAACAGGAGTTAAAGGTGTCTGGATGGGATGGTTGCATTCCTTATCCTTGTTAGCTGGATGAGCTGTCTAGTCCTGGAACACATGATGTCTAGGTTAGAATATGCAGATACACACACACACACACACATATATACACACAAACACATATATTTACTTCTAACTGGATATTTCTATTGCCCAATCTACTTAACCTTAACTGTTTTACCCAAGTATGGAGCAGCAGATTTATTTCAGGTCGTGGGAAAGTAGCTCAAGCCAAATGATGCAGAATAGAGCTCCAACAAAGCAGGGTACACTTGTGTGGTGTGGTTAACTAAGTATAGACACCAAGATGAGTGGATGTCTGGAAAATCACATGAGCTGGGGAAGTCACGTATGCTGTAGGAATTTCACCCCTTACTTAGGACACTACAGCATCTAGTCAGTAGTGAGAATTATCTTTTTATCTCCTTTCCAGTTCTGTTGCATTCATATTTTTTTTTAAACAGGTGTTATTAAACAATTTTGTGAGCAGTTAGGGTTTTCTTCCAAAGTTTGAGCTCCTGTCTGGATCTGAAAAAACAGAGCTGCTCCCTTTCCTGGTGTTCCTCACTCGTCTTTCTTAAGAACAGATTCACCCATGCTGTTACGAAAATGTTAGGCACACTATATTCATGCACACCAATATTCACACCAATATTCTTATTCTTTCTCAGTCCTACAGTGCCTTCCTTTCCCCTTACAAATTCTATTCCTTGGCCTCTCTGAAACCAGGAAAAAAACACCAAAAAACTTCAGTGAAAAATCCCAGACACATTTATGATATACAAAACAATACATATATTTCTTCCATAGATGAAAAATCTTTATGGTCTCCACGGGGAGTCAAAGAAACACTTCCAGCACAAATATTATTAAGCAGTTTCTCCTGATGCTCCTTCCCCACTTCTGGCCTTAAGAGTAACAACWGCTATGGGGTGGTATGTGAGGACCTGGAGCACATTTCAGCGTTGCTGATTCATCAAAATAGGTGACATAGCGCACATTTCACAGCCTTAGGAAGCATAAAGCCACKCCAGAATAATTCCTGATAAGGCTGAGAATCATCCTGTTATTGTTATTTAACAACTGCTCTGCAGACAAAAGAAGGGCAGCCTTGCTCACGAAAATGCAGTGTATGAGACAAGCAAAGCTCTGAATGCCTCAGCCTGTGAAACACTCATCCCCTGTCTTCATCTGCCTTTGCGGGGAAAYATCTAAATGCCTACCCTTAAAGGGAAGTCACTATTTTAAGCACTTACTATGGCAGCAAAGCGATGAGAATTTCTGCCAAACACATTCACCATAACATAAAAAAAAATTGGAATAAGGTTCGGATGCAAAAAGGGGGTGTGGGAGAAGTTACATAAACTACATTCCTTTTACCAGGTGGCAGGTAGGATGGCTGTGAGCTTCACTCATCTGAGYGTCAACTAAGCCTGCCCTTTTGTGCTCTGCCGCTGTCACCAGCTCCTTCAGAACTAAAGGATCAAAAGTAAATAGCATCCTTTYCTGCTCATCATACCAACGAGCACAGTYTTCAGATTTGAGTGTTTATGCATTMGTTTCTTTGAATGCCTTTAAAAGCAACAYGATATCATCTGCCCAGAAGAGAGCAGCATTGATAGCCTGGGAAGGACAACCAAGGTATTATCTCCTGCCAGACAGTGGGCTGGCTCATWTTATCCGACAAAACACGGGGATCCAATTACTGTGCTGAAATAGAGGTATTCTTTCTATTAATCAGTTAATAACCTAAGTATTCTTAATGGAGCCTTTGTATGTAACAGGCAAAAATCTGAGTCAGCCCCAGAGTTGTGTTTGTGTTAGAGCCACAGAAACTGTACATAACCTTTGAGGCTYGAGTAAAAGCACACTGTGCTATAGACAAGACTACCCTTGATGCACTGCAGATGTACCTTAATTAATCACAGAAACGATCTGCTGTTTGCAGGGAACTTTCGATGGATCCATTTTAAAGGGCATATGCACCAAAGAGCCTGATGCTGTCAGATGAGGTATAACTGTTACCCAACCAGCCTGTGGCTTCAGGATTTAGAGCAGAAGAGGATATTCTGCTTAACTGAGGCTTCCTTCTTTTCTTCCGTGGGACAACATCGGCTCCTATTCACACCTCTGCCAAGGGTTTTGTGTGGCTGGGCAGAGCTGTTCTCTGAGCGTGCCTCTGCCTACGCTCCGCCAAGGCAGCGCTGGCAGCAGGTCAAGCTGGGCTTGGCACGGCCCCGGCCGGCTCTCCCCGAGCTGGGCTGGCTGGAATCAGCCTCCGGCTCTGCCAGCACCCGAGCGTGCTCGTGATGCCGCACAGTAATTCGAGCAGGACCGCACTCACTCCTCMAGGAGAAGCCCTATGCCCGGTGAAGCACAGAATTCTCCGCCCCTCACCCCCCAACCCAAGTAATAATTACGTTTTGCTGAACAATCACGAATTTTCGCAGCACTGCAATGGCGGTGAAACCAAGTACAAGTATCTTTTTTTTT